>NC_134574.1:144371422-144671422 GCF_050947875.1 Dermacentor variabilis | reverse complement strand
GGAGTGTCAGAGGCACCCTTACCTAGAGAAAAATGCAGCGCTTGCAGCCGACAATCACGTTCGCGCAAGCTTACGGCCTGCCGCGGTGTTTGTTGTGTCGGAAGCTCCGGACAGCTGCCGGGCGAATGACCGTGGTGATGTCGCAACACCTCGCTCACAGTAAACACTTGTCGTCTTGCGAAGTCGGTCTCTCTAACGCACAATCTCCGACATGCGCAACTCTTGCATCCGTCAGCGTTCCCACTTTCTCGGTTTGTAGGGCTTTTGTGACGCATCGGATCATGGAAGGCACGACCATTCACCCTCTTCAGACGGACCCCAAGGTGGTAGCGGAGAGAGGTGAGTTTCTGTACTTTCAGATGCTCAAGTAAACACCTTTAGATACTGTCGATTACTGTGTACGTTCGACGTGTTAACTTCTTAAATCTCAATATCATCGGCGCTGTCGACAACCGACAAGGCCCTGTGTGGTTTCGGACCTCCAATACACTAGGCGAGCGGATGTTGTGCAGAACGCTTGGAAGAAAGCGCAACCAGAATGCGCAGTATAAATACTGTGAAATCTATAGTGCCATGTAAAAAAAGAAAGAAAAAGGTTCTGGAGGCCCGTCGTCTTTAAACGTACGCCTTCAAAGACCCCATGGGACGTTTGAGCGCATGAATGCACTAGTTGCCGTAGACAGCTGTTGGCTAGTGACGTCACTATGCCACAGCAGCCCGATAACAAAGTACTTTGGAATGCATCATGTCACACTGACTTAACTGGCGCGGGGGTTTATGTTCAGAGGCTAGAATTCTAGGCTCTATAGCTTTGGTGCGAAATTTACATAATGGATCGTTGACCTTCCTTTTCCCTTTCATTAATAAACTTTTTTACCGCGAAAGTAGCTAATGTGCAGTTTTTAAATAATACTTCATCCATCTAAACTATCCCTGTAATTGGGCTATAATATAATATGCGCTGTTGGCACGTTGATTGCACCCTACTGTTCTTGCTTACAGAGAAGTTCTTGTCTCTTCCACTTGCTGAGAAGCGGGCATCGTACAAGTGCGGTAGTAAGTTTGTCATCATTGAAGATGTCGATGACTGGCCGGCCTACAGTGCTGCCAAGAACATCTCGGGAGGCGGTATGAATATGTTTATAAATTTTTTTTCCTTTTTTTTTCTTTTTTCGTTTATCTTTCACTGCACTCACATTGCTTAATTGCACAGTAAATGTTTGGGCACTGAAACTTATTTTTCTTCACAAGAACATCCACCTTATCGACACTGCACGATGCCATGATTACCCTTCATGGTGACTCTGTGTCTATGGCAGTCTGCCGTATGCACTAGGTCTGCACTCAAATTAAGTCAGAATTCAGAAGTGCTCTTGTACTGAGATTTGGTTTCACATTGAAAGAACCCCTGGTGGTCCAAATCAACTTGAAGCCTTTCATTGCGACATCTCTCTTAGCCGGCAAACTTGCTTTGAACGTTTAGGGGAGGCTCTAGCTTAAGAGCTCCTATCTGTAGGTCAGCAGAATTAAGGGGCACTCGCTCATAGTTACGAATATTTCCACAAGCTATGCATTCACTCGCACTCGTGGGTACCCGCTCAACTTCTAGCTCTCGTCAGCTGATGCTCATTAGTGCTCAGCTGTGTTCTTAGTCTCTTCCAGTGACACTGGCACCCACTCACACTTGTGCTTAAGACGTATTCCTGGAAGGTCACTTTCGGAGATATTGCTTTCAGCGCGCTGTGTTTGGCTGGTTTAGTAAAACGGGTTGAGCTGCCTGACTGGTTCAGAAAAACTGCTGATTCCTACAACCTGCCATGTACTACTACACTGCATGAAAAAGTGACAGTGCAACCGAAAGTAATTGTCCTAGAATACATCCCCTTGTGTCCACTTGCACTTGCTGGCCCTCGCTCGCATATGCAATGGTGTCCACTCAAACTCGTCAGGAGTCACTCACGTCTCATAACCATGTCCACTTACACTCACTGTCAGAGGCTTTCATTCATATTCACATATACCAGCAACTCACCCCTGTTTGTATTCTCATTCACTCAAACTCACTTAGGCTCACTCTCATTTGTACTCATGCCTACTCGTACCCTTTGTCACTTACTAATGCTCTATTTCTTGCTTGTGAAATGAGTGTGGGGGGAGTCATCGTGCTCGCAGAGTGAGTTTGCCAATCTACGCTTCGGTCTAAACACATGGGAACGGAGGAGTCTATTTTACTTGGCATTCACTGCATCAGATTTAATGATTGCTGCATTAAAAAAAAAGTTTAAATTTATGGACTGCTAGAAGCAGATTTTTAATAATTAGGTTATCATTTATTCATTCTTTTTCAAAAATTGTTAACAATGGAAAAATCTCGAGTACTGAGTTTTGAACTGTGTAACTCAGCATCAAAAAGTGATACCACGCTTTTGTTAACTGTACTTATTAAAATGTGTAAAGCAGATGAAATTGATGTGATAGGAACAGCTCTCTAATATACTACTAATTTGTGGCATATAGCAGGACTTTTTAAAAACCCCGATAAACATCATAATAATCTCCTGTAACCTGTAAACTTATATACATACATATATATATATATATATATATATATATATATAAAGTTCATCTTCTTATAATGCACTAACATATGCAGTTTACAGAACTGTGATATCTGCTTTTAGTGCAGAGTTATGGATTTCTTAACTTCATGCCTCAATTTTTGTTTAATTTACAAATTTTCAGCAATCTTTGCAAGAAGGATGAGGTCAAAAATCTGAATTATTCTCCCTATAGTTGCTAGAATTCAACTTTCTCTCTCAAATGCAACAAATTTTGTGCAAATTGCCCAGCAGGTTCTGTGTTTTAGATGAGTATGGATGAGTATGAATAGAATCATCGGAGGTGGCTGGAAGCTCAAGCTCCCTCTTAAATCCCACAATTCGGTTTGAGGTTGTCGAACAGTAGTTCTAAAGTTGGCAGGGAAAAATTGTCATTCACCCAAATGTGGTGCGAAGCTACAAAGAAAACGCATATGAGTTTCACAGAACGCCTCACAGTTGAGCAAAAATTCGTCCTGGTCCGGGGTTCAAACCTGGGACTAACACCTTTCTGACACAGTCGCTCTACCATCCGAGCTAACCAGGAGGCTAGCAGGTGGCAGCGTGAGGGCAACTAATTGACAACTTAAAGCACAGGGATGCAGAATATGGCAAATCAGTTCTGCAGAATCCCGCAAGGTGGAGGAAGTACTATGATAGGAAAAAAATTGTCATCCACCCGAATGGTCAACCTCTCAAGATACCTAGGCAAGGTCCAGGGCATTGGTCGCACAATCTACGCAGACGACATCACTGTCTGGTGCGCGGGTGGCAGTGTCGGACAAGTCGAAACCGCTCTCCAGGAAGCTGTCGACACTACAGAGAACTTTCTAACCGACACGGGACTCCGGTGCTCCCCAAAGGAATCGGAGCTCCTTCTCTACAGCCCAACTAGAAAGGGCCGCAAGCCACAGAACTGGAAACCCCCCCACTGAAATTGACATTAATCTCTACACCAAGTGCAGAGATCCCATTCCCAAAGTCACATCCATTCGAATCTTGGGAATGACACTCGAAGGGGCGGGCACGAATAGCATCACCAGTCACAAACTAGCAAAGAAGATGGATAGCCTGAGAACAGAGATCAACTGACCACATACAATGAAATTGCGCAGCACTTTTATCTCGGCAGGAGAGACTTTCCCCTTCCACACAAGAAGCTAAATAGAGCGCAGGCATTCATTCATTCACAAAACTTTATTAGTGTCCTGAAGCCCGGTATTTTCAGACCGAGGCGGGCCGCGTCCACGTCGGCACCGCCAGGCCGAGCCTTATGGCGTCATCATGGACCCTCTGGACAACTTGTGCCAGTAAAGCCATTTTTCTTCCGGGTCGGCGAGAGTCGCGGGACAGCCCGCCAGCATGTGTAAGCATTGACCCTCAGATTATTGCAAACAGGCTCGTATCCCAGCCCCGCTTTATTCCACAAGCTTTATCCCAACACCTATGCCACTAGTTCTTGAAGGAACTGCAATGACATCGCTAGCCTAGACCACATGCTCTGGCGTTGCCCCTCGTTACGAGGCACAGAACAAATCAACGTGGACAGGTGGCTCTCCGTCATCAAGAGCCCCGATGCCGGGGCGCAACTATGGGCTGTCCAGAGGGCCCACGGTGCGGCGGTCGGGCATGGCCTGACTGCCCCAACGTGGGAGCGGCCCGCAGCGCGCTGAGTCGCGTACCTCAGGACCTTCATTAAACTTTTGCATCCATCCATCCATCCACCCGAATGTAGCATGAAGCTACAATTCTGCTACATTCGGGTGGATGCTGTAATGCTGCATTCGGGCAGATGACAATTTCTCCTTTTCTTGATGCTTCCTACACCTTGTGGGATTCCACAGAATTCATTTGCCATGTTTCTTAAGCTGCATTTTGCAATTTTGCTTTATTTGTGTATAATCCCTCTGCCGTGTTCCCACAGGCTCTGGAAAATATAAGGTTCGCCCTGACCTCAACTCCAAAGTTTCCATATTTGTTGGTGACATCACAGCACTGGAAATCGATGCCATTGTGAATGCTGCAAACAACCGTCTTCTTGGAGGGGGTGGTGGTAAGTGTTGCTTAGCCCTCGTAAATGCTATTGCATTCCGGTTATGACAGTAAAGGAGTTTTGAAATGACAATTTCAATGTTTATTTTTTTTTAAGTGAAGCTTTTTCTTGTGAACCCTCCCATAATTTCCTGACTGTGGCTGCTGCTGCTTTCTTGAAAATAGCTCACACAAATTTTTAAAGAAAGGAAGAAAGAAATAAGGAAATTACGTGCTTGATTGTGGAATCGACACTCGGTCCCCCAGCACGACAGCCAATGCTCTAACCTTTAGGCCGCTGTTGCACATATACTTCTGCCTTGCCATTGGCAACTAACTTTTTGAGATGATCGCCCTATGTGTCACATTATGTAGCATGTGCGCATGAGAGCATGTGTGCAGACGGCAATAATGAAATGGGGAAATTTATATCAGTTGATTAACCACTTCATGAAACCCTTTGCTTCGAATGGATTCCAAGATGTGCTTTAGATCTGCATAATTTCTTTTTTTTTTTACAATTCAAGGTTTAAAATCCTCAAAACCCTAGATCCTAGAATTCCCTAGATAATTTACTGAAAAAAGTGTTTCTACGAAACTGTTTCGGTAACCAGGAGGCGGAAGCATCGCGGCATCGTGGTAGATTGACTCGCTTCGTTCCTGCGATTACTGCAGCTGCCATGTGCGAGCAGAGCTAGAAAAATAAGAATGTTTGGCACACGTGTGTGTCACCATACCGAGGCTTATTGCTATACTATGCGTGGAAAGTTTTGCTCTTTGTCGATAATGTTGATGATGCCAGGGTCCAGCATTTCATAATAACACAGCGTTGATAAAGCTAGGCCCAGAATTTCAAGGCCAACATTAGCATCAAATTAAAACATCTTTTGTTTCCCAACCTTCGCAGTATGTACAGGGAAATTCTGATAATTAGAAATTTCTTCATTCGAATTGACAGATAACTTGAATGGCTCTGTTGTTCCCGGCAAAGTACTGTGTATTTGAATAGAGAAAAAATCCAGCGATCTTGAACTCCAATAACCGCACCACGTTTATTTAAAACAAAATTTCTCATTCCCATGAACCACTTTTCGAACAAACCTGAGCGAAAGGCAAAGGTTCGATGCCTCGCTTGCTATAGTAATGTGTGTGTTCTGTAAAAATGATCAGAAAAAGATGCGCCAGAGCAAGCAGAGTGGTGTGCGGCCTTCTTTCCCATCTGGCTTAGAAGGTGCAAGGAGGAGTCCCCAGCACTGCACGCTTGATCACGTTCGCACCCTCGCTGCATGCGCCTGTGCTCTCCCTCTCCCTTCTCCTAGCGCGTACTTCATTACGTCACGGCGCTCAACTACGCTGCCCCCCTCCCCTTCCTCATAGCACGTGCTTGATCAAAGTACCGTGCGATCACGTTGTCTCCAGCATTGGGCACGTGGGAGGATGCGCATGAAGCCACCATCCTTCTTGGCTCACCCTAGCACATTTTCCCTCGCACCCACAGCAAGTGGTGCACGAGATGTCATCGCACTTGGAACTTTATACAGAACCGAGCCTTCTTCCGGCACATGTCGTCGCTCGCTGAAGGTGGATAGACTTTTTTAATGCGAGCCCAGTGATGGTATTGGCTTTGCATGTTGTGCCACATGGTTCATCAGGCACTATACAGTACATAAAGACGCTCTCCTCAGTTCTAACTCCATTTTATTTGAATAAATTTCTCGTTCCACTTGGAGTTTGAATTAACGAAATTCTACTGTATGTGCTTAAGTCATCTTTTCATGTCTGAGTATCCTGTGGTAGAGTTTATACGATTTGGAAAATGTGCCTTTAATCTTGTCTTCACAAAGATATTCATTCCATTACGTTCTGTCTTATCCCCTTCTGGTGCCAATGAATTCTTTCTATTGAAGGTCTAGTTTCACCACATTGGCCTAATCTTTAGGATCATCAAAAGTATTCAGATGTAGAGGGGATCAGGAATTTTCAATTCTTCAGTGAGTTTAGTCAAGTACTTAGTAGGCAATGCTGCAGAAGCTACTCACATAGTACATTCATACAAGTGTCACTCCATGCGTTTCGCAGTGCGGTTTATTTTTATCTGCCACACTTGCTACAGAATAACTACTTAATACATCACAACTGCAACGTTGTACACATGCGGGTACATCAAATCGTGTACTAGTATTTGTACACCTTTGTGCTTCTGGCATGCGATATGTGCATTTTAGTTACGAGCATGCGTGGTGCACTGGAGCCACTGGTCACAAAAGCTAGTTCCTCCCCTCATTCAGTGGTGTAAATATAAGTGCAGATCTCCCGACCCCTTCCATGCAATATTTACGTCATTTGCAACATAAAGATATGAGGCCTAATGTCACATCAAATGACATGACACACCTATATCTTTTGTATGTGACACACTACCTTTTCGCCATGAGTGCCAGTGATGAGAAAAGTCTCTCTAGCCTTCGCAGCATTGTCTGCTATGTTTTAAATGAAGTGCAGAGTCTGTTGGAACGTTGTCTTTGCATCTTCATGTTGTTGCACTCTGCAGCTTGCTCTTATTAAAGGGCCCCTCACCAGGCTCCATTGTAAATTTTACTTGTACATTAGAAGCCGCAAAACATACTCTAAGGAGAATTTCACTGAAAAATTAGCTGTCCTGTTATCGCGCCGACAAAAGGCGAGTGTCACTGCCAATGGAGACACACTCTCCCTCTTCCTGTAGTAGTATTCCCAAGCAGGGCTTCTTTCCTGCCATCTACCATACCGTAGCTGAGGGACATACCGTGCTGTTCGGCTTTGCCTCCTTTTTTTTTCCTTCTCTTCCTTTCTTGCGGTATTAAACCTTCCGCATTACAGGATTACTCATAGCAAGTGACAAAACACGTACTGCGAAGAGGCATTTGTGCGTGTGACTTTGACTCTATGGCTCTGAAAGCGGGCTTCTTCGAGAGGGAAGGTGCACAGCGTTTGGTTTGAAATTTCAGCTGTAATACTTTGCAGACCTAATCGTCAGTGTCGCAATACTTTACATGTGTGATTGTCAGGGAGTCACGTATACGCTATGCTTGTTTGCTTAAGACAGCCAAGCCTGGTAAGGGGCCTTTAAATGCAATACTTCCACTTCAGAAAGTGTTTTCTTCCTTCAGTGGATGGCGCCATCCACAGTGCGGCAGGACCCAAGCTCAAGGAAGAGTGCGCCACATTGAACGGTTGCCCGACCGGTGAGGCCAAGATCACTGGTGGCTACAAGCTGCCTGCCAAGTGTAAGTGTGAAGTCGAAAAGTGCACACACTTGGCTTACAGTGACCTGCATTTTTTCGTTAACCATGAAAAAAAAGAAAAGCAGTGCTTACAGATGCTTTGCTGTTTCTCAAATTTCGCAGCAGGATTCTATTTTATGGTCTGGATCATTTAATATAACACTTAGCACTGTTACGATGTCAACTCGATTCTAACATGCACCTTTTTGATGTATAAATTTACTAAAATATGGCATCCACGTTAGAATTGAAAACTAAACCAAAACTGTAACAAGTGGTTTCCAAATCTCACCCCCTATCTCGAATCCCGACTTTGAATCCATGCTTTGCCATACTAAGAGTGCCGCAAGTTTGTCATCATTGGCCGTAGCCTACAGCTGGTATTCAAATCGCACCTCCAGCGACCTCCGAGTTTTGAATTTTCTTTCTTCCATGAGAGAAAAATGGCTATTTCTTTCTCTTACCGTGAAAATCTGGTGTCGGAACAACGAAGGTTATTTGCATTCTTCACTTTTACAATCGAGAGCATTGCGTTTTCCATTTCTGGCCATGAAAACGAGGCACATTAAATTTGAGTGTGTGTTAAAGTTGAGTAACTATGTTGCTTGCTTTGTTTGTCCAGAAAAAAAACACAAGTTTGCCTTCGCCTTGTTATGAGTGGCATCCAAAACATGATGGCTACAGCTTTACCTGGTCACTCCTGTAGTCTGCTGTACAGGAAAGCATGGCATTGGAAATTGGTGCGCTGTGAACATCATCAGGTGTGATGATGAAGGCAGACGCACATTTCTTTTTATTTATTATTTTTAAATTTTTTTATTGTTACAAGCCAGGCAAATAATGCTAAGTGCTATACTGAATGGTCTGAACCATAAAATGTGATCTTGGTGCAGAGATTGAGCAAGAACAAAGCAGTGGTAAGTGCAAAATCTTTTTAAGAATGTTTTTAAGGATAATGCACCAAGTTGCTTAATTTCACTGTGAGTAGCTGCCTCAGAGAGTTGGCTTTCTTTCGGTGATTTCAAATGTTCAGGAGAAAAACTTTTTTTTTTTTAATCTTACCTTGCACTTTTGTTGCAAAATGGGAAATGGTGGGAGCAGTTAGAATATTTTGAAAAGTGATTTGTTTATTTTCTCTAGATTGCAGGTGCAAGTAATGCACGTTACTGTGGATGATCATGAAGGAAAGATAAGATGATGAAATTAGATAAAATATTATGAATAATGAAGGAGGTGAAGCCACTGATTACTAGAATAATACTAACTGTTGAAGAAGGCTCAGAAAATGGACCCATTTACTTGACCTATTCCACAAAATGTACTTGGACATAGAACTTGGTAGTTAATATACTTAGCCACTATAGTTGAACCTTGTTATAACTAAGACAGATGTATGAAATTAGCCAGACCTCCATTTAACAAAGCCCAATTTCATGAAGTGTTTGATATAACAAAACACATTTGACACAAGCTCACAGAGCCTATTGCATTAATAGCAGTTGGTTTTAATACATGCCAGCCTACTGTTGTCACCTTTAATAACGACACCGGAATAAAAGCTGTCGATTGGTCGGTTGACAAGCGGGTCGCCCGTTGTGAACCACTGATCCTTCTGGGAAGCTTCTGCGACCACTTTTGCAATCGCTTTTATGACGACCGAGTATACTTTACCATATTAATGCTGTATTTCTCTCCTCCTGTAGATGTCATTCACACAGTTGGTCCTGTTGGCGAGAATGAGGCCAAGCTCCATAGCTGCTACCTCACTTGCCTTGAAACCCTCAAGGCGCACAAGCTGCGAACAGTGGTGAGGGTGTAGTGGCACCAGTTTCTTTCTTGAGTGAGGCTAAAAGTATCTTCATAACCCTCACAAACCTTATGTAGAAGCTAACTGCAATTAAATTTTTCTTTGGCTATATTGGTTAACTACTGCCCACATGAATCTTTCCTAATGAACATGCCTAAAGGCTTCTAGGTCACCCTTTTATATCGACTGTAGACTGTAGCAGTGGCAACAGATGACTCAGTAACATTAGGGTATGTATTTTACTGCTTCTTTTTATTGTTATAGAGTTACCTTAAGGACCAGCTGCAACGAAATTTCATTTTGGCCAAATTGGTTAACTACTTCCCTTAGGAATCACCTAATAAAGCTGCCTAAAGGGTTCTACGTCACGCTCATATCAACTGTAGACTATAGCATTGGTGCCAATTGAAAGGGTAACATTAGGGAGTGTATCTAACTGCTTCTTTTAATTGTTATAGGGTCACCTTAAAGACCAGCTACAACGAAATTTCATTTTGGCCAAATTGGATTACTACTTCCCTCAGGAATCTCTTCATAAAGCTGCCTAAAGGGTCCTATGTCATCCTCGTATATCACTGTAGACTATAGCATTGGCACCAAATTAAACAGTAAATTTAGGGAGTGTATTGTACTGCTGCTTTGCATTGTTATAGCGTTACCTTAAAGACCAGCTCCAATAAAATTTCATTTTGGCTAAATTGGTTATAAATGAGTATTACATATTGAATCAATCTTGTTAAAGCTGGGCACTAGTGGGAGTAGTCAAATGTTAAAGCAGTACCTTTCTTGGGTTCTTCAATCTGCTTTGCAGTTTGTCAGTGTCTGACCGTTTACTGCCAACTTGGTGCTACAAGGTGCACAAAGAAATTGCCAGCATACAGGCTTACATACCCCTTGTATGCTGACCAAGTATGCCCACCTCTGTTCTGCGTAACAAAAAAAAAACCTGCTACATAAATCCTGAACATTTAATGTCGGCTCTCAGGAATCTCTAAGGAACACCAATCTGTCCATGTAATGGCGAATTATACTTAACAAACTGTTTGATTTACTTCATTTTGCTTTGATTTAGCCTCACAGTATGCACCAGTGGCTCTGTGCCTGTTCTTGGACAATCATCCTGAATGGGCATGTCCCACTACAATTCCTGCACTCATCAAACCAAACCAAACCAAACCGATCTTCATATAGCATCACATAGGCATCACATATACATAAGCTTTGCATCACATTGATTGCGGCATTTTGGCCGACCTTCAATCAGTCCTACCTGCTAGATTGTCAAAAAGGTTCAATAAAGAATCAGTGAGTTTGTTTCCAAATAAAAGTCAGCTGAGAGTCAGCATATGTCCCATGTACTTCCCTTATCCTTCATCGAACTGTGAGCCCTGCACAAACTTCAACGTGAATCAATGAGAATCGTTGCTACACAACTGACTAGATTTCAGAATTAGCTGGCATGAGGTGAAGCTCTTGTGGGTAGATTTTAAATTTTTAGCGTGGGATTAGGCATTAGGTGCATTTTCGCAGTGTTTGTACCTCCCTGTTCAGAGGGGACAAAAAGCAAAACTTGATTTCGTGCCATGATTTGAAAAATTGCATCAAAGCCGACTCGAAAGGGATTGGCCAGTGGTCCTCCTGCACCCGATTTATCAGACTGTGCTTCATGCAATCTTTCTTTATAATTTTTAAAGATGAAAATTTAACAAAGAAAGCAGATTTGCCACTGTGCACAAGGTGAAAATGACTTTGCAGAAGCCACTAACAATATTAAGCTTGAGGAGCTCTAGGGTTGCTTGGAACAGCAGGAGAGAAGGTTGAACAAGTAGGAAACTGTGTTTTTTTTTTCTTTTGGAGGATGTTTATCTGGTTTTTTTTTTCTTTTGTCCCCTCTCATATGTGTATACTATGTGTGCATTAATAGATAACATGATATAGTGAGGGACGCTTACAAAGCTATCGCTTACAAAGATGTCAACCCAAAATTGGTTCTCCCGGTATTTTTTTTTATTGGCAGTCTTTAAGCAGCGTATAAGCGGATGACGGGTGCACTTGCTGGCTACCGTATGTGACATCGATCCCAGCACGCTGCCACCGAGATTATTTTTCAGCCCCAATCTCTGAGGTCATGCAGGGGGGTCGCACCTTCTGGCTCATGCATGACTTCCGGCGAGCGATAATGGGGGGTGTATTTTTTAAAAACGTTCGGTATCAAGCACATTGCTTTTGCGAGCTCTTTGCTATGCATCCAGTTGTATTTCAGATGCATAATTTTGCATGGAGGCTCCCTTATACTTGCACTATTTGAAATGAGGCTTTATACACCTTCAAAAATTTTGTGGCACCTGGCTTTTAATGCCCTTTAGTTACCTAGAGGGCTTCTAAACTAAATGTTGTGACTGGTAGTAGTTTTATTATTTATTTATTCAGTAACCCTCAAGGCCCTAGGGTGGTAGAAAGGGGAGTGGGTACAATGGTAATAAATCTAAAACAGCAGCAGCCACAACAGAATCAATACAATTGGTAACCTTAACAGTTATGATCTAACAGTTATGTAGCTATTGACAAAGCATGTTCGTAGCAGCATTTCTAAAACCATTAATATTCTCTAATGGCAACAACACCGTGTGGAAGGTGATTCCAACACGAACATGTACTGGGAATAAACAAGTCATGATAATGTTTAGTGTTTGAAAATTGAATACTGACTTTATAATGGTGATCAATGCATTTGCAACTGTAGAATGGTTTTGTTAGCAGCCCATCCTTAAGGAAGGAATTGCTAGGATAAATGCTGTGAGATAAACCAAGGCGCAAAATTTTTCTACAAGGAGAAAGGTTGGGTAAAGAAAGTGTGTCCTTTATAGCTGTAACACTAGCGGTGCGATGATAGTTTTGAAGGATTAAATGTGATGCATGGTTTTGTACGACCTCTAATTCAGCTATAAGTGGTTTGAGGCCAGGATCCCATATAGCTGCTGCATATGCTAGTTCGGACCAATGTTCTATAAAGCTGTATGCATATAGAAAAATTAATATATAAGTAATACAGGTATTATAGGCCCATTATAGGCCTATCTTATATTATAAAAATGATAGGCCCATTAGCATACTCCCAGTATTATATAAAATATTTACCAAAACAATCTCTAATAGAATAAGAGCTTCACTGGACTTTAGTCAACCAAGGAAACAGGCTGACTTCAGGAAGGAATACTCCACAATAGATCACATCCATGTCATTAATCAGTTTATCGAGAAATCCGCAGAGTACAATAAACCTCTCTATATGGCTTTAATAGATTACGAAAAGGCATTTGATTCAGTAGAGATACCAGCAGTCATAGAGGCATTACGTAGTCAAGGAGTACAGAACGCTTACTTAAATACCCTGGAAAATATCTACAGAGGTTCTACAGCTACCTTAATTCTACACAAGAAAAGCAGGAAGATACCTGTAAAGAAAGGGGTCAGGCAGGGAGACACAATCTCTCCAATGCTATTCACTGCGTGCTTGGAAGAAGTATTCAAGCTATGAAACTATGAAGCCTTAGGAGCAAGGATCGACGGTGAATACCTCAGCAACCTTCGATTTGCCGATGACGTTGTTCTATTCAGCAACAATGCAGACGAGTTACAACAAATGATTGAGAGGGTCTAAAAGTGGGGTTGAAGATTAATAGGCAGAAGACAAAGATAATGATGAATAGCCTGGCAAAGGAACAAGAGTTCAGGATAGCCAGTCTGCCTCTACAGTCTGTGAAGGAGGATCATGAGAAGGAAATTCACAGAAGAATAAAAATGGGTTGGACCGCATTAGGCCGACATTGTCAGCTTCTGACGGGAAGCTTGCCATTATCATTGAAAAGGAAGGTGTACAATCAGTGCATTTTACCAGTGCTGACATATGGTGCAGAGACTTGGAGATTGACAAAGAAGCTTGAGAACAAATTAAGGACCGCACAAAGAGCGATGGAATGAAGATTGCCATGCATAACGTTAAGAGACAGAAAGAGAGCAGTTTGGATCAGAGAGCAAACGGGTACAGACGATATTCTAATTGACATCAAGAGAAAAAAATGGAGCAGGGCAGGTCATGTAATGTGCCGGTTAGATAAGCGTTGGAACATTATGGTTACAGAACAGGTACCAAAAGAAAGGAAATGCAGTCGAGGATGGCAGAAGACTAGGTGGAGCAATGAAATTAGGAAATTCGCGGGCGCTAATTGGAATCGGTTGGTGCAGGACAGGGGTAATTCGAGATCACAGGGAGAGGCCTTCGTCCTGCAGTGGGCATAAAACAAGCTGATGATGATGATGAATAAAGGTATATTAATATAGAAGTATATTACGCACTTAATTCACTTAATTTTTGCTTTGCACCATGAGAATCCTCGGTCACTGAGAAAATGTGTTTTGAAATTTGAAATAGCAACTCGCATGAAAGCTGCAGATCACCCGAGATGGTACACCACAAGAATTCGTTACTTTGCTTAAAATTTCGGGGGCCATGCTCGGCAAGGCATCATTCAAAGGGCCACGCAGAGAGGGCACCACACGCCTTTCTACAGATATTGCTTATAGAGGGGTGTGAACCATCAACCAGTTATATAATAGAAAAAAATATAATAAAATGGGTTAAACCGCATCTTGTTTCATCTTGATGTGCGCTGTTGTTATCTTTTTGTTATGACCGGTTGAGTTTCGTTTGTCAGTTACAAACAGGACAGACATCATCAAGATACTGTACCATACCATACCTTGGTTGTTTATGCAATTGCCTTGTCTTTGGTAAGGTTAAAGGCCAGCTGCAATATAATTTCGGGCTGTGTAAAAAGCCTCATTTTGGATAGTGTAGTATCAGAGTAGCCTCCGTGCAAAATGTCGTATGTGTGCCACGCAGGTGTGAAAAATGGCATTGAATGGTTAATGTCTAAGCTTCCCAACTACATTATTTTTGGAGCTGCTGCCATATGTGCACATTTTATGTCATTTAGCATGATTTTGGGGATGACCACTGTCCTCTGAAACAAGCAGCCTTTCAGCGTTAAATATAGATGTGTGTCTGCAGCTTGAACCGACCTTTGAGAATGTTTCAATGTAATAAGATGTGAAGTACAGCTGATGGGGTCAGCTTGGCTTTGTTGTCATTCGCAGCCGACCATCCGAAGTCGAGAAGAAAATATGGCGCCGGTCGTATCGAGGGTGACACAGCGTTAACTTAATGAGCACAGTTACTGGCAGCAGGATTTACATGCCCCTGCACTGGGGCAGACTCCAGCAGCAATAGCAAGAAAACTGCGCAAGACATGTCATCAAAAGTATGCATTTCCCAGTGGAATGAGCTGTAGCAAATGCATTAAATGACTAATGACATTAAGGCAGATTACATTGTTTTACATGTTGCATCTCTTGAGTGGCAATAAACTTTATAGCATTAGCAATTTGATGTTGTTTTCAGTGCCATGTGGCATGGATATTATGCTTAAAATATGAGTAGATGCATCACAAAAACATTTGCAAGAGTGGAAGTTTTTGGCTCCGACATTCCAAAAGAACTGGCGCCATTAGCTGGGGCAGATATCAAAACATTCAGAACCAGTGCCCACTTGTTTTTTCAGGCGTGACTAGGCATTCAGCCTATGTTCAGGGCATGACCTCCGAGATGAGGTGGCACTCAGAAGGTCCGCGCATGCTGCCCAATCTCGGAGGCTGTGCTTGGGACCATCATCTGGTGCCTGCATTGTGTGCTAAGGTGCCGCACCTTAGCACACAACGGTAATTATACTGCAGCAGTACTGTACACTACTGAATGCACTAATTACAAATTTAGGTGAAGTAAAATTTTGTTGCAGTTGGGATTTTTAATGCTTTGAACAATTTGGCACTCTAACCTGTCACTATAGCCTGACTTATCACAATTGTGTATAGCCGGTGTAGCTACCTAGATATTTTATTAACTTCATATTAATTGAGAGAGTTTGCGAATAGGTGGGGCATCCTCAAGCAGCTTGTAAAGCATTAGTGGGGTATTCCGCAAAGTCTTTTTGCATGGTTAGAGAACTCAATATTGGAAGTTGTGGGAAGATTTTTCTAAAGGAGGGTTATGATGTAGGTGTCCATTGGTACATGTTGTCAGTTTCTAAAGCTTTCTGGCTGCTTTCTTGTTTCTTTCTTTCTTTCAGGCATTTCCATGCATCTCAACAGGTGTCTACGGTAAGGGCATTTTTACACATGCAAAACTATTCAGTCGGTATACGAGAAAGGTTGTGAATTTGGCCAAGGCAGTAATTTAGACTAGTTGATTTATCATATTGCATGATGATCCCAAGTAGCATAAAAAAGACACGGACAGACATAAGAGTGTAACTCTGTGTGTTGTTCTTATGTCTATTGTTGTCTTTTCAGTGCTGCTTAGGATTCCAGGTTATAAAATTTGGCAGTGACAGTCCAAAACATGTCCAAAACATGCGTAACATCATTCTGTCATGTTTTGTACGGTTCTAGGTTATCCGAACGAGAAGGCAGCTCATGTGGCACTGTCAACGGCACGCGAGTGGCTAGAAGCAGATGAGAACGCTCACAAGGTGTGTACCATTTTCTGGACTCAGTGTGTGACCAGATTTAGTTGAAGTCTGCGAGTTCCTTGGGAATCCAACTTTCTCAATTTTTCAGTCGTTAGTTCTGAAATCCAGGTACAGTCAAACCTCGTTAATACATCACTGGTTTATAAGTAATTACAGTTTAAATATAGCTGCAATGAATCCCCTGCCTTGTCACCGTTGAACCTCATGTATTTTCCGACTGCTTAAGCTGTAGTCACTTAACTTATGCCTCACGAATAGTACATAGTATTCGCTTCGTTTTTCGGCATGCACAGGCGCAGAATTGGCGAAATGTCATGTACACAAACCATAGATAATGAAATTGCAGTGCACGGACCTTTCCTGGACGACAGTCTGCATGGATAGCGATGTCAAATCATGGTAGCCGTGGCGTGTTTCCTGCTCCCATAGCTTCTAGCACATCCATGTCGTCATCATGGATGACAACATAGATGATGGCCCTTCGATATCCAACAAGGCTAGTGCGTTGACAATCATGAGGGCATTCACAGGGAAGTGGGGCTTAATGAAGAAACTGGCTCGCAGCCTTGCTGAGTTGAGGATACCGTTGTTGCTTCAAGGCCGCTACGGCGGCAAGTGAAAGTCAGATTTCTTGCTGCCTGCTTTCAAAAAAAACTTGTCAGCATGTGTGTCTGAGTGATAATTGCCACGTCTTCTTTTTTTGGCTAGTCTATAACCACTCATCTACCATTGTTGGTTAATTAATTGTCGGTAATTGCTTAGTGCGTATCTGATCCATGTTCCCTGCCAACTATATCCTAATGAGGTTTTAATGTAATTCATACATGTAAAATACATAAATACTCATAAGTACCTATTAATTTGACACAATTTGGTGCATGAGCATCAAATTGTCACACATGGCATTCGTATCGCATATGCCATGCGTTGTGTCTATGAAACGAGGAGAGCATGAGATGCACACATCACTATCTCAGTTGGCAGTTGTTAAGTTGTTGGGTCATAGCATTCCCAACACAGCACGAAGCAGTCCCATCCGTAGTGCTTCGCATTGAAGAATTGCAAAACATTGACCGGCTTTGGGAAGGACATGGAAAGGAGCTTTTCCACAGTAGCACTTTCTTACAGCTGCAGTATGTACGGGCTGTTTTATTCTATTATTAACAGAATTTTTAAAAATCACCCGTGAAACTTATCACAATTCTACTTCTTGAGCTAGATTACTCTCAGAAGCAGACATTGCTTGCATAAAAAAATGAAAGGGGATACTTAACTACTTAGCAGATTTTACTAATTAACTTTTAAATGAATTACACCACATGTTGCAATTCATGAAGTGTAGCCGGTGACTTTTGAAGTCATATGCACTACGAGCGAATTCTGAGGATGAGACGTGCGTTCCCAAACTTTGCGACGAAATGCATTGGTGTTCTAGTAACTTTTGAGTTTCAATTCATGAAAAGACATTCTGGTAAAAAAGCAAGTGGGACAACAGTGCATTATTATGGCAATTCGACTTCATTTATCCCAAAACTGGTGCTAGTTTCAAAATTTGCTTCAAGTGGATGTGCCCTGTGGTATCGCTGGCTTCAATTTGTGCATTGCATTAGGTGTGCTGATATAATTAGTTAAATGTTAATTCAATTTTGTGCATTAGTCAATTAGATGCATTGATTTCCAGTGCAGGTAATGTGTACACCTCCGAGTGTTTCGATTAAATAAGTGTGTTTGAGCTAACTGCCTTGAGCGTTGCTTTTTAAAATTCTTTTGATGTTACAATAAAACACCCAGTATGTGACTCCCACTGTCAATAAGAGCAATAAGGGGGTCAGGTAATCAATGAGAGACTAAGCAAGTTCGATTTGAGATCAAGGATCAGCAGGGCTTTCTTTATTGTTTTTTTTTCTTGGTCGACAATGCAACATCACCTCTAGGAGCTGCATTGTCCAGTTTCCTGAGAGGCGTCGGGAGTAAGCCAGAGGTAGAAAGTGGACACATTATGAGAAGCCAGACTGACGACCTTGAAGGGATGACAAGTGGTTGAACCACTTCTTTCGAGTGACAACATCAGGTGTTGGATTTGTCAAAGTGTGACGATGCACCAATAACGAGATACGGCCAATATGTGAAAAAAAAGAGCAACTTGGTCTATCGTCTAGTACGTCCAATTCAGGAAGATTTCCGTAGGACCGAAGCAGTGGCAACAACAACTCGTCAAGAGGCATTGAGTAGTATTATCAGTGGTGCACATAGTCTGAGTGGTGATAGTGGTGGTGCTTAGAGACCGTACACCCATAATTGCAACCTTTCGACGCACAGCAGCTTGAATAGGGGTTGTTCTCAGAGTGTCATATGCTGGTTCACGTTGAGTGCCAGGAGCCATAGCTTCCCATTCCCCATGGTCAATCCTTGTCCGGTCGTCAGAGTCGGAATTGTCACTAGATTGTCACATGAGGAAGTAGAAGCAGTGTTAGGGAGCCGGTTAAAGCATTGAGTAATGCACCTGCTTTTAGCCTGTTTGAATCGCCAACATTCAGTGATGATTGAGTCAACCATAGAACAGTTTTTGTAGAGAAGTACATTGAAAGCATCGTCAGCTGTGCATTTTAATGCATATCTGACCTTGTCCGCATCTGACATGTGTTCATAAACTTTGCTGTGGAGGACCCAACATTTTCATGCTATTCACAAAATTCTGGTGCCTCACTTGTTCACAGTCCTTTCACAATGCATGACCTCTGTCTCACAAAAGATCGGCCAAAGATATTGAGTAGCTTTTGTTTGCATATTTTCCAACTTATCAGGTCTCCTTCACATGCTTTAGCCAGACATGTGCAATACCCATTTGACAGGAGATGACGTTGATGAGCATGATCATCTCATCCCAGCTGTTATGACTGCTAACATGCTTGTAGAATGCAAGCCAGCATTCTACATCTGTGCTTTCAGTTCCTCAGAATGCACCATGGTCATTGGGATGTGAAAGTATTTCCACTTGTAAGCCTGCCTGGATTGTTCACCATCTTCAGGCATTGTGACTAGACTCAACATAGTGTCCACTGCAGAGATCCAGGACCTGGCTCTTTGGTCAAATCTCGTTATAGCGATGTTGCATCTGATGCAAATATAAAATATACCTTTCTTATATCCTATATTTGTTAAAGCATATATTCGTTATGTATCGAGGTTTGACTGTAGTGAGGTGTATCCAGCGCCTCCACCAGAGGTGCTGGATGCACCTCACTATTTATACAGCAGCCCCTGGAATGGCCCTTGATTTGTTTGCACAATACGAAAACACAGGCTTCAGAGCAGCTTGAGTGTTCAGTCACATCTGCATTGTTGTTGTCATCATCACTCCTTCAACAGTTATGTGATCCTGAGCAGCCATCACAACATAAGCATTTCATGCTTACCTCTGCGTTTGAATAAACGACAATCTGTCGTTTTTTTGTCATTTTTGCTGTAGTAGAACCAAAGCCTAGATTGTAAAGGTTTGACAGGGCAAAGAATATCGGTGACATACTTAGAATGTGCTGAAGAGGCTAATGGGAAAGGGCTTCCTAGTCTGCATTTCAGAAATAAGTTTTGGAATACAGCATGATAGGAAGCGGTGGAAGCCATGAAAGGGAGATAAATTTAGTCTCTGCCATGAGTGTATGGTTCTAATCAGATCCTGGAAAGTGCCACATAATTTCACCTTGTTGCTGCAGTAGCTGCTGCTTCCTAATTGATTTCTATTGATTTCTAGAAGCAAGTTGATTTTGAGTTTTCGAGTCTTTATTCATTTCAGATGTATGGTTAGCCAAGTTTGTTGCATACCGCATAGGCGCGATTTCCAGACTGCCTACAGATGGATCAGCACGGTCCAGGTTGTATTGCAAATTGCCTGAGCTGTGGCCTGTGACTCGGCAGTATACATTGGTGCCCTACTGTTGCACAGTCCTGTTGCAGTGCATGTTATCACGTAATCGTGGAACCACAATTGGTGTTGGGATTACACTGACACTTTTGATACTCTGGTTTCCAGAACACAGTCATCGCAGAACATCATTTGCAGCTTCCTTACACTACCATGTCATAGAATGAATGAGGCGATAACCAGCAGTTGAGTCTGTTAGCCAACAGCTGATCCTGTCAATTGCAATGTGCTGTGTTTATCGACTGTCGTTCAGTACCATTGCTTAGCTGCTCAGTGCTCTGGTCTTAGAACTGGGAGGAAGACTTCTTTGTATTTTGAGTATGAAATAGAGTAACACTTTTATTAAAGTTGCCATATGTGGAAGCACACCTTGCTTCAGCACGAGCGCTGCAATCCCCCTCTGTTTAGATGGTTTCTGTGAGGTACACCTACCTCCAGCCTTTGTGCAACGTAATCCATGTGAACATTTCCTTGGTGTGGATTGCCTCAGTCGTTAATGCAGCGGGCGCACCTTTACGTCACATGCAGGTGGTGTGATGCATGGTTTCGCACTCTCGGCATGCCTTTGCAGCCTCGACCACAACTTTCAAGCGACACTGAATAGAAAAATAATTTAAGGTGCATTAGTAAAGCACCTTTCTACAGTTCAATGGTGGGACTCCTGCACCAATTGCACCATTTTGATACTTGCTCAAATTGATCGGCCAAATTGCACCACGCTGCGCCGAAACAGCTTTGACTCAGACAGGCAACTGCAAAATGCTATGGGAACTTCATGGCCTCTTGTGATCACCGGTGTGGCGCAGTGCAAGGCATTATGTTGATCTTGAAACTCGCGTAATATAATGGTCTCCGAGATTAGGCCGGTGCTCCTGGGCCGTCCCACTTGTGCCCCGAGCATGTACTAGTCAGAGCAGTTCCTTCTCCCGCAGTTCACTCCTATTGGCTGTGTCACGGGCGATGCATGGTTTTGACACATAAGCACAAAAGCTTCGATGGTTTTAACAAAGTTTGTAAGGGACATGGCTGAGGAAATGTGAGGGAGCCACTGTACTGAAGTTGCCCAATTGCTAAAAAGCAGTTCCAATACTCATATGTATGAAGAATGAATGTGTGAATGTGGTTTGTGGAATTTGTGTGCAGCATTCTGCAAGTTGCGTTGTCGTGGTGGCACATTTATGTGCGTGCCCGCCCTCTGCCAATCTGAAAGGGAACACTTCATCTGTTTTGAAACAGTGATTCTTTGCACTTGGTGTGTGTTCTTCTCTTACGTCCGTGTCGTTTTTTTTTGTTGCTCAATATTACTTGAGTGATTCTTCAAACCATGCAAGTCAGAACCTCATTCACTGCTATTTTTTGTGCGGTTAGACCTGTTGCAGAATACCGCTCACGTAACTTTTTCTCATCATGAGCATATACAAGAAGAATCACTGGCGTTGAATGTAAATTCAGTGTTCCCTTTCATATCGGTGCACCGTGTACATGCACTTGCTACTTGTTACGCCATCGGTTTTCTGGTGTCTTTGAGCCTGGCTTGTTTCACTTCACCACTGGTGCAATTAAGTCTCATTTTATCTAGAATTATCCCTTCCCTCACATGTTCCATTTCCGTTCCAGGTGGACAGAATCATTTTTTGCCTGTTCCTGGCAGTGGACGTCAGGTTGTATGAAAAGCTGCTCCCAGAGTACTTTCCTCTTCAAGGGTAGAAGAAGATCATTCACTCATCCCACCCCAAACTACTGCCTGCTTTAGATTTTTTTTTTCCTTTTTATTATCTCAAGTGCTGATGTATTCATGAGAACTTTGGTTGAATAAACTGTGGGGGATGCAGGAACGTCCCTGGATCTAAGCTGCCCCTTAACTTAAGGCAAAGAGAGGTGATTTTTTATTTGGCTAGACTTGACAAACTTTCTCTGTTTTGCTTGTTGTTCGAAGTTGTTGAGAATTGTACAAGAATGAGAACTTAGAAGAAGCAAGTGGCACATAGCAGCAGCTGTGAGCGGAAGAAGGGCATCATCCCGTGTCTGCAAAGTACAGTCGAGCCTGAACATAATGAATCCAACTAAAGCAAATTGTTCTCTACATCAAAGATGTTAAACTTCGCGACCAATGCTCACGTAAAACAACTCCCGCACAATGGAATAGACGCTGGTTAGGTTGAACTTTGTGTGTCCGTTGCCAGGTGCCGAGCTGCCTTGCCTGAAGCTTCAGGATGCACGTTTGCAGTCGATGTGCTGCGCCAATACTGTGCTGACGTTGAGGAAAGTGGACTGGAGCTGTTCTACACAATCTCATGCATCGTAAAACCTCTTCTTACTGATGCTGAGGAACACTTTGAGGCACAGGCGAAAATTGCTGCCTAATAAGCATAGTTTTGTTTTCAATAAATGGATTCTTTCCTGCCATCTTTTCTATACTGGCGATCGCAAACTCCTATATAACAAACACATCACATAAGTGTGTTTAAGTTTGTGCTTATCAAACTGCCTAATATAGGCCCGTTCGATTTGTCCGCACCACTGTGAACCAGTTCGTGGTGATTCAAGAGAAGTTCAAAAATTGTGCAGCTCAATTTCTGCGGTGCAGGCACAGCGCAACACTCGAAACGAATGCCAAGATGCAGACGCTGTGCAAGCCTTTTGTTTTTTCCGACTAATGTGCACGGAATGCCTAAGTTTGAGAGGCCCTGAACTACTGATGTGATCGGCTTCTGGGGTGTATAAGTACACCCACGCCTGTGTGGACACGACAGACGCACATAAGTGGGGTTTCAACGGCGCTTGCTGCCGTGTGCTACCTCATCTGCTCCGCTGCTGCTTCGCACCTGTACGCTTGCACCAAGTCGGCGCCAACAGTAGAGAGAGTGCAGCAAAATCGTGAACCAGCCATGCACCTCTCCTGCACCTTTTGAAACAAATAATGGGGTTCTGAGGGTGCCATTGCTGCACCACTGAAACGAATGGCAGGGTGCAACACCTCGTGAAGTGGTTCAGATGGCGCAGGCAAATTGAATGTGCCTTATATCAGACTAGTATAGTAATTGGCACACATGCCTGTGTGGTACAAGAGGGTTCGATTATAGTCTCAAGGCTCGTTTCTGGTACTAAAATGGTACATGTATTGTATAGTCCACAGACTCTTTGAAACTGCATGTAAACGCTGACTATTTCATGTGGTTACAAGCGTAGTCACGTTTTGTTGCGTGCTTAATCTAGACTACGGTGTCCTTTTTATAGGTTTGCACATGTAAAGTGTTAAAAAACAGATGGGTGCTTTTCTTAGCTTTTTTTTTTTTGAGTGCGAGATGCCATCGCGTTGCATAGACATCTTCCAGATGGTTCCAAAAGTGCCCGATTGTTTGGGCTTCGAAGATGTTTTCTTAGATGTCGAAAAAGGATGTCTCCAATGCTGCTAAGATTTGCAACACACTCACAGTGCTTCGGCTAGGCAGGTATTACAGCTAGGCATGCACTGCTGAGATGTGTATCTTTTGGGCTGTATAAAGCCAGCAAGCAGATGCACCGTCTTGAATTTGTGCAACATTGACGCTAATAGCAGTAAAGGGACTCTAAAGAGAAAAATAATTTGAGCTGTGTTAGTAAATAGCCCTTCTACAATACCAAAAAGGTCACTCTTACTGCAGGGAGGCACTTGATACTCCAGAAAAGACTCGAAACTAAAGACAGGTGGCAACACTGCCTTGAAGTTTCCGCACCAGCTTGGCAAACGACGGCCCCAGCAGACGATGTCTGCTCGGGCCTAGTTATTTTTTTCTAGATGAAGATGGACTACATTTTCTAAAGAAGCCAAAAGCTGAACCTGGGAGGACTTAAAAACTTTTTTTCTGACCCACGACAACCCGCGACGACCCAAGTACGGAAAAAAAAGAAGAATACCTTGAAATTTACAGCGGCACACTGACGTATCAGAGTGAAGCTTAAAAAAAAAGAGAAACTTTCACCTTAATTTTCTCTTCTCATAATCAAGCCCATTACAGCAAAATTAACAATAACAAAGCTTTGAAAGGATGCTTTGTCAGTCTAAACTGATTTAGTGTTTCATTTTAATGCTCCTTTAAGTTGAGTGCCTCCCTTGCTCTGCTAAAGACCGGGTGGTGATACATTCGTTCTGCTTCTTTGTTATGTTGCCACACTGACTGGACAGCGCACACCTCTGTTTTGAGTGCTTGTCAGAAATGAAGCCAGGAAACTCATTAATGCCTAAGTGGATGAACTGCAAGAAGAGCAAACCATCGGAGACAACGAACTAAAGCACTCTCTCGTTGCTGCAATTATCAAACCCTGTGCAAATCCACCACAAACGCTGGCTACACATTGAATGTGCTGGCATAAATATTCGTAGATGTAGCACTTTATCCCTGCACATCAAGTTGTCCATTAATTTGGCCTCGCTCTGCAACCTGCTAGTCTCTTGGTCAGATACTTTTAATTGCAGATTATGAAAAATACCAGAGGTTATTTATCACTGCATTATTAATTATTGGGATGCAGTATCTTCTTGGGATGCTGTACGATGAACATTGAATAAAGTTCAAATCTAATCCAGTCAGTATCTACTTGTACCTCGATGAAACAAAATACAAAACCTTGCTCTACATGCTCGTTTATCGTGTTGGATTACGCAGTTGCTGGAGGGCAAGACTGACAGAAGTGCCGAACCACCACAAACAACCAGAAACATCTTCCAGGAGTAGTTAATTCACATAACTGGGATACGGGGGCATTAAAGGGATGAATTGAGTTTTTCTCTGATTTGTGTTTGAATTTGCCTGTGTATTGACTCGCGTTGTATATTGTGCTGCTGTAAATGCTGCAGCTTTGCTTCTTTGTAATGAGAAAAAAAAAAAGCTAATTTGCCCAGATGGTAGGGCAACTGCCCCTGAAAAGTTCAGTCCTTGCACCAGAATGAATTTTTCTTCAACTGCAGGGCTTTGAGGGACACCTGCTTAGGTTTACTTAGTAGCTTCATGCTACACTCGTCTGGATGAAAGTTTTTCCCTTTGAACACCTTAAAAGCAGGGGAAGTTTGTGGCTTTAGTCTGAGGATGGACCTTGTGATGATCCAAAACCATCTGTTAGCGATTTCAAAAAGTGTATTGGTAATAAGTCAACACCGCTTGATGGGTACGGTTGGTTAAAACAATCTTCCGCTATGCTCTCTGTCAGTAAAGTTACAATGAACTGATGTTGCCACGCATTATCTCTGTGGATTTCTTCCAAGTTTCATCGCCATTACCAAGCTGAAGCTTGGATGGCAAGGAGCGATGGTTTTGGTAGTTGTCGATGTTGTTCTTGACGTTCGGTGGTGCGTAACCACAATGAGGTATTGGTCATGAATATGCTGGTTAAAAAAAAAAACAAGGACAAACTGAATTAACATTTGGAAGTTTTCATTTACAGATAAAAGTTCCAGGGTGTGGGAAAAAATAGAAATGAACAGAATAGCACAGCACGCTGAATTAAAGGAACAAGAGGAATAAGAATAATCGGGTAACAGGGTAATTAATTAGTTTCATAAGTTAACTCCGATGGTGAATTCTGCGCCAAGGTACGTGCAAGTGTCCCATTGGGTTGAGAGTTGATTAACACCCATGACTTATCACAGAGTGATTACTACTGGGTGGACAAGCCTTGAGCATTCTCCATTTTCAATTTTATGAGTACAATGTGTGCTGGATCAAATAATAATTTGTCATACTTAGTTGTAAAGCTTAATACAATGAGCAAACTTTTGCAAAAATAAAATATGACCCCTCTTTTTCTATAGGGTATGTTGCGACATTGCGCTGCCAAGCTCATGGTGACAGGTTTGATCCTGGCTTTGGCAGCTGCATTTTGATGGAGGGGAAATTCTAAAACGCTTATGTACTTGCATTTAGGTGCACATCACAGAACTCCAGGTTGTCAAAAGGACCCTGGAGTTCCCGACTGTTGCATGCCTCATTATCAGATTGCGGTTTTGGTTTGTAATAGAATTTCAATTCTTTTTTTTTCTTTTTCTCAACTGGATTGTTTCAAACACTTTCGCACAGTCTTTTGCTGGAACACTTGATGTAGTGACATGGTGAAACGGTAGCCCTCGCCCATATTTTTCATTTGTTTGTTGCTGCACAGAAAGTATGTTTCTCGATGCCTACCATATAACTGACACTTAAAAGGCACTTTTGAGGTATTGCAGGTCTTGCATTTGAAATATTTTTTTAAAGGAATAGAACAAATCTGTTTGTGTTCAGCATGTGCTTGTCAGCACTCTTGCCACTGCTTTTGATTTTGTGACTTATAATAAACTTTTGTGACGCTGTGCTCACATGCACCATAAATCATGCCAAGGACTGACTGCATTGCCTTGTTAATAGTGCACAGAAAATAGTTTTGCACGGCTTAATTGTGTCTTTTGCATAGTTGTTCTATGTCTACACCAGGACACTTAATTGGCTTTCATGTGCTGACGCATTGTATTTAATGCTCTCGGCTTTTAATTATTATTTTTTTAATTTGCGAATTCATGAGAAGTTATATTTTTCTATATGAGGTGTCTCAGTTATGTCTCTGGTCTAGCCTGGTTATATCGTTATTTTTCAGATTTTTGTTCTATAAAATCTCGAACCATATGGCGGGGCTCGTTATGTGACTTCGTAAATCCACTGCAACGCACCGTTCTGGAAAAAAAAAATGCGAGGAAGAAAATTTTCATTATTCGTTTTTATTAATTACAATAACGTTACTATGCACTTTCAATCCGGCAACTCTGAACCATAAGTACAGCATTCATACGCTTGCATGATCTCAATTAACATTAACAGGTTCTGCTTTCTTTTTTACTTCCTCTCCGTAGGCTTTCCCGCAAACCACATCTCTCGATCTCAGGTTACCGGAAGTTAAACATGCGGCCCCGGAACTACGTCACGGGCGCGCCGTTCGGCTGTTACCGTAAACTGTACACGACTCCCCACTTTTCGGCAAAAGCCGATAACTCGCGACTCCTACTCGTTTTCAATTTTTATGCGACGAGGCCGCGAACGAAATCGTAAATACTCAAAGTGTGCGCAAGCAAAACTTTCGGCCTATTATAAAATAAGTTGTTTTTTGCGGCGAAGCCGGGGCCCGGTGGTGAGCGGCGCCTACCGGAAGAGCCAAACGCTGCTACGTACACAAGGATACAAGCCAGCATAGCATCGCACACGAGGTGGAACAACTTTAGGAATGTTTCGCCGCTTTCGCCGAACCGTTTCACCGTAAGTGACCAGCATCGTTTCCTAGATTGTCGCCGCGCGTCGCGAAGTCGTTCGCGAGCAGATTGAATGTCACGGATAAACGCCGACCCGACGCGACTTTGGCTCACCCCCACGACGCTCTCACATGTGGGTCGAGGCTTAAATGTTGGTGATCGTCCCCCACACCACTACCGCAAACAACGTGTCTCTCCTCTCGACGAGCTCGTTCGTTGCCACTTCCCCCCTCCCTACGTCTGTCGATGATGCAGCTCGATAAAAGTGACAAGAAAGTAACGAGCTACATGTGGTTCGTGTGCGTCGTCTCTCGCGATCGCGAAATGTGCGTCTGCAAGCGTAGCGGCACTCCGAGCTTCTCGGCCGTCGGTAGGCGATTGTCGAAGGTCAAGTTAATGGAAATAAAAAAAAGCGTTCGGGATATCTGGCCTAAATGTTGCGCATCGCGTCGAATTCCGGCTCGCTAGACTGGCGAACTTCAGGCAATCCACTCAGTCACCGCTTTGAGGCATGCCTCGGTGACCTAGCTTCACTTGCTTTCAAGTTTTTATTGCGCTGGGAACATTTGCTTTAGGTAGAAACGAGACGCTTTAGAGAGCGGTACCTCCCGTATGTAAAAAAGGGGGAAAAAAAAATAAGGTTCCGGAAGAAACGGTGTGTTCCCACCGTCGAGGAAATGAAACGGTAGGCAAGCATCGGGCGAAGCCGTTTGCTGGGGCTTCGTTACAGCTGTTGCGATCATCCGTGCATCCTAGCTTGAAGCAGCGCCTCCTCTATTTTTTCAATGCCCGTCAGAAAGGGTACTGAACAAAGGGAGCGCGCGGGACGCCACGTTTCGCACGCTGGCCGCAGTGCGGCGTTGCTGGCTGACACTATCGCGAGTACAGGCAAGCGCAGACGAGGTATGGTAGGCCAGGCGAGGCCGTGCTTTTTCGCTTGCGCTTGTACCATGATGGTCTATGCTGTCGAAAACGCACTTCTGAGTTTGTCGAAAACGCAGACGGATCATTCTTGCCGCAGCGGCGGCTCAGTGGTTATGGCAACCGAATACGCGAATTTTGGTTGCGGTGGCCGCATCTCGATCGACGCGAAATACGAGAAGCACTCGTGCACTGTGCGACATCAGTGCACGTTAGATTACCCCAAGCGGTTGAAATTTAACCGGAGCCCTTTACTACTGGCCTGCTTTCATTCCATCTCTCAAATCCTTTCCTCAAACGGCGCGGTTCTGGTGTTCATCGTTAGCTGCCGATACAGTTTCTGCACCTGGTCCTTGCCTGGTAAGCACTGTATTGGTATTAACTATTTTTATATCAAGCAAGAAAGCAGCTTTTACGACCTGAGGACGCCCGTTTCATTTGCTTGCTGTACAGTTTTAACCCCTGAAGAAATGCTTCCTTATAAGCTTTTTTTTTTGAGGCAACCCTATTTAGCTCCCAAAAAGTACCCTTAGTTTTTTTATGACTTCTTTAGTCCAATTATAAGCGGAAGACTTAAATGCGAGGACAAAGGGGGAATAGAATATATTTTTTCCACAGTGGATCAATCACAGAACAAGGACAAACACGTTAGAAGTGCTACAATTTTAGCACTTTGCGTGAGAGTGGTTTTTTCGCATACATTTTCATCACAGAGTTCTTATCTGTAACGTTCATGGCATGGTTGCTGAGCAATGGTTTAATAAACTTGCGGCACAGAACTTCCAGGAACTGCTTCCTGTGACTCGCATCTTGATTTCTGCACTGCAAGATTGGAGCATCCATCAAAATGGCAACAGCACGCTCCACGCTGGCTTCTAGAGGTTTTTCAATGGCTTTCCTGTAGTACAACACAATGTCCACAAACCTCTGGAGACTGATCAACACTGTGATTAGTTCTCTTGTGGGATACTTCAGTCCGCCCCTGTCCTGATAAGCTATAAGCCCATCTACAGGAGCATTTCCTTTTGGCTTTTCGACTGTATCAATGCAGTACTGGCAGCTCACCTTCTCTGCTACGACACGGGCTATATATCCTCCAATCAGGGCTATGCTGGCAATCTCTGGGTTGGGAAGCCACTGGTTCGGCCAGGTGCATACTTCTCGCAACCGATGTTCTGCTGTCAACGGAAAAAATGGCTTCTCGAGGCGGCTGACTTTCTGGGTGCTCGGGCCCTGGACTGCCGTGGCAGCACAAAATGATGCCGATGCATTGACATTGCTTCTGAGTGACGAAGAAACAATACCAGTCTTTAGCATTTTTTCAATGCCACAGAGCACACTTCTCATGTCCATTGCGTCGTTGCATCCAGCTGTTCTGCGTAGAAAACCGAAGAATTCCTCAATGGGGTCACTAGAGAATTTTCTTGTGAGGACGAAAATGAATTTTTTTTCATTCAAAAGAAACCTAATGCACATGAAATTAGAGAGTGTCGTAAACACAAGTGCACTGTAGGTTTACTTGCTCAAAAAATTGTCGGGGTGACTTTCACCTTTTAGTCTCTTGAGATATGCTAGGAAGGTTTCTTCAAGCCACTGCAACCTTGAATCATTGGGATCACTGAAGTGCCTCGTGTCTGGGTCTTTCTTGTGGATGTGTTGCTGTGTGTTGCTCACATCCATAAAAACAAACCATCTATGCACTGCTATCATGAATTCTACAGCAGGGCCCACTGTGGCAAACTCAGCATCACACGTGTGTCCAGCCTGGTCTTTCATATACTGCAGTGCAGCTGTGACAGGGGGCGAGAAAATCTGCACAGCATGTCTGACACTCATCTTCTCCAGATTAGTAGGGTAAAGGTGTTTACGTGTCAGGAACCTCACTGGTTTCACCGTGGATCCTTTCTGCATGTTATAGAGCTCCTTCAAAGGGGCTGAAGAAATCTCCTTTTTTCCGCCTATGCATTTTGCGAAAAACTGGGATCGTATATTTTTCAGAATATGGCACTGGTCGAATGCCAAGAGGAGGCGTCTTGATGGGTCAGATGGATGTGGTGCTGATATCTGTGCCTGCCCTTTGCACAAAATGTCCATTGCTGAAACATTGGTTTTATGGTTGTCGGCCACAAGACGGACAATCTCAAATCCTAATTCTTCTGTTTTCTTCACAACATGTGCAATCGTCGCAGCGAGGTCGGATCCTGAGCAGCATTTTGTGAAGAAATAGCCTACTGGTATTTTAAAATGACCAGCTAGGCCACAAAGGAGGAAGCAAAGGAGTGAGTTTGCAAGGTGGTCGTTTTTGTTACTTGGCGTCAAGTGCGCTAAATCAGAGCTCATGCTGACGTCACCAATGAATGCATCGCGCTGCTTGTTGTACTCCAGCTTCTGCCTTATGTGCATTTCATCCACAATCAAGCTGCACACTTTCGACTGATCTGCAGGTAAGTTTTCAAGCTCTGTTTTAAGTCTTAAACGCACTAGTGGACTGAAGCCCGCCTCCCCAGTTGACGTGCCTATGTATTTGTGCAGTGTATTCCTGCATGGCAAGCGCAGCAGCCCTTCGAAGCGGATGTATTCGTAGGCTTTAGTGGATAAGTTACTCAGAACAACACAGTATCTGACAGTCGTTTCACCCCATGTTGCTCTCTTCTTGCTGTAATTCTTGACTTGATCTAAAATAAATGCAGCTTTCACTTTTTTCTGCTCATCATCGGCAGCAACAACCAGAAAAGCACTCACGCTTGAATTATTCTTCAGTTCGCGCAGTTCCTCCTTATATTTGTCGACTGTCTGCCTCAGTCTCGCAATCTGGAGCCGTAGGTCGCGCTCCTTTTGTCTACACCTCCTGTGGTGGACAAAACTGCTGGAGCTTGTTCTGGCAGAGTCCGTCTGAGTTCCAAACTTTCGCCTTGCGAACGCAGATAGCCGGACACGAGCCGGTGCGGTGTGCTCCTCGTTGATGCTGGAATCAAGCGGCGGATGAGCCGAGGACGACGGGGCTGGGGCCGTACTGTCGCACAGTAGCGCGTTGCTTGGCTCCACGACAGCTGCTGAGGCGTCCTCGGGCCCCGCAGTACTGTCAACGGGTCCTAAGGCGCTCACGTCGGCTGAAAGTGCCGCTTTGATTCGTTTCTTGGCACGGCATCCGCTGGTGCCTAGCTCCGATGCTCGCTTCCGAGTGCCAGGGTCACTGCGCCGCTTCGAAGGTGCAGGCTGCTTGTATGAAGGATAGGAGGGGAACACACTTGGCACTGCTCCCTTCTTTAACTGGCGGATTTTCACATTCTCTTTAAAATCAGTGGGCACGAAGTGTTTACTGCACACTACTGAATAATTTGAAGTAGAATTGGGCTCCCAATCCTTGCGTGAAATCACCTTGATCCACTGCTGTCGAAGTTCGAGGTCAGCCGGGATCTCGTGAAATGACACTCCAGGGTCCTTGCGTCTCGCACTTGACGCGCACATAGGCACACAACAGTACCGCATCGTGAATGCGGCGGATGGGAACCGTCAACGTCAAAAGATGCACGTTTCTTGTGCATGGAGAAAGCGTGCTAGAGCAGCGAAGCCTTGCTTTGGCGAACAGGGAAGACAAGAAAAGCAGCGATCCACGCGTAGCCGGGACGGCCGCTGCATAGTCCCATAGTGTCAGCCGGCAGCGCCACTGGCGGCAAAATTTGGTGAATAAGAGAGGGCGACAGGAAAGGGGTCGCAGGGCGACGGGGAGCCCTTCTGCCGGGCATTGAAAAAATAGAGGAGGCGCTGCTTGAAGCGAACAGACGCGACGGAAGCCGTCACGTTTCTCTTCGGGGCGTCATCGTCACACGCGCACAACCTTGTTGCCTGCGAGACGCGTTCAAAACCAACTCGACCCTGCTGACTTGTGCAATCGCCTGGATGTTGGGGGGTTGCCCCGGTGAACATGTGACCTGTTGATGATAATCGTGAGAGGCGAGCGCTATACAACGGCAAGAGTCTTCTCTGTGCGTATGCGTGTCCCCGCAGCTACCGTGCTACGGGACGACGTAGACGGTAGCCTCGGCTGTCCCCTGGAGCCGAGATAGGGCGAGCAATTTGGAGGCGATTACGCCGTCGCAGTCCCTTCCCATTTCGCTATCAGACTGGAAAAAGAAAGAAAGTGTGGGTTGCTTCTCTTGGGGCACGCGAGTATCACCGCTTTCTATTTGTTTTATCTCCCTTTTGTGCGTGGTTTAAAGAGCTTTAGAGACGGGTAGCGTGGGCTCCTTTGACTTTTCGAAGGTTCAGAAGTTGCCTCAAGAAAACACATCGAGCATGGAACATATTCGTCTGGATGCCGTTGATTTCAACTCTGGATGCCGCCACGTGTTGCCTTCCGCGGCGGAGCAACGATACAATTAAAGAAAAAAAAAAAAAGGTAGGGGGGAGGGAAGCGAGTGCAATTTTCTTTTTTATCGCGATTGCCATGTGGCGATCGCGATGGGGAGGGGGGGGGGGTTACCCCTGTAAACATGTGACCTGTTGATAATAATCGTGAGAAGCGAGCATTATACAACGACAAGAGTCGTGTCTGCGCGTATGCATCTCCCCGCAGCTACGATGCCACGGATGACGTAGCCAGTAGCCTGGGCTGTACCCGGGAGTAACTAGACTTGACCTCACGAAGGGAGGGGGGGGGGGGGAAGGAATGCCACGGCGACGTTACCACAGAACACATCGTCGCAGCAGTGGACAATGCCTTTTTATTTCCCTGCGTGAGTTCCAAAACAGTCAACGCGATTCGCGGGTCATTTAGAGCTTGGTGAGAAGTACATACATGGTCTAGATCGCTGTGAAGCCTCCGCGCTAGCAAACTGCGTACTTAAACCTGACTAGTTAGGGAACAGAGCCTCGTTAGCGCGTTACGTCTGCTTGCTTGTGAGTGCGGTGCGGTTGGCTGTGAAAAGGCCTTCTGCGAATTGGCCTCCCTCCAATCTAGTCGTGTATGTTTGGGAGATGTGCTTCGCCTGGCCTGCAGGCGAATGGGCGACGAAGCGCGTCGACTCGAAGAGCGAGAATCCGCGTGGCTGGCTGGCTAAGAAAGCGACCGAAATTGTCCTGCCACGGCCCGTTTAAAAGGAAACGGGCGGCCTCCCTCTTGCGTGTGTCGGTAGTGGAGAGAGAGAGAGAGAGAGTAGCGGCTGAGGACAAAAAAACTCTTCGACGACGGCTTCCCCCGAGCTAGCGAGGATGGCGAAAAATAAGAATGACTCGTTTTCGCACGCGGAGGAGCGCACACCGGGCTTTTGTGGCAACAAGAAGTCTTTTTCCGGCGTCCGCCATCTTTGGTTGCCATGGGAACGGTGACGCGCCTTCTGCTGCTGGCGTCGTTTGCTTCTTCACGTCGGCTGGTTGCATCGCGCTCCCGCCTTTGCAGTGTGTTGCTTTTTCATCTTTTTTTTTTTCGTTCTTCACCACTGCTATTGCGGCGATGGTCGCTGCTTTTCGAACGTGGATCCCCTCGCAACGGCTTCCTCTTATTTTGCACGCATCGCAGTGTCTAGCATTTCCTGAAAAGCGAGTCCACCGGTGTGATTATTGTGCGGGCGGGCGGAGTTCGGGCGGGCGACGTGGTTGCCGATTTCCTGCTCCTCTCGAAGCACTGCGAAAAAGAAAAAGAAATTGCTGCGCCCGTTCGGCGTCAGGTGCTCGCGGCGATGGCTTGTTTTTGGCCGATAGCTGGCCAGCCTATCCGGGATGCTGTCGCAAGCTGCTTCAACCGCTTTTTTTTCTTGCTCAGATTTCTTTTTTTTTTTTTTCCTCCTTTTCCGAGGTGCGACGCGTGGCTGTCTTTGTCGCCGTCGTAGCGGGACCCGTTCTCTCCTAACCAAGACCCCCTCTTCCCTGTTCACGACAGTCCGTCGCTCGTTAGCACCTGCCTTCTCTCGCACCCTGCGTCTTTAAACCGCGATCAATTAGGCCCCGCGCATCTCTCTAATTTGCATCGCTTAACCATTTCCGATTCGTCTAGCCGGCGCTTTTCACAGTCTCGCGCGACGTAGCAGTTGCCGTCTGCAACTTGAGCCGCACACAGACGAGAGAGATCAGGGGTTTTTAGAAGTCGGGGACACGAAGTTAGGGGACACTGTAGGCCGGGCGTACAAATTAACCCACGCACAAAATATTACGAAAGAACGCTAGGCTGTACGGATTCAGCGCATGCGCAGTGGTGCCGCTGGCTCTATTTTTTTTCTTTGGGCACGTTAAGCCGGATGGGCACGCCATCTCGTCAACTCCGCATTTTTTTTTGTCCAGCCTGTTTTTTTTTTTTTTTGCTATTTGTTCGCAGGTGCTGGGATCGTTAAGCGTTACGACGCTTTGTCTCGCAAGAACAGTTCGGCGCTGTCGAATCGAGCTGGCGTTCAGCCAATCAGGGATCGAATTTATAAAGCGGCTGCGCAACGTGACTTGTCACCACGTTAGAGTGAAGCGAAGACTCGTGGGGGCGCTGCTGTCGGTTTCGGAGTGACGTACGCTCCGCCGTCCGTGAGTCAGCTGGCGCAGTCGGAGCTTTTAGGATAAGTTTGGACAGGGCGCCTGGATACCACACTTCTACGTGAGGCGGTGCTGGCGTCGACGTCAGTGCCTCGCGGTTTGAGACTCGAGTTGGTTGCCTAAGGGCAGAAACACACCGGAGCAAATATTCGTAATTAGATGAGGCATGGTGCACACGTCATCTAATCACCAAGCGAGATCAGTACTTAACGTACGGACAACTTCCAGAAGCGCTTGGGTTTAAAGTGGACTGAAGTGTGAACCGGTCAGCAGTCGAGATAAGCAAGAGACGTTTAGAGTATCGGTGGAAAAAAGCACGGAAGAGGCATGTACGACCGTATCCATTACGAGCATATGCGGCGGTACATGGCAGATAGAGCAGATTAAAGAGATGCACACAAGAATTCTAGAATGAAGAACATTGATAGGGTGCCTGAGTGACTGAATCAGGCTGGGGGACGGTTTGTCCCCGCCCAGTTTCAAAGGGAATGTCAATAAATCATCAACATCGGCGAAGTTAGAAACGAGTATCTTGGCGTGAGTTGTCTGGAAAGACGGATGTGTGAACCGGGAAACAAGTTTACATGGTTCATCCCAGAAGAACACAGCACGGCACTGTTAATGCGTGAGATGTGCGCTCAGCTTCCACCAACGTCAAGTTGAATTTTCGTCTACTTTCACGAGCCTTTACCTTATGACTTCTACGTTACCGTTGAATAGAACGGGCGATTTCCGTAATGATTATTTTTTTTTCTCCGTCGTCGTCGTCGTCGTCTGCTGTTTTCATGAAGTTGCAACTAGCAAAAAAAGAGAGAAGAGCCGCTCGGTTGCCCGCATTCTTTTCACTTATTGGGAACAGCGAGAGCCGCAATCTTGATTACATGAGGTGGCATATCTCCGAGGGCTTATTGGCCTGCATCCGCGTTCACGTTCGTACCGCATGTACTCGGTGTCAGATTAAACACGAATATAGGTCGACCTCTGTATATTGAACTTACCAAGAGATTAAAAATATAATGCGTATATGTTCCGAATAGAGGTCGCCCAATATCTTTATGGAAAAATGAAAAAGACAGACAGACAGACAATGAACTTTTATTCAATGAAAAAGACCTTTTTTTTTTTTTTTTTTGACAGGACTCAGTTTATTTGCCGTAAGCTCGGCTCTTACCCGACGTGGTGGCCTAGCCTGGTTGACTTTCTGTCGGTAAACGTGCGCCTTCTAAGAGACCGAAAAAAGTGAACTCGACCAAGTTTCACGAACATTTACGGCGCCGCAACGGCCGAGATTCGAGAAAATTGTTTGAAATCCGTGACGTCAAATTGATTTAAGCGCAAGGTCGCGGGATCGAATCCTGGCCACGGCGGGCGCCTTTCGGTGGCGGCGAAATGCGAAAACACTCGTCCACTTAGATTTAGGGGCACGTTAAGGAATGCTAGGTCGTCCAAATTTGTGAAGTCTCCCACTACAGCGACTCCGGAGATTTGCACCACCTGGGGTTCTTTAACGTGCACCTAAATCTAAATACAGGGGTGTTCTCGCATTTCGCCCCCATCGAAATGCGGCCGCCGCGGCCGGGATTCGATCTCACGATCTCGTGCGTAGTTGCCCAACACCATAGGCACTAAGCATCCACTGCCTGAAAAACATTTATTTACATAAGTTTTGCACCAACACCAGGTGGGCTCCCCCTTACGGGAGCCCATTGGCGTCGGCCGCCGCCCGGGCCCGCTCGGCCAAGGCCCGCTGGGCCGTCAGGTCAGAGCAGCCGAGCAGGGCTGCCTCCCAGTCCTCCCGGAAAGGGTTGGGTAGGGGGGGGTTAGATTTGGGTTTTTTTTTTTTTTACATGCCCACACCATGTGGAAAATGTCTGAGGACTTTTCGCCACAGTGCGGGCACTGCCCCGTGCAAGCGGGGTCAAAGTATTCTAAGGCTGCCGGGCACAGTAGAGTTTTGGTGTAAAGGCGAAGGAGAATGCGCTCTTCCGCCTTTGTGAGGCCCTTACAGGGCTTGGGATAGATGGCATGGTCATATTGGTAGAGCTGAACGATCTCTTTGAAAGTATAGGCGGGATTGGGTTCGGGGTCCGGATCAGTGGGGGACGGAGGTGATGCCCGCTACGGCGGGTAAGTAATGAGTCTGTCCTGATACCTTTGATTCTAGTAAACACCGAATGACCGTTTGAAAAAAATATCTCTGTTTAGTATCTGTTGTTATGAGTACGTTCGTACCGGGCCGTTTACTAGCATTTTTTTTTTAAAGGCAGAACTCAGTTATCTGCACAAAGCTCAGAGATATAGCAAAAGTGTGTGCGAAATTTTGGTGCGAAATTTTGGCTAAATTTCGGGCAGTGACAAAAACGGACCCCTACGACTTCCGAAAGTAGCGAGGACTCCCTTACAGAGATTCGCTAGCTTTGATGTACGAGTTGCTCCGATTGGCACACAGCCTTCCCCTCCCCCCCCTCCCCCACCCCTTTCGCCCGTTTGCGTGGTTGGTTGATGGTCGGTCTTTGGACTCGGCAAACGGTCGGTTCGTTCGTTCGTTCGCTCTCTCGCTCGCTCGCTCGCTCGCTCGTTCGTTCGTTCGTTCGTTCGTTCGTTCGTTCGTTCGTTCTATTCGGTTGCATTGACAATCATCGTCGATAATTTGTGCACAATTTTCTTCACGTATTCGGAAAGTTAAGTTTACATAACGCAGAAAAATATAAGGAAACCGATTAGAGCGAACTATTTTGGGTAACTTTTAGCTTACTTGGTGTTGCAGCTTTCTCGACGCGGGTCATCACTTCCCGAAAACGTTCGGCGATCATTTTGTATATTTGTTGCGCGACCTCGCGCGACCGACCCCTTGTATGCATCATTACGTACACTGACGATCCAGTCCTTTACGACGGGAACTCTGAAGCGCTTACGTAGTAATTTCATTTTGATAATCATATCATCGTGTGGGCCGATCCCACGCTTGTACATCGTGGTGCAAACTGACAATTCAACGTTATTCAAAGTGAACTCCGTAGTCCGCGGATACAAAGTCGGATGCATACTTACCTGTGTGGAAACGGTTCGATCATATTCTAGCCATTAGCTTTCGCAAAAAAAAAAAAAAAAAAAGGAAGTATGGCACCAGTTTGATCTAGACCGCTGCGTCGTCGTAGATGACGAAAAACAGCTGTGAAGTGCGTTTCGAATACCTTGCGAGATGGGCGTGAAAGTCCAGCGCGTAACATCAACGTGCCAACCTTGCTACACGAAGTCATATTTTCATCTCTGTGTTTAATAAGCAAAGCAAACTGAAGAGACGGTAATTTCATTGTCTACTTTCCTCACGTACGTGGAGCTGCCGCCTTCCACATCTAACGGGGGTGTCTAGAAACCTCCCCCCTCACCCCCCCCCCCTATATTGTAACATACCGGACAGTACTGATCGAGTACCAGGAACTGGCTTGTAAAAAATGCGTCCCTGGACTGTCTGAAGAAGAGTTTGTTTTGAGCATTACAGCTGATGTGGTGAACTGCGTTTACCACCCGACCTCGCTTAAAATAAATAAAATAAATGCATCAACAAAACTCGACGCACTTATGGGGCCTTGCGACACAGCTACTGCCAGTGTGCGGGGCCGGGTGACGGAAGTTTCGTGAGAAAAAGTCGCTGCGCAAGCGAGCGTTTAACCCAGAGGGAGAGGGAGGGTCTTTAATCGGTGCTGGACATTTACCTAGGCGCTCTATTGTTTACATACGCACACAGTTGCCTTCTCATGCTCTATCCTCTGTTGTCCTGCCTTCTTGCCCTTTTGCAACCTTTGTCCCAATGAACGTCCGACTACCCCAATGCTGACTGCCGTTCAGGTGATCACCAGAGTGCGTTGACAGTGTGGCCGCCAGTGATTTCCTCCCCTTTCCTTAATGATTTGTTTTCATATTCAACCGATAGTAGTAGTAATAATAATAATAATACCAATTGTTCACAATTGATATGTCCATGCTTCTAAGAAGGTAGAGCTGGTTTAGCGAGACCTTTATTTCATTTTGTCATTGAGTTATCGGGACATAGGAGGCGCAATTAATACCCTGCGTCACGTGTATCTGCATAACACGCCTGTCCAACTCCCCCCCCCTCCCCCTCCCGCCTCTGCTGTCCTGCGGGAAAGATTTCTTAAGGTCGCCGTCACCGTCATTTCGTCGTCATAGTCATATATATATATTCACTTCCTGCTCCGCGGCTGCTTGCAAGAAGGAAAACGCGGCGGCGGCAACAGCAGCAGTGGTTGTTCCTTCCCAGCGTCGTTCCTCTCCTCGCACGGCTATCACCGCCGCGCTGCGTAGGTCGTTGTCATGGTAACGGACACGGCCTCCTGGAGGAAGAAGCGGAGGAGGAGAAGCCGGACGGACGCGTCGTTTTGGGCGCGCGCGCTTTGGATTGGTCGATTCTCTTCGCGGGCAGGGCGGCCGCTCATTCTATCTTGGCGTCTCATATATTTTTTTTTCTCTACGAATATATTTCCACTTCTTCATTGGGAGACGGGCCGCGCAAGTTAACACTGATACACAGAAAGCGTAGAAAAGACAAGTTGTCGTCCTGTCGTTGCTTCGTCTGCGCATGTGTGTTAATTTGCGCCCCGCTTCTAATGGCTACGTTTCACAAGCAGCCTAATAAGAAAACTAACAAGCACTTCGTGTCCTTATTTCGTTTCCGTGATGCTGCTACTGTCTACCAATCACTGCAAGAAGGGGACCCTAATGGGACAAATAGTTAGGTCTGTATTGGCAAGTTACTCTTGTCCTGACAGGAGCCTTGGCAAGCGACAAATAAATTAATTGAATAAATCGGCGGATCCCACTATATGTGGGAATCAGTTACAAGTGAAGATTTCCTTGATGTTTGCTGGAATGTCTTCGCCTGTATATAGCTCAATGTTCCTCGCATAATGCACACTATGGTTCCGCTTCGTTCGTTTCACTTCTTTCTCCATGCTCCGCTTTTTTCAATGCCAACTTCTTTACCATTGTGTAGCTGACTTTCTGTTGCCATCTTGTACACTTCCTGCCTCTTGTTATGCTTATCAATTTGGGCAACCTATAAGCCTGCTGCCGGTGGGTGGTGGGACCCCTTAGTGTGCCGTTGTGCTTGGGGAAAGGGTGCGCAAATCGGCTCAGAACCCGCATCTGCGTGGAGAAGTATAGTCGTTGCACAAGCCCATTCTGACGGATTGGCCAAGAATATTCATACATGGTACCCGGTGCCACATGCCCAGTTGGCAGTTGCACTTCTCCAGTGTCACAAATTGTCCATTCGAGAACATACCCAGTGTCCCGAGTTGTCTAATTGAGCGCATACCCAGTGACCCAGTGATTGCGTTGACTCGGGCCTATAGTCAAACCTCTTATAACGAAACTGGATATAACGAAGTAGGTGAAATTCCCATTCAAATCCCCATAGATATTCGTAGTGCAGTACGTGCAATAACGTATAACGAAGTAATCGATAAAAGCAATTCTGGCTTCTCTTTCAACTTTGTTGAACGAGGTTTCACTGCCTTCGATTTTTTTTTTCAGTAAAGATGGACGGACTATAGTGCATTCGAAATATAGACCAAATATCAGAAAATAACTTGGTATCAGTGACGTCACACCTAAGTACCGACGCTGAGATCCTGGCGCGAAATTCTAGAGAACTTTGACCTTCATTTCTTTAATATACCGTGCATCATAATATAATACACAAATTTATTGCGCTATATGTCTTTAATAGTTCATATGCAGCTTACGGAATTCTAAGATCCTTGACACACATTGCTACAGTATGCAATGTTTACTCTTCAATAATTGATGCTGTAACCTTTAAAACTATTTTTGAATGTAAAAAGAAAATGGAGATGCTATTTTCTCTTAATACTTATGTACCAAAACACTTGTGATATGCGGTGGTATTAGTGTTAGCCTTATTCCTATTATCGTTTGTATCGTCCATTGTAGCGTTACTGACATATTTTCTTTCTTTTATAATTCCATGTGTCTTGATGAATTTCCAGCCGTGCCAAAATTAAATTGTAGAATTTTTTTTTCAGTGAACATGCTCATCCTTCTGCCATTGATGTGTGACCCGGGATGAGGCCTCGTCAGGAAGCATGCAAATATTAGCTTCTTCCTTTCGCCTCACCCCGCGGCCACATTCTGTGTAGCCATGTTGATGTCCGAATAAACTGATTTTGATTCGATTATGTATGCGAAAACATAGCTCTCTAATCCTGTCGCCAACGGGACAATTACACCATAAATGACATTTCTCTGCGGAAGTATACTTACTCTGTACGCCTCGTACCTTGTGAGCTGGTACCTCGTACTTGCTCACAGATACCTGTACAAGTAGTTCACAGGTGCCTCACAAGTAGTTTGCTCACATGTACTTGTGAGCAAACTACTTGTGACATGGAGAGTGCCGTCAGTTGAAAACAACCCCCGTCGACGCTCATCTTGCATGCTCGCCCAATCTAGGTGCGCTGACGTGCAATCCCTGCGCCCTTCGTCGTCGCCGTATTCGCCCTGGTGGGTTTTCGTGCCGTCTGCATCGACGCAGCTCTGCATGCCAGAGGTTCCGCATGCACTCCCTAGGGGGCGCGACGGCGGCGCGGCGCCTAGCGGCGCCGCTTTAAATTAGCGTGCGCTAGCTGGACTCCCCTCTTGTCAGGCACGGAAGCGCAACAACGTGCGGCGGGGGGAGGGGGGGAGGCGTTAATTAAACTCCCGTCTTCTCTCCCCGGCGTGTGTGCGCGCTGGGTCGGCCTAGCGTTCAAGGATCGACGGCATCGCGCCGCGGCGTTGTTTGTTTGTTTATTTATCTGTTCGGGAGGTCGGCGCAGCTCGGAGACTTTGCCAGAAGCGGCGTGCAGGTCGTCAGCACGTTGTAATGGCAGAGCACGCTCGCGTACCAGTGTGGCGACCTTCGTTTTGGCTGACAGCGCGTGATTGTTTATCGATCTGTCTGTTATGTCTGTTTGTTTTGGCTGATGCTATCGCTGGCTTCATCATCATCAGCCTATTTGTCTCCGCTCTAGCACGAAGGCCACTCTCTCTCTGCAATCTATATATAATTATCTATATATGATTGTATCGTGGGGTTATCTGCGTGTTGTCTTTGTTACGGCTGGTGATATCACGGGATTATCTATCGATCCATCTGTATATCTGTCTTTCCTTTGGCTGACCCGCATTTCGGCCAGGGCTGAACGCAAAAACGCCCGTGTTATGTGCATTGTGTCAGAATTAATTTGTTGTCCACCACTACGGCGTGCCTCATAATCATATCGTTGTTTTGGTAATCTTAATTTGTTGCTTTCGCCGACGGTATCACGGGATTATGTATCTTTCCTTTTCGGGTGGAGTCCACAAATGCATAGTCGAGCACAAAATTTTTACGGACCTCGGGACATGGGAAAACGTTGAAAACCCGGGCAGTCCGTGGCAGTAGCCAGTAAAACCGTACGTCACAGTTTTCGCATATACTAGTAGAGAGGCTGAAAATGCGATTACCAGGCTGCGTTGTGAGGCTGCGCAGACATTCAGTTTTTTTTTCTCGGATCCCGTGGTCCGCAAACTTTTGTCGTCGACTGTGCGTTAGCTACCTGCAGATTTGCCCACTTGTTTGGGCGCAAACTGTACATTTATTTTGCGTCGGTAATTAATCCCGCCACCTGTCTCTTCTACTCTTACTGCAAAGAAGGCCTTCAATCGAGTGTTCAAAGCGAAGGGGCTCCTCGCTCGGAGGGAGGGGTAGGAGGGGTGGGGGGGGGGGTCTTCAGTCGAGTGTTTCACGTATCGCGAGGGGAGAGGGGGGCGGTGAAAGTGCAAGTGGGGGTGGGGGGTGGAGTGACGGTCAGTGATATTGTCGTCCTCGGGGCGCTGTCGCGCGCGAGTCTGTGAGCTTCTGTGAAGTCGGCCGCATCACCGAGGCTGACCTTTTCTTTTTTTTTGTTTTTGTTTTTGGGTCGAGGCCGTTCGCGTGTAGTATACACGCATCGTCTCTCGGCCCCCTTGACAGCGGCTGCGTGTCGCGCCGCGCGGTCTTTTTGTTGACGTGCTGAAAATTAGACGCAAGCGTGTTGCATATACGGCATCACAAAAACAAATCATACATCTCCTACATACCGCGTAGTTAAAAAAAAAAAAATTGGTCACGCACTGAGCTTTTTTTTTTATGGGCACCCCGAAGGCCGCAGAACACGTGGTGCGGCTGCACAGCCCCGTGTCTGCACTGAGGAGTCGCGCGCGGCTCGGACGCTGAGGAGGACCGGGCTCGAGGCCAACTCCAATTTCCCTGCAAGGAAATGATGAACTTCTTAAATCAAGATTTTGCTTCCATCAGTCGGTGAAAAGAATATGAGCTTATATTTTCGACTATTCATTCATTTGCTCTGAATGTCATAGACCTCTAAACCCTAGAAAAAATGGTGACAAGCCTCAGAGCGAGCGTAAATACTTCATGTATAATAGCTTTTCTAAAGCTAGTTTCGGCTTCGTTTCCCAGAGGCTATACCTGGGTCGTGACGCCGCGGCACTGTATCTGGTCACGTGAGAGTATGACATGCGACATTTCGACGTGACGTCACGACAACGTATGTGGTCACGTGAGGGCAGGACATTGCGACGTTTTGACACGTTATCTATTTTTGCCATCTTCAGCAGTTATAAAAAAAACTGAAGAGCTGCATAAAAAATTTTGCTCCACACAGTAGTTAGATTTTTAAGGGATTGACAACCGATCTTTAAGGACTTCGGTTTTTTTTTCTTTTTTTTCCGCAACGCAAAGTTCACTCTCGGTAGTGTTTACATCTGCAGCGGTTACTTCCAAAAGCGCGTGGATATTTGGTAAGCAGAATTTTTCGATCTGAGCAGCCTCTAAAAACGTGAAGAGTCCCTCCTCCAGCGACGCTGAGAAGTGAGAGCGATGCCGATAGCCTGTCTCGCAAATTGGGAAAGCCATCCATCCTTCTGCTTTCACAGGAGTGAGTGTAACTGTGGTTAACCACCTTAGATTATGGTCTTTTCAACCACTTTCGAAAATAAAAAGCTGGTGCAGTAAGTTCGCTTTGTTGTATACAGACATTTCTTATATTTGTACCGCCTTTTCCCCCAATTACACGCCTACGTCGTGGCTGGCTGGCCCCCGTCGTCGTCGTCGTTCTGTCGATAGACGTGCGAAGCCAACTCACCAAAAACGAAGGCGAAGGCAGCGCCACTTTTCTGCTCACCACAAACGAAGGCTTATCTGCGCATTGTAAGTCAGTAAAAACTTACAGTAATAAAAAAGTACACTGCAATTCAATACTAATGAAAAGACCAGTAACCGCGTACATTAGTAGCAGGTCACGTGGTGGACCTCTTATGCGGCTTCGTGGTTTTGCCGTTTGGGGGCGCCAAAGGTCATTTTTCGCGACTTTTAGTGATTAATTAAGTATATAAATCCACGTTTAATGAGAAAGCATGGCTCGTTTTAACCACTACGATATGGAATCGTTTCATGAGAGGGTTTATCTCGATTCATGTTCTGAGCGGTTGTCTGTCCCTTTAAAGGCCCTTTTTTTTTAATTTCAAGATATTTCAATTTCACATGTCGCCACCGATCCGTCGGCCGCTCACGCCTCCGCTCAACTGGCTATACCCAATCCGCCCACGGGAATACTGGAACGCTAACACTCTCTAAAGAGATATTAGACGCCGGCTTCGCTGTGTATTTCCAGTGTGTGTGCGTGCGTGCGTGCGTGCGTGTGTGTGTGTGTGTGTGTGTGTGTGTGTGTGTGTGTGTGTGTGTGTGCGTGTGCGTGTGTGTGCGTGTGTGTGTGGGTGGGTGGGTGGGTGGGTGGGTGGGTGGGTGGGTGTGAGAGAGAGAGAGACCTTTACCCGCTGCGTATAAATAAAGTCGAAGTAATAGTATGCCAGTCTATTGCATCTCCCTCCCTCTCTCTCTCCCTCTCTCTCTATTTCGTACGATTGCTCATCAAGTTCTTTTCTAGGCTTTTACACGTGCAAGATTGCGTTTTGTCCCACTCTTTTAACTTGAAACGTGTCGCGTACGGAGCCTCTAATTATTCACGCACCGACATAACGGCCTTAATAGTTCTACAAGAAAGGTGGTAAGCATAGTAAGGTTTGTTACAGCGCAAGACAAGGACAAACGGAGGTATAAAACGACGACACGGCGTCGTTCTATACGTTCTTTTGACCTTGTTTGGGTTGCGCTGTAACAAGCCTTACTATGAATCCCAACCAACTGGCCCAACTTGCCGTTTTGATGCAAAGGTGGTAGGCCCCTGTATACGCGTGTGGCTGTATGCGCCCGGTCTTGGCGACCTTTAGCGACATTTAGCTTTCAGAAGCATGCGCCGGGCTTATTGTTATACTCGACGCGGGTGCTGCGTCGTCTTCGCCGCCATATCAATCATCCCTCTGCCTGTCCGTTTATGCGACCGTCGCGAGATTGTCCTCTTTCTTGCGTTGAACTTGCAGACAACTTTTCCATGGCTGGGAAGGGAAAGCTTTGAAGGGGCGGCATTTTTTTTTTTTTTGCGCCTACTGCGCCAAATAGCCCGGCAGAGCTTGACACCGCTTCGATTTCAGTCTTTAGAAGTAGATACAGTATGGAACGTATGCGTTGTTGCTTGCGATTATTTCTCATTTGCCAGAACGCGGTGGGGAAAAAAAGGAAGAAGTATCTATCACATTCATGTATAACGCTGAGTGGTGTGTTTTATCTCCGGCTTTAATATAAGTGCGGTAATACGTAATCAAAACAACACTAATGTAAGACCTTTAGTTTTTTTTCAACGTCCTAAACGATTACGAATGTGGAGCTGGTCGACTGATTTCAGGCGCGCTGGCACGCGCGCGCCCTTTTCCCGTAGCTTTCCATTCAGCGCTACAGAAAGTGGTACATCTTTAACGGGCTGTGGGGGGCGTGGACATAGCAGTATTGCACTGGTGGCGACATCTCGTAGCGTTAAGCCTATAAACTATAGCGTGCAGAGCTATCACTCCAATCACCGACTTTTCTGTGTCCAACTTTGCTGCTGACCTAGAGGGGTTGATAATGCGGCGTATACCCTTCGTTTACGCGTGTGTTGTTTGTCTTTTTACACTTTTCGGCAAATACGGTTATGACCCGTCGTGGTAACTCGTGAGCGTGGCGTGGTGCTGCTGGGAGGGTGAGGTCGCCTGTTCGATTCCCTGTTCCCTGCTTCCGCAGACTCATTTCGATGAGGCTGAAACTCGAGAACTTTCGCGTACTTAGGTACATGTGAAAGAATTCCAGGTGGTCTAAAAACTATTTCTGTTTTTTAGAGCGCAGATCTTAGGCGCCCGTTCCTACGGCGAGCGCGGGCGTTGTCCACCGTAACCAAGCGAACGAGCACAGCGAAGGATGAAAGAGCGAACGCCGGCCGCAGCGGGGTACGAAAGACGGCGATAGCGAAGAGAGCGCGAGGAGGAAATCGGGGGAGGAGGGTGTGGCAAAAACGTAACAAAAAGAGTAGTGCCGCGCAAGGCGGGCTGTGCGGAGATGATGACTGCGAGATGGCGCCAGAGTAGTAGCGCGCTTCGTCTGTTCAATGACGCCACCGATAGCATATGTGGAAACAAAGCGCTGCATGAGCGGAGGTTTGCTTGCGGCGGCTGCTGTGAATCGCACCTACGCGTTGGCTCTCGCGATCTCTCGTTTAGCGAGACAGTCGCGCCAGACTTCGCTCCTTTTGCAACGAGCATCCGGAGACATTGTCCGCGTCAGCCAATATATCGCGAAATGACAACACGTATAGGGGCTGCACTCAAATTTCCGAATAGAGAGGATCGTAAACGTCGGTGATTTCTTTCTTTCTTTAGTGGCAACACTATAAGAGTGTGCTTACTGTCACGGTGAAGCTTACGTGCCTTGGCAAAACAACGACATATTCGAAGCCTCGCAGCCGCGTTGGGAAAAACGACCGGTCGAATGTGCCGCGAGAGAATGAGCCATCGTTTTCACTTGTGTCATCTCTCGGCGAATTCCACGTGTGCATAGTGAAACATTCGCACGCCTGCTGCGCAGCAGCTTTTACGAGTCGGACGAGTAGCAAGTGTTGGTTAGGCCGGCTTCTTTTTTCATGGTCCTGTTTTCGTTTGCGATGTGCTCGGATTGTGCTCGTTTTCCAGCGCGGCTGCGAAGCTTCGAATGTGTCGTTGTTTTGCCAAGGCACGTAAGCCTCATCGTCGGATTGCAGCCCGATCCCCTTTGGCCACTCGTTCTTTCTTTCACATCTACATTTGTTATTGTTTTATTTGTGCCCCCCCTCCTCCATCCGAACCCTGCTTTGCATGGTTCATTCGGCTCCGCTAAGGCTCCAGCCATTCAGATCCAGGGCAGCGTTTGGCTGTTAACTGGAGCGAGGTGCGTAAACGAGGTCGACAATGACTCCTCCTTTCCTCTATTTTTCTTTCTTTGTCCTTCTGTGCCAGAAGTTCGTTAATGTTGCACTGCTGTGGGTTTGCACGACGCGTTGGTTTGTAGCCTTGAAATAGTGCCCCTTTTTGTTTTTGTTTTTTTGTTTGTTTTGTTTTGTTTTGTTTTTTCGTTTGCACATTTTCGGTCCTCGGTAGCTGCCGACGTGTTCGCACGTTCGTGGCTTGCCTTATTGGCAGCTGCGGCCACGCGTAACGACTCGGGGCGCACCACTCTGCCCGGCCCGCGCGAGAAACGCCCCCCACCCCCCCAGGGAGGGGTGTACCGCTCTATACGTAACCGATTATTGGCGTCGTTGTTGGGGCCTCGCCCTAGGGCCGCGCGTTCCTTCGATTCTTTCTTTCTTTTTTTTATTCTCAGCGGCAAGCGAAATGAGCCGTCGTCGATTAGAGAAGACCGCATTCCAATTGGGGCGGTCGCAAAACAAAACAAAGTAAAAAGGTAAAAAACAAGAATGAAAAAAAAAAAACGCGTCTCCACGTGTTGCCTTCGCCTCGCCGCCGCCTCTGCGTGGCTCGCGGATTGAAAGCATGGCCTCCGTGATCGGCGACCGTAGAGGCCAAGTGCAGAGCGAGCGCGTTCACGGAGGCCACGTGCGAAGTGTTCGTTTATTCCCGCAGTAAATTACGGCAGAGAAATATGGCGCCGCGGTCGTTCTGCTACCGTAGGTGCTGTGGTTGGTTGTTACGTTGATTTGTCTCAGATTCTTGCTTGTGGCTTGTGACCTTGTGGCGTGTTTTATTAGTCTATATATATATATATATATAATCTATATTTCCAAGCGTTGCGACATTTTGCCAAGTCAACGAAGGAGATACTTGCCCGCGCCCACACGTAATCGTTGGGGAACATCCACTTTGTAGCGCAATATGTTGTTTGAAATAGGTCGATGTGAGAGGTCACGCAGTCGTTCGACATATTCAAATGTAACTTTATTTTTCTGGTCCTTGGCAGCTGTATTGTTATGTTTGCCCTTTAAGAAAGTGAACGGTATCTTGCAGTAAGAAACCCGAGTGGTGTCGAGAAACACTTTATTCATCCACTCATTCAAACGCGCAAATGATTTTTTTTTTTTACATGGTGGTTGCGTGGGAACGTCTGGGAAAAAGGCAACTAAGTGCCTGTCAAATGCGCCTGAACCTGCCCTAACCACCAGATCCGACAACGCTCAGCACAATGGGCTACATTTCTCAACAATATGATAATGAAGCAAGCACACTTATTTTTTACACTTACAGATACAAAGAAATGAAAAATATGGAAAGAAGCACATAGTAAGGAAGCATTTCACAGATTGCTCGTAGAAATAAGATTACGAAACCTTGAGCGCAGGAATAGGGTCATAAACACTCCGAAAGAACAAAAAACCAGAAAGGAGGCTATGAGATTTAATATTAACATTGCAACACTTGTAGGTGCCATCACACCTATGTAAGTAACACCCTTCTGGAAAGAACAGATCACATAATGTCAGCGATATTCACATCTGAAGCGCAAATTGCGAAATGTACCTGCAACTTCGCGAATATGTGGTGGCCGTCCAAGATGGCCGCCATGACAGCTCGTTGATTGGCTGAATGAATATCACGTGAGGAGCGTCACAGGAAGAGGGGCCGTTTCGGAAACGTCTATTTGACGTTGCGGGGCGTTGCACCGGCTCGCCAATTTGCAGATTTTTTTTTCCCGCCGCGTTTTCTTTCTTTTTCTTTTTTTTGTGCGACGAACCGCGCGAGTTATGGTAATGAGCGGCCATATGCAGTGGCGGCCGAGAGGTATTTGTGTGTCGCCGCATTTCTGCGGTCTTTTGGGGCCGTGAAAAACTTTTGTTCATAATGCGTGCTCATAGCATTTGCATTGCTCTCGTGCGGGGTCGGCTTATGTGTTTTTGAGCCATCATTTTTTTTAAGACGCGTTTGTTTAGTATTGGTTGAACGTTGCAAATCTTCTGCGACCTTTCGCACTTCTCATTGCTGGATTTGTATTGCAGTCAAGATTAATTACTTTTTCGCATCGTGGGAGGTCAATACTACGGCGGAATTTTAATTTAATGAAACAAATGTACGCAAGATGGCGCAGTGCGTTTAAGCAGCGAAGTGAACGAGGGAGATGGCAGCGCTTGCGTCGTGCAAGCGGCCACCTGTGGCGGACGCATCGCTATCGCTGACGTGCGGCCACTTCTTAAGCCAACCTAGTTAAGTCGCTTGCGTTTCGTGAGATAGCGATAACGCGGCCGGCAACGTGTCCTCTTCACCGTTACGCGGTCGCGCATGCTGAAGACAGAAAGCAAGTGCTTTGGCGCCGATATGCGATTACTCATTGAGTTCGCTCGGAGACACGTATTGTGGCTAATGTAGCAGACGACGAGATCGAAAGGCGTCTTCACCGCAATAATCGTACGCGTTGAACTATCCGCATTATTTATTTATTTAGTTTTTTTTTTACCGAGGAGGAGAAAACTGGTTTTGCCTCACCAATAGCCGTTTTGGTTCGTTGCTTTCGTTTCACGTTTGTTGGGCGAAACGCCAAGCTTGCGTCACGTTACGAAAGCAAATCGGGGCCGCCAGCACCATTCTGTACGCGTAGCGCCTACGTCACGCCTGGGAAGAAAATGGCGGAATGCTTAGAATAGGGCCTCTTCCGGCCGAAACGCCGTGGCATGCAGCTGAGCCCTCATAGCCCGCTGTAACCGCGCTTGCAGCATCCGTAAACGCCAGCGCCAAGATGCCGCCTGGAAATTTTTTGTGAGAAACTGCAGCAAGACGACCACGATGCGCGGTTACTTTTTGCACTGGATGCCGCCGCCGCAGCAAGCACGTGGTCCGTACTTACGTTCGCCGCCGACCACGCCGCCTTTAAAATTTTCCCCCCCGTTCCCTCATGTTTTCTCGCTCGCTCTCTTCCTCCTCTGCCCGTGACTGTTTGGGTTTCGCTTCCCTAATGTTTACTCGGGAGAGGGAAGGAGACGCCGCGGAGCGTCGCCATGACAACGGCGGTGGCGGCGTCTCGGCGCATGCGCGCCGTCCCTCTTTCCATATTTGCTTCCCCTTTTGGCGCAGACTTCCGGGTTTTCGAGGCGGAGCGCGCGCTGCGGGAAGCGTTCGGGAGAAAAAAAAAGAGGGAGGGTGAGGAAAGCCTGGGAGAGCGAAATGTGGAGAGGGCGATTGGGAATTGGGAAAATGTGGAACTTGAAAAAGCGAAGGGGGCGCGGATAGAGAGACCAACGTTCCGTGTCGGTTAGCATGATTGACTGCGCGTATCAACACGCACCACACGAGCAAGCACAGACACCAATTAGCCCTCGAAGATTACCTAGTGAAGTAGTTCCGTATCGAGTATGTGATATATTTTTCTCGCGTTCTACGCTAGTACCTGCACCCGCCGCGTGGTGTCTTAGTGTGTCTATAGCGTCCTGCGACGAGGCATTAGGGCGCCGGTTCGATTGCCACCCGCCGTGGCCGCATTGCGATGATGAGGATGGAGTGCGAAAACGCTCGTGTACCTTGATTTGAGTGTGCGTTGAAGAACCACAAGCGGTCAAAGTTGATCTGGAGTTCTCTGCGACTGCGTTGCTTGTAATCTCTTCTCCGCCACAGCATACGTATACAAGTGCATCGCACGTGCGTGTAATAAGAATTTGTGGGTTCGTATCCTACCTGAGGCCAGTTGTTTTTTTTTTCGCACTTGTTCATTTCCCCAATTTCTACATTTCAGTTAAGCAACCCCCCCCCCCCACTATGATTTCCTTGTTGTCATTGTTGGGCTCGTGTGGTTGTGACTTGAGAAAACGGGGGGCCCCTCGGTTCCCCTTCACATACATACATACATACATACATACATACATACATACATACATACATACATACATACATACATACATACATACACACACAGGGTGTTTTTTTCTTCCAGCTGCACCAAATTTTTTAAATTAGAAAAATATAAATCTCGGTAACGTTATGTTTACCATTCGTGTGTACGGATTGGCAGCCTCTAGATACAGACCAACTTCCCTATTTACGTGCGTAATTAGCGAAGTTACGGTAATTAACTTTCTAGTTATCAACAATAGGTGGCTACAGCAAATGAGTACTTCGGGGCCCATCCTCGAAACTACTTGTCCGAACGATTAAATTTTGAATAGCGGATTTCATATGGTAGCTACGCGAACAATTAGTTCCCCTTGGCAGGCTCCTTGAGACCGAAACTGGCTGGAAAAAGAGCGTCTGTGTCGTCGCCCCCCCCCCTTTCGTCACGTCTCCGATGTCACCACCGGGTCCGGCACCGCGAGGAGCTTGCGTTATCTCCTGGCTGTGCGCGGCGTTGGCCAAGCGCTTCAATGAGGGCGGGCCGCCAAATTTACTTCGTCATTCCCTTGGACCCCTGAAACGGCATTTCGTCGGTGGAAGTGGACGCGTGGCGCCGATAGTGTCGAGTTCCCTGTAGTTTGCTGGAAACAGCATTTTATTTCGAAGCAAGAAAAAAAAAGAAAATAAAACAGTATGGTGCGCAGTATTTGGGAGAATGCCTACATCGGTTGTGTGCCTTCTTTTTTTCTTTCTCGCCCCGTTTGAAAGCGCGTGATCTCTCTAATCGTTGCCGTACTTCTTTTTTGGCGCAGGTCTCAGCGCTCCTGAAACACGCCCGTCTATGTCTGGCCACGCTGAGAACGGAAGCCTTCGACAAGCAATAATTTGGAGAAAGGCAAGTGCTGCACGTTTGTGGTGTCTCTGTAATGGCGCGAGGGTAAAGCCCCCTTAAACTTACTAAAGTAGTGCCACGCTTTGAAGAATGCCGCCAACTCCTCGCGCGCGCTGGCCGACGCCGCGTCGCTATTGGCCTAATAGCATCACGTGGGCCCTCGCGCCGTGCATCGGCGCCATTTTTGCTCGAAAAGCGTCTACGGAGTGGCGAGGAGCTCATGTTGGCGCCGTTGCTACGCTCGAGCAGTGTAGGCGGCGCCACGGTCGATGGGGGAGCGTGAAAGAGAGGAGAAACGAGGAAGAGTGAAGGCGCAGGATGAGAGTGTCGCTACTTTACGAAGTTTTAAGGGGTTTTAGCGCGAAGTTGTCGGTGGCGCCTACTGGCGACGCCAAATTCAACTAAAGCGCGCAGAAACTATTAACTTCTCCTAGTCTCCCACTGCGGGCGGGCGGGTGGGGGGGGGGGGTGAGGTGGGCGTTCACAATTTTCGTATTATCGGTACCACAACTTTGGAACAGACATACACGGTAGGTACCCGCCGTGGTTGCTCAGTGGCTATGGTGTTGGGCTGCTGAGTACGAGGTCGCGGGATCGAATCCCGGCCACAGCGGCCGCGTTTCGATGGGGCGGAATGCGAATACTTAAATTTAGGCGCACGTTAAAGAAGCCCAGGTGGTCGAAATTTGCTGGAATCCACTACGGCGTGCCTCATAATGGGAAAGTGGTTTCTGGCACGTAAACTCGTTAATTTAATTTTCTTTTAAGAGCCGGAAGAGAAGACCTCGCCCAAAGTCCACCGTTAAACCTGTCGCGCAGGGCAGCGTGTTGTATACGGGAAAATTATCCGCACGCGATAATGTTACGATAATGTCGCCGACGCTAGGTTCAGAGTTTGCTTCACGGGGGTCTACAATTCGCATCACGCGGCTGTAAGGTGTGCAGGCTTGCGCTGCTGATGCGGCGCACGCGAGGACACGTGACCGGCAAAACGCGAAACGAGCGCGAGGAGCTTTGCGCGCTAACAACTGTTTTTATTCGTTCGCTTACGCTCGTCATACGTACTTGCATACATTTGACAGATGACAAATCATCACGCATGCAAAGGCGCAGGAAGAAAGAAAAACAAATAAATTTGATGTGACAGTAATAGAGAAGCGTGAAACTTGATGAAAGCACGCCTGACGCACGCGACTCGTTCCTCGAAGGTGTACTGGAACGGTATTTCCTGCTGTCTTTTTTTTTATATACATAATTTAATATAATTGCTGTTCTGTGTACAGCCTGTTTCGAGCAGGACACTGCGACGTTTTTACGCGCACTCATTCTCGCTCGGTCGCGAGAGCCTCCCCCCCCCCTTCCTCTCCGCCCTCCATGCTGCCACGTTGTAGCGCATCGAACGGCCGAACGAGTCGGAGCAACACGACAGGTTTCGGTCGGGGCTAGTGGCAAAACATCTGTGGTCTGCTCGCACGTGACCACCTTCTTGCGTCATGACGTCACCACACAGCGACTTCCTCGGAGACGAAACCGAAAGGGGCTGTAGGAGAAGCGATATTATACTAAATTATGTTGGGCGCTGCGAAGTTGTACGATTTTGGAAGCTTGTCGCGGACCTTCATTTAATGCAGTAAATTAGGAAGCCGAATATGTCTGGAACTGAGTTTAAATAACGCGAATAAAACAAGGAAACAAATACCCTCCGCCCCCCCCCCCCCAAAAAAATAAAAAGTTCTAAATATGAACCAACTATAGCCCTCATCCAGATCTTACTAATCGAAAATGTCATCTCAGTATACCCCTTTAACGACATGGCGCAACTTATCTTCCTGTGCGAAAGCTTTCTTTGAAAGGATTTGCTAGCGTCGACCTAAAACTACTGAAGGTGCACTGACAAACGTGCGGCTAAAACGATTCAGTCATGAAAGAAAATGCCTTCATTAATTTATCTCTCTCTTTCCAGCGTAAGCTAACTTTCTTGGTCCTGTCAAACGTTGGGCAGCACTGGAATATTTTGACCGGTGCCCTGCTATAAATGGCCCGTGTTCTGCGTTTTTCCTGTCATGTTTACATGTCCCCGTGTGGTCCACCATGGCCTCAGAGATCAGGCGGTTCCACTTGCCACCTTAGCAGCGCAGCCATGCACCTTACATTGGAGCCTAGTCATGGGAGCATCCTCCTATGGTGTTACCAATAGTCGCGCTCGCTAAGTGCGATCCTTTCCCACGTGAGAAATGTGTGGTAGGGCTTTTTTACAACTTCGAAAATAAGTCTATCGTGCTCCTTTAATACGGCTGGCGTTGTCAACGTCGACTCGCCGTAGTGGCGTGTAGAGGCTTATGGCCTTGCGTCAAAAAGCCCGAGGGTGCGGGATCGAGTCCCTGCCGTGACGGCGGCATTTCGATGGAGGTGACATGCAAAAGACGCCCGTGTACCGCACTGTGGGGGTGCACGTATACGGAAACCCAGTTGTGCTCGGGAATTAAACCGGAGCCCCCTCACTCTTACGGCGTGCCTCATAATCAAATCGCGTGGTTGTTGCACGTAAAACTACAGAACTCTTTTTTTTCTTTTTCAATTTTGTCAGCATCGTTTCAGTTACCGGTTCCCGTGTACACTTGTTTGTTCCGCCTATTCCGCGATCCATCTTTCTTTCTGTTTTCAAAAAGCTTGCAGGCGTTTTCTTCGTTGTCCCTATCGTAGTCGCTCGCATATCGCAGGGAAAAAAGAGCGGCGCCTCCATATCCTACAGTATAGTTTTGTTCCGCGCCTCCCGGAAATAAAACCCGGGAAGGGCGCAGGGGGAGTGCGCGTTTATGCTCGACACAGTGTTTCTCGGGCGTTTGTATACCCTGTCTCGGCAGCGGGGTATCGGCAAAGCAGCCCAGGGAAGGCGGGCGAGCGGGCCGAATCCGAGCTTGGCAGTGCACTGTGCGGTTGCCCGTGGCAACCGACCTGGCGCTCCCGCTCCCTATGACCACTCTCTTGCCTGCCTCCCGAATCTCTTCCTCATCTTCGGGAGGATGGGGAAAGAAACGTAGGGAAATCGCGGGGGGGGGGGTGCTGTTGGCTATGCCGGGAAAGTGGGGGAAACATGGAAGAGAGCTTTTTTCTTGCCGCGACGATCGTGGGACGAAGCGGAACATTAAAAAAAAATTGCTAGTTACTTGTTCCCAGCACTACACCCCCCCCCCCCCCTTCTTTTTTTACTCTTCGCGGACGTCGAAGGCCGCGCACTATCGGCTTTGCACGAACTGCCATCCAGGTCTTGTGTGTCTCTGGTTGTTGGCGCAGCGCGTTGTTGCAGTGGTGGCGCGGGATTGAGCTGAAAGCTGCGGCTCTCCGGCGGTGGCTCTGCGTGGGCGTCTCCGTTGGTTGATTTGTTGCCATGGTTACTCCGGAGAGAGAGAGAGAGCCGCGGGCGCCCTAGCGACTGCTGGCTGGCTTGACTTGGCCGACTTCGCGATAGGAAAGCGGCGGAAACGTGAGAGCTGCGGTGTGTGTGTGTGTGTGTGTGTGTGTGTGTGTGTGTGTGTGTGTGTGTGTGTGTGTGTGTGTGTGTGTGTGTGTGTGTGTGTGTGTGTGTGTGTGTGTGTGTGTGTGTGTGTTTGTTTGTGACGTGTACATGGACACAGCGCCATAGTGCTCGTGGTACCTGTGTTATTATTATTGGTTCATTCTTGGTAAATAGTCGCGAGGGGCTTTGACGCGCTCGCCCCGGCGGGCCGTCTCGAGCTGATGCCGATTTGCGATATCTTTGATTGACTCCAGGTTCCAGTTTGTCCGTTGGATCAGCGTTGTTTTTTTTCTTCTTTCTCTGTCACACTCGCCCTTCCCGCCGCAGTATCTCGATGTCCACCTGCCGAATGCGTGGGGTAGTGGGTCCGATTCCCGGCTGCGACATTCTCTGGAGCTTTTAAGCCAATTGCCGCGGCGCAAGGTCGCTCTCAGTCGTGAAACCTCATATATAAATGCACGCGAGCTTGCTGTCACTTTAGAAGTGGTAGCACCGTTAGTGCCGTTAGGCGGGAGGCAGCATGTTTGTGATGTGTCACCGTCATTGGTGTCATTGGTCATTGGTCACCGTCAAAGAGTACTCATCCGGTAGTGAGGAACCTACCTAGACGCTTGACTGAACAAACACTTTCTAGCTAGGCGGTCGCATTTGATCCCACTGGCATGCAAAGTGAAGTAGGTGCTATCATCATCACGATCATCATCGTCATCAGCCTGTTTGTATGCCCACTACAGGACGAAGGCCTGTCCCTGCTACATCCAATTTCTTGCGCCCGCAAACTTCCTAATTTTATCGCCCCACCTAGTTTTCTGCCGTCCTCGACTGCGCTTCCCTTGGCGCCCAGTCTGTAACTCCGATGGGCCACCGGTTCTCTACCCTACGCATTACATGGCCTTCCCGGCTCCGTCTCTTTCTCTTAATCTCGATTAGAATAGCGGCTATTTTTGTTTGCTCTCTGTTCCACACCGCTCTCTTCCTGTAACTTAAACGTTACGACACACATATTTCGTTCCGTCGCTCTTAGCGCGGTCCCTAACTTGTTTTCTCGAGCTACTGTTGGTGCTATGCGGATGGCCTATTGCTTCTGAGCTGCGCTTGCATAAAGTGATTTCTTGTAACTAAACTCGCGGACATGAAAAACAGCAGGCGTGCCCTTTTTTTTCTTTTTTTTTTCTTTCAATCTTTCAACATGCAGCGCTGAAGCACCCTCGAGTTTTCGCACAAAATAATTCTGCGCTGTCTTTCTGCAACCATTCGTGTAGTTATGCGAACGAACGTAAACCGATACAAATTGGTTTGAAGCCTTGTGGTTTTTTTTTTTTTTTTCGCTGCGGCGTGAAACAGGAGCCAAACCGGAACGAAAGAATGTCTCGCTTTAGCGGTGTGCTCTGAAGCCGCACGGTTTGATTTCTTCGTGTGCTCATCTCAAATGCGCGTAATCGTGTAAGCTAGACTCATCCTGTTATCTGAGAACTTTATCCTTCATGTTTGTTTGTTTTTCTCCGCGTCGGACAAACATGTCGAAATCGCTATAGTGCAGCAGGGAGGCGCTCCTCCGTTTATGGTTTTATCGCTCTGTGGTTTCATCACGGAAGTCTAGGGCTGCCTTCTCGACAGCCACACTACCGAAGGCGTATATATTATATTAGGTAAGAACACGTTTTTGTAGCCTTGCTTGTTGTCGCGAGCACACGAGAAGATGTTGTTTCTTTCGGTTTCCGCTATCTGGTCGCCTCCATGATTCTGCCTAAATGCTTGCGTCTTCGGCGCTAGCAAGTTTTCGCCGACCAACAGAGGGGTTGGCGGAGCTTTTTCTCCGTTATCACGGCGCTCGTTGCAAAAAAAGTCACGTTTCGTCGATTCCGCGGCGAGTCAACGAAGCCGGGGGGGGGGGGGGGGGGCGCTGCCCAGACTTTCTTCTGATCCGGTTGCAACAACGTTCGAAGCGCCGTCTATACCGTTTTTCTATGTCTTTTTTTTTTTTTGAAAACAACGGAACTGTTGTGTGCAATTTTGGCATAGCTCGTGAACTGTTTAGTGCACGAACGTTGCGTGAGATTACATCCGTAGGATGACAAACACAGTGGTACGTGTCACGCTTTCATGATGCTCTAATTAACCGCTTTACGTAACTTCATTTCACATAGATTGCAGCGTGTGCGTTGGATCTGCATAAATTTTCACTGATCTTTATCAATGTTCATCGCTACGACAAATTTTTACTCGACACTATTGTTTCCGTTATAACAGTCATGTGAACGGACGAGTTATGCTTACCATGGTTGCTTTGACAGCAGGATGCAAGAGAGACCTACTAGTGTGAGGACCGGTACCACTGTGGCCTCTACTGCCGTAATACATTATCAGCCTATTTTTACGTCCTCTGCAAGACCCAAGGCCTCCACTAGCGATCTTACTACCCCTGTCTTGCGTCAGCTGACTCCGTTCTCATACCTGCAAATCCCTTAGATTTAGTCGCACCGCCTACGCAGTCTGCCGTACTCAACTGCTTACCCATACTGTGACTGGTCCCCAGACCACCGGTTATCCATCTGTTCTGCACACATTATTTTGCACGGCTGCCTAACTCCATTCCTGATTTTTCATATTCTCAGCTAACTATCATGTTCTAGTACATAGAGTACACTTGAAAGGAGCCCGCGCCTATTACGACCGACATTTGGCTCGCTGGGCCATGGCTGGGCCGGCCTGCCGTCTGCCGCAGCAGAAGAGGAGGGCGAGAGACGACGGAGCACGTGCTTCGGGGCTGCCGTTGCTCCGATCTCTCTAGTGCGCGCGCGTGCTGGACGCGTTCCCATGACAACGGGGCCGGGCGCGCACGCGGGTTCTCGCGCGGCGCGAGCTTCTGCGGAAGGCGCGCGCGGGGGCGCCCTCGTCGCAATTTTTTTTTCTTCACTAACCCCTCCTCCCCTTCCTCCCCTCTGAGCTGCCTTCACGCAAGGACGCTCGGCTCCACGGCGGGGAGGCGCAAGCGTTCGTCTGCTTGCCGTAGTTTGGTGTGGTGTGGTGTGGCTCGGTCGTGTGCGTGTGTTTTCCTACTCGGGGAAACGCGGAATCTTTGGCAGGCTCGGTTGTGTCTCTTTATTTGCGGTCGCCGTGGCTTCCTCGAGGATCTTCGTCCACCTCGGCTGGCGCATAGGTAGGTAGGCGAACGTCGTCGTCGAATCGAGGACCGTGGTCGGTTGCGGGGCTTCAAGTGCGCTCGGCAGTCGCGGTTGCTTGCCTGCCCCGATCGCACTAGATTTTTTTTATTTTTACTTACGGGGGGTGGGGGGGGGGGTGTCTTCCCCTAGCGACGCTGGGCTCCGTTGCTAGGGGCAGCGCGCAGTTACCTCATGGCCGTTGTTGAAAAACACGTTAAACTCGCGCGCATGGGGATGGGCTTCGCGTGTTTCTCTCTTTCTTTCTTTCTCCGTGCTCCACGCCGATTGCAGCGCGCCGCTGACGCCTTGTGCTGCGATCTCTCGTTGATTGACGAGCGGTGAGAGAGCGCCCGATTTCGCGTTTCCGAAACTGTCAAGCTAGCGAGCAAAGCGCGTCCTGTTCCCGTGCCGGCGAGTTGAACTACATCCGGATCTACGGAGCGACGGTTTCTGTTGTTGGGTTGCCTAAGTAATGGTTTGTTTCCAAAGCCCCGGGGCCCCGGTATCCTAGCGATGTATCCTGGGCCGCTCTGACTTTCGGTAACGTGTATCACGTTTTTTTGTGTGGCGGTTTCCTTTCCTTTCACTTTATGTTTACTGTTCCTGGCTTGTTAGGAGGTGGTTGTATGTTGTCGTTCACCCCCCTGTCGTCTTCGTGTCCGCCTTCTACTCTGCATGTTTTTTTTTCTTTTTTTTTTTGCCCCCTTGTCGCGGGGCTATGATTTGAAATGTTTGCTGCGTTTGGTGTTGGTGATCTACGATTGTCAGATGTAGCCGGTGTGAGTGGTAGTGGCCTATGTTTGTGGGCGCGTGGTGAAATAGGCGCTCTCATTTCATCGAGAGTTGTCTGATTAGTTAGCTGACAGTTTTGAAAACTGTGTTTCAAGCTTAGCGGTTTCATTTCAGTTCTGCGGTAATATTACCTGAGCCTGTCGATCGTCTTCTGTGTATCCAAATTTTGCACAATAACCAATACGAAAGTCGGTGCAAGCTTGCCCAGCACACACCGTTTAAAAAATCCATTTGCACTACGTTTGTAGCATGAAGTCAGGATCGTGGTCTAGAATTTCTACAGAATAAGTTAATTCGGAAACATGTCATCTCCACCATAATTAGCCTGTCCTTCATAGTGCAACTTGTAATATTATCAAGCTGTACTGTGTACAGTTTATAGTACAAGTTACACCTAAACAATGCGTTAATAATGTGCATTGTAGGAGCACGAGAGCAACAGTATGCATCAGTTGTATGGAGGCAGCTCTATCAAGATGTACAAAAAGAACAAAAAGGGAGAACAGAGTAAAACACAGCAAAGTGCACGCATGTAGCAAATATTCTATCGAAACCAATGCAGAGAACATTATAATTACTTTAGGTTTTAGAATCATCTCTGCTAGCTGCGATGAAAGTGGTCGGAAGCTACTCGAAGACATCGCTGGACAAACCTAGATGGCGGCATTCCTCATCTATTACCTTTTGAGATCCATTGCCTATTCCAGTGGACGTTAATGTTAACTTTCCGACCTTTAAAAAAAAATTTTTTTTTGCACCTTTAGCACTGATGAGGGGGAAAGGCTCTAGGCAGGTGCTTACGATGTCATATAACAATGACGTCATCTCATTGTCGTCGTGATGCATTTCTTGATGTAATGGCACACCACAAGCTGCCATAGAAATACTAGTCAGGATGGCAGGGTGTTCTATTTTGTCAGAATCGCCTGCACTTGGAGACAGCCTAAGAATTCAGTACAAGCTACACCCACTAAACCACTCTGCGGCTGCGCTCTGTGCCATCATGCTCCAAAACAGTTTCTGATAGACTCCAATATTGAAAGAAGTTTGCTTCCATCCCGACATCACAGAAATCAATGAACATAATTCACTGGCACATCTATACAATAGTACTCTTTGAATTGGACTTTAGCTTGCCACTGCACCGAGCATAGGGTCCTTAGGGTGGTGGACTTCACTAGACTACTGGCACGCTGCCTTTCAGAGTGCCTCCTTACCCGGAAGGTCCTTAACGTTGATGTTTTCAAAAAAATGTCAGAAGATTGCTGCTGTCCACAAAATGATTACTTTGAGATGTGGATGCAGCTTTGTGTGAGACCAGTGCACCAACATTAAAAAATGGCCATTGAGTACACTTCTAATGGTTCAAGATTGCGCTGCTATCTGGGATGGAGTACCAACACAGCAGTCGTGCGGTCACTTTCATGCACGTGTTTAGGTAAACAAAGTAGTTTTTAGCCGAACAAACTTGAGAGACGGTTAGCTTGTCCATGTACCTGAAGATGTGCCACTGTGTCCATAAAGCCATGTCAAATGATCAAGCTTCAAGTTTTTCAGCTTCCTAAGATACTGCTTGTGAGAGGAATTGATTGTGAAAAGCGTGCGTGTTGCACTAATGCTTTGCTGTATGCGCTAATAATAGAAGGTCAGTCTTCCTGAGAGTTTAGCTTTAGGACCAGCTATTATTGCCATAAAACGTGTGTGCCCATTGATGTACACACCTTAAGTAATAATGAACTTGTGCAGGTGGCGTCCCGTGGGCGCTGGGGGGCATGGCGGTAGAGGAGCCCCCGATGCGGGAGGACGCAGCACAGGTGGCTCCGTGCCAGCACCGTGAGGGGGTGCCTGGAGGGGGCGCCACCCCTCCGGGGGCCCTGACCCCTCGTGGACCAGCACCTCTGCTTCCAGACGGCAGTGCCAAGGGTGGAGGAGGTGGGGGCGGCCATGACGATGAGCTCACCAGCCTCACCTGGCTGCAGGTGAGTGTGCAGGATCCTGTCTTCTGATGTACTTGGCAGCTTCACTTTAAAGGGTCACTACAGCACTTTTTGAACACAGTGTAAGGGCTTACTCGCACCAGCAATTCGCCGAGGTGGCGCGAACAAGTTGTTCGCAAATGTTCACTTTAATCAAAACGCAGCCATTTTGGGTCCGTTGCTCAATTTATCACTTCTGCAACTGCAACCGCAGACCTACTGAACCAGTCAGTGGCACAGGAGTAGGACGCCTTTATATGCTGACACTTGTTTTACATGGTGGTGGCGGTGCGAGCACCATGTAAAATTCAATTGCGAGACATTTCGGTGTGGCACCAGGCAGGTCGCGCTTGCCCGCATCAGTTGCCGTGAATTTATTTATTTATTTATTTCAGATACCCTCATGGCCCACGGCATTATTGAGGGGAGTGGTACACACATTGCAATAAATTTGTACAAAAGGAGACAACGCATATATATAAAACATATATATACTGGAACAAATACATAATTCACAACCCGGAACATGAAGCGAGTTCAAAATTGTACAATTTCCAAGAAACGCTAAATCACGCACAAAAAAGTTGAAAATTGCAAAACGCCACCATTAGCACAAACATGAACACAGCAAATCTGGGGGGAAAATACAGAAGGATGCGCATGATAACGAGAAAAATGGAAATGGAATCAAAGCTATGGCAAGCAATAATGTGTTGATAATTTCTTCTTAAATTCATCAAAATCTTTCGAAAGTGCAATATCCCATGGTAGCTGGTTCCAGTCCAACGATGTTTTTGGAATGAAAGAATTCCTGCAGGATGTTGTACGGCACTGTGAAACACCAACTTTGCATGGATGATCTAAGCGGGATGAAACATATGTTGGCGGCGTGAGTAATGTATCTTTAAGGGAGCAATTTATGTGGTAAATTTTAAAAAACAGACACAGGCGTGATATCTTTCTGCGCGTTGCGAGAGGGGTTAGTGACAATGTGTTTTTCATTTCTGTGACGCTGGACAAACGATCATAGTTACGAAGGATGAAACGGGCTGCTCTGTTCTGTACAGCTTCGAGGGCGTCGATAAGAGAGTTAGTGAAAGGGTCCCATACTGAGTTAGCATATTCTAATTTGGAGCGGACAAGCTATTTGTATAGAAGAAGTTTAACAGGTGTCGGGGCTAAGGAAAAATTCCGTTTCAGATATCCAAGCATGCGGTTAGCGGACGCGATGATAGAAATGATATGTGCCTTCCAAGCTAGGTTTGACGTTATAATGACACCGAGGTATTTGTAAGATGTTACCGGTGTTAGCAGGGAAGAACAAATAGTGTAGGGAGCGGGGCACGGATTGACGCGACGCGAAAAACGCATTACTTTGCATTTAGTATCGTTAAGTGTCATCTTCCATTGTGAACACCAGTTAGATATAGTAGCTAAGTCTTCCTGGAGTAGTACGGTGTCATTAGTATTTTTTATTTCCCGGTAAACTACACAGTCATCTGCAAAAAGTCGCACTGTGGATGTTACGTTGTTAGGCAAGTCATTAATATATACCAGAAAGAGCAAGGGACCGATAACAGAACCTTGTGGGACGCCTGAGGTCACAGATACCGGTGATGAGTTAATGCCGTTAGCGTGCACGTACTGGAACCTGTTAGACAAAAAGCATTCAATCCATCGTAGTACATTTTGGTCGATGTTAAGTTTACTTAGTTTGTGAAGAAGCAAGCTGTGAGAGACTTTGTCGAATGCTTTGGAAAAGTCTAAATAGATGCAGTCAACCTCACTGCCACGATCAAGTAGGAAGTTAATATCATTTGTAAAATTTATTAGCTGTGTTTCACAAGAAAAGTGTTTTCTAAAACCATGCTGCGCATGAGTAAAAAAGGATGATGACTCAAGAAAGTTTGCTAGGGATGACAAGATGACATGTTCCATTACCTTGCAAGGAATGCTGGTTAGTGATACTGGCCGATAGTTGAGTGATAGGTGCTTGTCGCCTGATTTATGGAGTGGAACCACCTTAGCCAATTTCCAGTCGTCTGGAAGGTCACAAGTCTGAAGGGATTGCTCAAATATTTTCGATAGTATGATGGAAGAATATACTTTAGTGTTTTTCAGGATTTTAGTGCTGATATTATCGGGACCACATGAAGAGGATAACTTTAAACGATCTATGATACTTATAATGCCTTCAAAGTCAAAACGAATGGGATCCATAGGAAATATGATAGCGGGAGTATAGTCTGGTGGTGATGCGCTAAAAGGGACAGAAAATGCATTAGCAAAAGTCTCGTTAAGTACATTAGCACTATCACTGTTAGGGATGGGATTTGATTGAGAATCCAGGAGAGAGATTGATGGCTGATCTGACCCATTAACAACGTTCCAGAATTTTTTAGTATCAGTTAAAAGAAATGATGGCAGTGTGACATTAAAGAAATGTTGTTTAGCATCTTTTAACGATTTTTTATAAGTGCCAACTGCGGCTCTTAGAGCTGACCAATGCTCCGATCTTCCGGACGACCTCGCCCTGACATATAATCGCCTTTTTCTGTTCCCGAGGCGTTTTAAGGAACGAGTGAACCATGGGGATCTACGATTAGTCGTGATGATTTTACGAGGGACGTGCAATTCGATTAATTCATGCAGTTTTTCTTTAAACATGCACCAGTTGTCGTTAACAGATCGTTCGGCAAATGCCAGGACGAAATCGTCGAGAAAAAACCGGAGGCCATCATTAATTGAAGAAAAATTTGCTTTAGCATAATTGTAAATGGTTTTCGTTTTATTTGGCGTTTTATTCGACGGTAAATTCAACGTGATGTGCAGTAAACAATGATCACTTAAGCCTGGCAAGTATTTGACCTCAGAAACAAAATCTGGGGTGCTCGTTAGCAAAAGGTCTAATACGTTAGAACTGGTAGCTGTCGTCCTTGTCGGCTGGGTAACCATTTGTGTTAGCGAGAAGAAGGAGCAGAGGGCTGAAAAACTTGCCGACTCGGAAGATCCGTCACCGTCCACTGCAGGGATAGACCAGTTAATGTTCGGGAAGTTGAAATCACCAAAAATAAAAATAGGACGACCAGGAAACTTTGTTTGAATTATGTTCAGAATATCATGAAGGTCGTTAGAAAAGCCGACGGGCGTAGATGGTGCGCGGTAGCATGCACAAAATATTAGAGCTTTATGGTTAATTGTTACCTGTACACATTTGAACTCCAGTGTAGTATCAACACTAACTTCAAAGCATTCTAGATTGTCCGACACAGCGATTAATACACCACCGCCGCGACCAAAAGAACGGTCACAGCGAAATATACGGTAACACTTTTCCGTTGAAAATATTTCATTATTATGCACAGTTTCATTGAGCCAAGTTTCCGTTAGTACAATGATGTCAGCTGCTGTAGTATCGGCCGTGCAAGATATACTATCACGATTGCCAATGACACTGCGTATATTAGTAAAAAGAACTGAGACGTTATGTGGTGCCTGCGCAGGTCGGTGCTCATGTTCGTTGAGCTATCTAGGAGACAAAGGGCCAGAGTTAGTTACAACACGTTTTTCAACTTTTTCTTGAACGCTATCAGTTATAGGGCAGTAGGTATAGCATTTTTTCTTCAGAATAAGCTTGTTAAAACGAAGACTAAACGGTTCACCGGGCTCAGTTTGCTTCGCGAATTCAGCAAGCTTCTTCCGTGCATGCCTGGTGTCCGGAGCAAAATCTTCATGAATCGAGAAATCGGACTCTTTTAGTTTGTTTTTTGCGCCCATGACCTGTTCTTTAGTTTTGTAGTGCGTGAATTTCACAATTATAGGTCGCTGTTTCCCCGTTACGGCCTTACCGATCCTGTGCGCGCGTTCAATGTCCAGTTCGGCTAAGGTTAAGGACATGTTCTTTTGAACAATACCTCTTATTTTTTCCTCGGATTCTGCCCATGTTTCATTGGGTCCCTCTGGAACATTATAAAACACAATATTATTTCTGCGAGACCTATCCTCAAGGTCATTTAAACGGATTTTTAATATCTCATTTTGAGCTAGTGCTCTTTCAGCATTTTCGCTCACTGTGGTCATGTCCTCCCGAACTGCGTCGAGCAACTGCAATTTATTTTCAACAGCGTTAAGGCGGGCGGAGATTTCTGTAATGTTTTTACTCAGTTCCTTCTGATTTGCTGTAAGGCTTTGCAGGGAATCAATTATGCGAGCCTGTCCTTGTTCTATGTTGGCGGAACGGTCCCGAAGATCATGAAGCAGCGTTAAAACTGAACTGTCATCACCTGAAGCTTTCGCGGATTTATTAGAATTCGGCCCGGGATTCAGCTCGACATCCCCGGACAGCAACATTTTTATCACGCAGAAACACTCATGCACATGGTTCAAAAGCAGCTGTGGGCATGGGAACACGACAAGGAACGCGTTATCTGAGCGTTTAGAAGATGTGTAACAAACCTGGAACAGGCAGAAGCGGAAGATATTTGTCAGCCGCATTGTAGCGTTGTTCCCATGCCCACTGAACTGCTGCGGACGGTGCCAGTAGTTTAAGTAGAGCGGGGGCGTTGATGTCGATGGTGATGCAGTAGACCATCCAGGGAGAGTCACAGGATCTGGCGCTGGCGTGGCAACTCCTGGGTCGGCGGAGGATGCGTCACTTGGCGCTGGGTTTTCAGTGCGCAGCACGTGTGGCAAAGCGCCATTGCAGCACCGATAAGGCGCCGCAGCGGTGCTTGGGCTGGATGCTGTCACGAGCTGGAACAGGCAGAAGCGGAAGATATTTGTCAGCCGCATTGTAGCGTTGTTCCCATGCCCACTCAATTGGTTTCCAGTTGCAGTCAGTTGCACGACCTCTGTCATTGGCCGGTGTGAACATCTCTTAAGAGCTTGCGATCTGTACACAATGCTGTCATGAATATGCGGCTCAAATATTATTCTGCTGCATGCAGGAGGTAGCGTACAGCGAAAGCTAACGCTTGCTTGCTCGTCCCTGCTAATTTGCTAGTAAATGGGGAAGCGGCAGTTGCCAACACGTCCTGCCCGACCTGTCACTGCTTCTTTGATGCTTTCCTGTGCCTTTGTCAGGTGCTAACCTTGAAGGTTGCGAAATTAATGAGTTAAGGAGCGATATATTGCAATTTCAACAATATTTTTTAAAAGCTATTGATGCGGTGCCCTATATAAAGAAATGTACTCCCTACCTGCAGATAGTCTTTTTCTTTTCACTGCAACAAACCTCATCAAACTCGGTGCAGTGGATGCCGAGTGAATAGATTATATAACATGGATAAAGTAAGACCTCCTCAGTTAAAGCATCCACTTAAGGAAGCGCCATGATAGTGCTAATCTGTTTTTAAAAATAAACCCACAGCGTGACGTTCTGGAGCAGCAAAACCTATGCAAGCTGCTCATTCGGAACGCTGCTATATAAGCTCGAGCTGGTTTAGTGGTTGCGGGCACCTGAATCTGTGCCCTCAACTTATGCGCCGGCCCAACACGTGCTCACAGAGCACTTCAGACGTGAGCTCTACAGCTGAAGTGTTTTAAAGCTAAGCTTGCATAGCCTATTCCCCTCAAGGGGATGTCCGTTTCTAACTGCTGTCGACTGTGCAAGCGCATTGACGGCAAAACATCGCACTCCCACAACTCGTGAAAATTGTACCATAAGATGCATATAGTCCTGTATAGGCTTATATAGTGCCTAAACCGCACCGCATCATATTCTTCCCTCTTTCTGTACCCTTAACTCTCATGATGCCTAACCAGCCCTGGTCAGCTGTGTCATTTGACTAAAGGTTGTGCACTACCTGTGTTAGTTCATTCATGCCATTTAATGACCCATGCTCGTGGTAGCAAGCGATGTAAACATGTGAAAATAGCCTTTCGGCAGTTGCATTTTGGAACCACTCACCGGTATTGGACAACACTATACATATGCTGAGATTCTGTGAACATATCAATCGCATGTTGACCAGAGAAATTGTCAACGTGGATTAAATACGCATCTTCCACAGGCAGATATAATGCGCAATCACGAAAAGATCCGAATACATGGACACTCGATCTGCGAAAAAAAGATACCTGCACCTTATACATACCATGTGTTGTTTTTCAATTTACCATTCTCTCCAAAACTGTGAAAGCTACGCTTACAGACATAGGGAAGTGTTCTGCACCTTTTCTAAGTACAGGCAGCTCTTCCTGTGTGTTCGCAAAAGCACCCAGCTTTCTGCATTGTTAAGGCAGTGATGTGTATAAATCCAACCTTGCCCTCTTCCGGCACAAATTATAAAGGTCTGTATATGTGTCAGGTGAAACGCACAGACACTGTGTACTTAGATTTGTGCAGAGATGGTGACTGGGATTGGCCGTTTCTCTCTCTTCCCTGTCCTCCATCAGGACACGAACCTGCTTCGCAAGTTAGCTGGGCCACCGTCCTCGTCGGCCAACCATCAGGGGAACGGGACGATGGCAGCGGCTACAGGTAGCCGGAGCTCAGGCAGCACGACGTCAGCCACGTCAGTGGGCGAAGACGACGAGTCTCGGGAGTGGGGGCCCCCAGGGCAAGTGCCCTACAACCCTCAGGTCTGGCAACACTTTGGACTTGGGGTATTCTCGCACGTACGACCTGCCCCGTCATATATAGACAGCACTGCAACAATCTCTCGACCGACGTATCTTATATATCAATCAAAATTAACCTATGAATTGTATCGTCTATCAATCCGTCAATCAATCATTTGGTCCATTGACATTCATTTTTTCTTTTACCTTATGCGTACAAGATACAGTGAAAAAAATATCTGGCAGGAGAAAACGCTGGGCTCCGTCACAGCAAAGTCGAGCTCTCACCAACCGTACTGCAGACAGAAATGCTGACTTTGCTAATAGAGTTTCAACTTACGCCGCCGCCTTGGAGTGACATAAGATTTTGTAATGTGCATTGGGAGTAACGCGCTGTAAGTAAGATGCAATGAACGGTAAATGACCAGTTAAGCACATTGTATGGGGTTCTTCCCAATAAAGTTAAATAAACCTTGTAGTTACCTCCGCTGCTTTACGAGTTAGGTGTCTTGCTTTCATAGTGGGCCTCGCTGTGCGTTTATGGTCAGGTGAGGTTGATGGCTCGTCGTTTTCTCTTTCTGGCTGCATGCAGGTGCATGTGACATCGAAGCCTCCGTACTCCTTCAGTTGCCTCATTTTCATGGCGATCGAAGAGTCGGCCGGCAAGGCTCTGCCCGTGAAGGACATCTATGCCTGGATCCTGGGCCACTTCCCTTACTTCCAGCGGGCCCCCACGGGCTGGAAGAACTCAGTCCGGCACAACCTCTCCCTCAACAAGTGCTTCCGCAAGGTCGACAAGGACAAAGGACAGGTGAGACAGTGGCGGGCATGGCAGCATCAGGATGCAGGAAAAAGAAAAACGGCAGGAATGGACCATTTGCAGAATTTTGAGCGACCTCTAGCGCCAGAATTGAAAACCTTGCACCTCGCTGCGGGATTAGAAAATAAGTGTTTCTGAGAGTACATGCGATAAGTGGCATCAAAACAGCTGGTGCACTTATAGCGTAGGTTGCCTGATGCATTTGCGAGACTTCTGTCGTCTGTGATTGAGGAAAGCTCTGTCCTTTGATGGACTGTAGGTATTTGACAGTGCCACATATCGAGCTAAAGCCATTTGCAAAAGTCTAGTCTGCTCCTGTGCCAGGCTGTTTTTCAAGCAACACTCGTCCTCTGGCTACATTTCTCCTTCTAAATGCAATCCCCGATGGAGGAAGCACAAGCACAAAGGCTTTCAGAGAACCTCTGAAAATTTCAAGACCTCAGGGTTCCCTTGCATCTGGCCACCAAGCAAGAATGTGATGTTGCCATTCTAGAGCCTGGCATCACCACTAGTTTGCATTTGCTAGTTTCCTGGTCATCCTAGCCACTGGAGGCCCCCTTTTGCAGAATTTGTCACATCTCTCCAGCAATAGATCTTGTGCAAAACCTGCAAGCGCTCTTCACCACACGTCTCCCTTACGTAACTAAGGTGGCAGACCTTGGGCTAGAATCCCAAGTGAAGTGTCAGCATGCGGGATTGTGATATCATTCCTGCCGCCGTCCATTCCATGCACCGTCGAAGCTTTCAAAACTATTGTCTTGGCTTTAACAGCGCAGCTTGCGGGAATGCGGCCATATTGGTCAGGACAAGCTAGCTGTCTGCAAAAGCCTGCTTGCTGACTTTCACATGTCTATTTCAGCGGTGGTTTTACATCTTGTATGAAGCTGCCTCATTACCCATGCAGCTTATTCCCCTACCCTGGCTCGTCGAAATGCTGCAGTCAGTTGGTTCTAACCGAAATGAGCAGGCTAGTGGACCTTTACAAGAGGACAGCTCTCTCCCAGGCTCAGCTGATAAGGTGATAAGCCGATAAGAGAGAGCTGACTACACTGATTAGTTTAGTAAGCAAGTTAGCTTTTGGTGAGCTGTGTATGAGGATCTACCGTGTTTGATGAACTGCAAAGTTTCTAGAAGTGTAATTGATTAGCAGTCATTTACTTGCGAGCATTGCGTGCATGCATTGTGTGTATGCAAGTTAGTTTTTCAACGAGCTGTATGTGGCAGAGGTTCATCTTTATCGCCTTCTTTTTGAGACATGCACATGTGCGTGTGTGTGTGCAGAACATCGGCAAGGGATCCCTGTGGTGCATCGACCCAGAATTCCGGCCAAATCTGCTGCAGGCCATGCGCAAGACGCCCTGCTTTCCCTACACTCACCTCAACTGGGCAGCCCCTTCGACACCTCACTCAGTGCCTTCTCAAGACAACGGGTAGGCACCGACCACAGTGACTCTAATATCGTTGCCTTAGCTTTTCTTTTTTTTTCGTCATTGTCTCCCTAGACATTCTGGAACAAACCTCCGATGCCCAATGACTGTTTTTTCCTCCCACCCCTTTGCGTGAACGATCTGGCCAAGTCAACTGGACTGATTTTATAGACAGTCCAGTTGTTAGACAAGTCCAGTTGTGTATGAGGCTGATCCTGATACCAGTGCGTGATATAATGTTCGAACTCATGGACAACTTTCCATGGCAGTGATGAAAAAAGCTACAGGGGCAGATCATCCGAGCATGCTTTGCAATGCCAAGTACAGTATTTGTTTGATTATAAGACGAGGTTTCAATGGGGAACTGAAGAAAAACAACTTGCGTGTGCACACTGATATAAAGTGATATAGAGTAGCTGACAGATGAGGCTCGACGGGAATTGCCTGAAATATAAAATATAATTGGAAGCTCCAGAAATTACTAATAGAATAATCAATGTGAAGCCATGCCACAGGGTGAAATTTGCGTTGCTGCGAAGTCATACCTCAAGGTGAAATTCACATGCAGTGAAACCTCGTTACCGTGAACATCACATTAACAAAGTTTTCAGATTAACAAACTTTTCCTGAAATCCCCTGCTTATAGTTTCAATGCAGAAATATTTCAGTACTACGAACTTCGGTATGCCGAACGTTTCAGAATAATGATCATTATTCAGAATGTGTCATGTTAACAACGGCTCAGTACTGCAATTCAGTATTCCGAAATCTGGGGATTCTTAGATTTCCGTGCAACTTTCATGGCAGGCGAAACAGAAGGCTAGCAGAGGACAAGGCGCAAAAAGCAAATGCGCCGCCAAGTCAGTGTCGCCTAGCAACGGGCGCTTGTGTTTTGCTTATTTCGACCTTCTTTCTGTGCATGCCTCTTTTTTCTATTGCGCTTCTCTTCGCCTTTCTGCGGCCATACTAGCTGCGCGTAACTGTAATGTTCAAGCTAGCGAAATGTAACCTCCTTTCTCACGGGTATACGCGGTAGCACTTTCCCAACAGTGTCGTTTACACGCGCTTGCTCTGGAATAGTTCACGTGTCTGCCTCGAGCGAGACAGTTGCGTGGTGTCCATGGCAAGAATTGAGAAAAACATACGAAAAGAAATATTGCACTTTGCGGAGGCGATGTGGAGCTGCTTCTTTGCTGGTAGTAACGCTGATGAGAATGCAGGACTCCTTTTCAGAAGCGCATTGCTTCCATAACTTTCCTTTCATTGCCACAGCAGGTTACCTGCAAACATAGCAAGGGTCTTTATGTGGTCTGTTATGCTGGCCGATGCCATAGGCAGTACAAGATCACAGCACCCACCTGCCTTATAATAGCATTAACTAATAGAACTAGCCAGTAAGTGTCCCTAGCAGCATGCCTCAATATGTGTGTTGGGAAGCTATCGCTTGAGCTTGGCGGCCATGTTTGAATGGCTCCTGCCCAATTTTGCCAAAGGTCCATTTCAGTGTTTCATTTTCTTCACCCTAAGTTGTTGGCCGAGACGGTACTGCACCGCTGCTGTCAGTGGCCACTACGACAAACAATGAGGAATGAAAAAATGAAATGGGAAGTTGTGGAATACAGGCCCATGATGTCATTTTCAGTCGAATTGCAGTTACTGCATTTTGGTGAATTATCATTTTAGAGCTGTCGTGTCACATTTTCAATCTCTATGCTTCAAATGGCTGTGGCTGTTTGTCTGTTAGATTTGTTTTTCTTATAGTCCGTGATGTTTAACAGTATGCAAGTTTATGCGGCATCCTTAAAATTATTACTTACGGCTTTTGGCAACATGTAAATGATAGAGCCCACGCCTACTTTTACCTTGAGTGCCTACCAATTGTCATGTTCCCCCAAGATGTTCGTGCTTCTTCGAGGGCGTTTTATTGAACTAAAGCTGTTTTTGTGGAACCAGGTGTGGACATGAATTGTTTAGCAGCACGAGGTTCTTGGGCGACAGAGCCTTAGGCAGTCACTTGCGCCAGGTGCTGCGATAAAAGCCCGAGCTGGTTTAGCGGTTGTCGGCACCCAATTCTGTGCCCTCAACTTATGTGCCGGCCATACAGGTCCTTAATGCAGTGCTTGTAACCATTTGTGTAAGAAACATTGCAATTTATTCCTTTAAAGCGCACCTTCCATTTAGCAGAAATCCTGTGCTTGATAACTCGTCTCAAAAAATGCGTCGTCAAAATTTGTTTCAGGATGCATTGGTGTTCAGGGCAACACTTATCAGCATTCCATTTTCTACAATTAATACTGATAAGCACTCCGGAAAATATAAATATTGATGAGCATTACCTGCAACATCAGTGCATCCTGCCACAAATTTTGAGGATTTATTTCTCGAGATGGGTGCTAAGCACGTCGTACGACTTCTGCTGTATTAATATTACTGCGTTACTACAGTCAGACCCGGATATATCGAATCTGAAGGGGATGACGAGTTTTATGTATAGGTAATTCACTATAGTACTGTAAAATAGAAATTTTATGCATTAAGTTACAAGGGGATTTTACAGCTCTTCATTATACACAATAATTCATTATATACAGGTTTGACTGTACTAGTCTTCAATTCCACATTTGGTATGTGTGCTGTAAAGGGATGAATTAGAAGGTAATTAGAAATATTTTTGTTCATTATAGTGCTAACATGACTTTGCAGTCTGTTTTACAAGTAGTGTCCACCTATTCAGTGGATGTGATGGAATCTGCGATGTCTGCCACAACAATCTTTTAAAAAGTTTGTTTCCCTTAAAATAGATGACCTAGTAGAGCATTTGCTCATGGCAACACAACAAAAAAGGAACACGTGGTCAGGATTTCAAGAGGTGTTCCTTTTCATGCGCCGAGTTTTGTTGATTTGCTTCAAGCTACCACATGTTGCCAGCAAAACCAGTTCTACATATTTAAAATTGTAGCAGATAATTTTTGTGAGGCTGCTTGTTCATTTATACATGCCAATTTCGTTAGTAATTGACTTTTCTTTGTGTGTGTGGTCATGACCTTTGCAGTGATAAAGCCTTGTCTCCAGACCCATCTCAAGCCCAGAACAATGTTCCATCACCCAGTAAGCATCACAGACCTTTCTATTTTTCGTTAGGGATAGTGTGTGGGGAACATGGTGAATGTAATGTGGCGGGGAAATTGGGCGAAAGTGTAAGTTTTCAAATCCATGATGGGAAAAGGACACTTCAAAGCAGCTCCCAATCCATTAAGTTTGGTATAGTTATTGCATCATTATCCTGTTATCGTTTATTTAAAAAACAGTTATTGATTAATAGTAGAGAGAAAAATGAAGGGCAAGCTTTTTCATCTATGAATTTCATGCCGTACATGAGCACTAACATGCGAGTGTGACATTATCCATATTTAAAGTATGCTTTCAGCACACAGGGCACTTTTGGTGGCAGAACTTCTTGAAAACTTGGTTTAGTGGAGTCTTTCATCCTTTTAGTATATTGCATAGTCCGTCGTTACTGATGAATGATTAACCAGTCCACGAGTGGACGCTGTCAAAATCTTAAGTGCATTTTGCTATCACAGCACCGTAATGTACAAACAGCTCAACTGGTCGTTCCTGTTTAGTGTCCCTTTAATTTGGCATTGTGTTCTCCCACTCACTGATTAAACAACCTATGAGATATAACAAAGTAAATACGAAACATATCTAGCTGATATCACTGTGTAGTTAATGTATACGTATGACTAATATTGGATATAATGGACATATTTTCGCATCAAATCTGACTTCGTTATAGCAAGGTTCAACTGCAGTAGTACATTTCAGAGCGGTGTATAATATGTTAACTTTGTCTGCTTTGTATGTCTCTATAATGGCAGTTTCCTGAATCTTGATGGCGATCTTTGTTGGCGCAGTTAAGGGTTGTGGGCTTGATCCTCTGGTCTTGTTAAAACTTCAGCATAATTTAAAAAAACACCTCCTCCTTACATTTGGTGGATTTCGACCTTTTCTTTTAAGTGCAAGGCTCACTCATTGAATTCTGTGCAGTGAATGCCAAACAAAGTAATTTCTTCATTCCCGTGTATTTAGATAGAAGCCCCAGAATATACTATTCTTTAAGCGAAGCGCCATGAAGGTACTAACATGTCAGAAAAGAAATTGCAGTGTGACGCTCTTGGGCAGCAAAGTGTATGCAAGCTGCTCATGCCGAACGCTGCTAAAGAAATCTCGAGCTGGTTTAGTGGTTGCTGGCACCTGTATCCGTGCCCTCAGCTTATGCGCCGGCCCAACAAATGTTTGTGCGGCACTTCAGAAACGTAAGCCCAGCCTAAATGTTTTTTGCGGGTATCTGGGTATTGGTAACGCCCAGATTTCTGCTTTCCCGAGACCCTGACGTGTAAATTTGTCCTTCGAACATTTTCAACTGGCTGAGCATTGGTCATCTGCAATGTCACCAAACAGTCAGTGGCAGTCATGAACTGGTCATCGTCATTGATGGTGGCACTGATTCACAAGTCTACAATTCCTTCTCGGTCTTTTGCCCTTTGACTGTAACGCTTTCTTCTGTTCGTAAACACGGCATTTTATATGTATGTTTTGTCCTTAATCTAAATGCACTATACTGTTTATGGAAAACTAGAAGAGCTGTGCAAAAGCCTTTGTCATTGTTGCTTAGCACAAGGTGACGTTCACCACGAGCATTGCCATAATCATTGATGGATTTTTCATTGATTTTTGTCAATGCTTGGTTCCACTGGTTCTGTTATCTCAAAAGCATCTGCAGAAGGTCTACACTTGAAGTGCATACTTGAATAAGAAGACCCAGATATTTAATACACTAGCCAACAAAAAAAAAGATGTAACGGGTGCGCACCCTACTGCCCAACAAATTTTGTTTGTACCTGCTGCCGTAGCTCCGCTTCCCACTTGGTTTAATTCGTGGTGCTCACTTGGGTGTGTGCTCTCACGTTTGTGTGCTAGTGTGTCTCAAATTTTTCAAGGAAATTGCCGAAGCTTAGCAACTTTTTTTAAGTGGCTAAAGCGGAAGGTTCACGAATCCCTAACTCTGCGACGAAAACAACAGCTATCGCAGTTCTGTAAACTGCATCTACTGCAGCGTCTGGAAGGACAAGTGTGATAGATGAATTTGCAGCTTTTGGAAGATTACTGGTAGCCAGCATTGATGATTAGAAGTAAACGGCACACGATCTTGTGTACTGCGTGCAAAGAAAAATGGCATATTGCCATGCATACTGCTGTCTTCATGTTGGGACAAAAATGCAAATGCGCAAACTTAAACATTAGTAGTACAGCAGTGACAACAATGCAGCATCAGGACCATTTTGGGGCTGACAGGATGGTGATGTTATCTAAGTCTAGTGTCTTCATTATCGTTGTCAGCCTATTTATGTCTCCTGTAGGATGAAGGCCTCTCCCTGCGATCACCGATTACTCCAACAATGGCAAAAAAAAAAAAAAGTTACTATTGCAGCAGTCTTTTTTTTTTTTTTGAAAGTCTAGTGTTTTACATAGTGCCAACTCATTTAGCAAATCTCTTGCATATGCCAACTTTTCTGTATGTTCTGGCTTTAGCTCTTCGAATGTGACAACAAGGAATAACTCACATGTTTTCCTTGCTGCAAAGAGTCTGTCTGGCTCATAACAATATTGCATGCTTCAGTCTGTTCCAAGGCAGTCGCAGATTTGTCCCCTGAAACCCTATAAACAGCTTGTGGCTCTCTCAGCAAATGTCATTACATTCATGCGTGTAACAGCAACTGGGGCACTTTGGCGAATGTCATTTGCTCGGAATGGTCATTAAATTTGTCCTGCGACAGTTATCAGAATGATTCGAAAGCAGGTTGACATTTCATTTGCAGCAGCCTTCAGCCACAACAGCCTTTTATTGCATGGGATTCCAAAAAAAAACTATCTTTCGAAAATTATAGACAGTAGCATGATGTCTTTGCCTGTTGACAGAAATATGCTAAAACACATAGAATTTTGTCTTAGTAGCGATAAATTTTAATACCATAGTGACATTTGCCACCAACAGACAGCGCTGTACAAACTGCTGGGTGGCGACAATGGAAAAGAAGTCTGCCATGAGTAACTACTTAAGAGGAAAAAACGAAATCAAGAGAGAAACAATTTATAATAACTCAAAGGGAAGCTCATTACTTTTCGTAGCAAAATGAGGATGCCTTAGCACACGCACTTATAAAATGAGATCTAGGAATGAAGAAGCATGTGCTTGCTGCGGTAAAGCTAGGGAAACGATGGGGCATGTTTTATGAGAATGTGTAGATATCTGCCCAGCAGTCGATTTAGGCGCCACTGGCCTCCTTCAATTGAGCCCTTGGGTTCAGCGAGTAAACATGTCCGCAATATGAAAGTAAACATGAAAGTAAACATGTCCGCAATAGAGATTCGTAAGAGGCGATTGGAAAATTGGTGGAAGTAAAGTAGGGAAACGGCAAAAAAACGAAGACGTATAAAAAGCGAGTTCACAATAGGGGTTCAGAAACTTTGGTTATAGGAATTCATCCTGGTTTTTTTTTTTCCTTTCTGTTTTCTTTTTTTATATAGGTAGGACATTAGGCAATAAAATAAGAGCTTGGTGGCGCAACCCACCTCCCCCTTCCAAAGGTGATGCTCATAACATCCATCCATCCATACGTGGAGTTACTGTATAGGCTCCCTCTAGGGAGCCTATGCAATAGCAGCACTACTGCTTTTCGTGCACTGTTCGCACCACCTCCAGTGATTCTAGCGGCACTATTCGCCGAGTGAGATCACATGGTCAAAATGGGCTCCACTGCACTGTGGAGAAGCCAACACTTGGCAGGCGATGTCAACATTCTGCATTAACCGGTTGACCAAGTGCAATTCACAGCGGCGTTGTGATTACAGCAGACTTCCATTTTCGACTCCGATTAATCCAATTTTTCGGTTACTTCGATCCTGACCAAAGGGCCCCGCCGGTGCCAATGCATTTCTATGGGCCCAAACTTTTGTTATTTTGATCCTAAAGTTGGCCTTCCTCGTATAATTTGAACAAGACCAGTCAGCACGCATGTGCCTGAATCCTATGGTGACCCTGATAGCGATCTCTTTAGTAGCAGCGTGGTGTCTCAGTAGAGCTTAGGGGACAATGTATGCATTGTGCATACTGTCAACATATGTCAACTCTCATCGAAAACGCCTATTTTCGGCCCACCATGGGAAGATTTTCAAGCAATAACCATACACCACAATGTTTGGTTATGGAATTTACCCGATTTTAACGCGGCTTTTCTTTTTTTTTTTTTTTCAAAGAAAATTGGGTCGGAAATCGTCTTGCACTGCATGCAAACACGAAACCGAAACCAAAACTGCCTCCGCAGCATTTGTATCCTTTGCCGCATAACGCATGTGCTGCGACGAAGCTAGGTTTAAATGAAAACATGTGGCAAAGCTTACTTTAGGAAACTGGCCACCGTTGTGCAATAATTTTTTGGGTGCGCATTACAGTTCGGCTTTGTTTAGGAGCTTTAATGCGATTCGTAATTTTGTTTATTACTTTGTAAGCATAGAAAGTGGACGCGCGTTTGATTCGGGGTCATATTAGAATCAGGTAAATACTGCCAAATAAATCAGTGGTGTGTTTTAGTGTGTTTCTGCATCTAGTTTAATTCGGTCTATTTCGTCGGTCCCATCAGGGTCGAATTAATGGAAGTCAGCTATATCCTTGTTGGTCTTAGTCAATGCTGCTGGCCAAAAGACGTGTTCGCAGGTTTTTTTAACAGTTACATTTTGGAATCACTGTCACACAATGCACTGACACCTATTGCAGTATGACAGGGATTAAAAAGAAAGTGCTTTTTCCTTTCTTGATCTACACATGGCACTGCACGAGTTGCATAATTCAACATACCTAAAAGAACTTTACTCATACAATAAATATGGAATGCATACAGCCTTAGTCAGCATGTATGTCTGCTACATATGAGACCCATAAAAAGGGTAAATTTGTCTGTGATATGTAAAATGTGACAAGGATATACTGGAATAGTTAGATGCAACATAGTGTTGCTAGAGGGATCAGGTTAATACAAATAATGTGCGAGTGCATCCAGTTCCTGGTGTCGTTCACCTGAATTGCATTTGCTTTCATAATTTATACACACAAATGTTAGACATGACAGTGCTATTCTTTTCTTTTTTTTTTAGTACGCACATTCACATATTTCAGCTGTAGCGAGCCGTGATCACATGCATGCCTAATAAAGGTTATAGCTAATCTATGAAAGCTTAGCATTATATTAGCCTTGCATAAAATTGGAAAGGCTCACAGATGTTGCCATCACGTGCCGGTGTCCGTGTTCGTCACACGCAAGCGTAACCTTCAGGCTTGTAATCATGAGTTGGGTGGTCGACGTGTGCTCTCAAAATAATAAAGAAGGAAAAGAAGGCAGGGGAAAAAAAACAAGCTGCTTGCGTTCTTACGTGTACAGGGAGTGGCTTTCCTGCACAACTTCGGAGCCCAAGGTGGTGCACCTTGGCGCAACTCTGGTTCCTTAAAGGAAGCCTGCACGGTAACTCTATACTGACACAGCTGAAGCGCCATCTTTCAGTGGCAAATTATAATTACTTTGGAATAAAATTTTTTGCTAGAAAAAAAAAGAACTGCGTTTCTGTGCATTCAGATGAGTGTGTAATGCTTTTTAGCATTGTGCTTCTGCGCCATACTTCAGGTGCACATTAACAACAGGTGTTCAAAATTTATCCCCCCCCCCCCCCTATGGCGTGCCTCATAAACCACTGTGCGGTCTCTGTATGTCAAACCTCACAATTATATTTTTTTTTTCAAACCGATTCATTCTGCTGTGTCTTTTTCCAATCATCTATCTTTTTTTTAATTTTTTTTTCTTGTTCTATTACTATTGGATGACCCTGTAGGTGTATCATGCAAGCAAGTATTTTGTTTACCGCGCTTAAGCAATGCCCTCTTTCTTAAAGTAAATTTAATTTTGTTATTTCAGCACTCTTCCCCTTCCTGTCGAAGAGGCTTGCTGCATCTTCAACGAAAGGTTAGCACAGGCTGCATTGTTATTGCTGCATGTACGACACAGTCCTCTGTTAAAGGGAACACTTAGCCACTAATAAAGCCCATGTAACTGGAACATTTTTTTTTTCACCTTGACTGGAAGGTAGCGGCTGACAATCAATTCAATGTAAAAATTAGTCCTTGGGTCTTTATGCCACACCTCAGGGATACTCAATAACAGGATTCTAACTGCGTGTTCCTTCTAACAGTAGACCAAACTGTATGTTATTGTTGCAAATCTTGAATCAGTCTGAAGTTGGGGACACTTTAGCTTTCTCTGTAGTGTTCCGATACTGGGATGTTGGTATTCTTTGAGCATGGTCTTGATAGCTGTTTGCAATTGAAAACATTACACTGATGACAAATCGGATAAAAGTCGTGGCTTTTCTCATGCGGTAGCTCGGTAAAAGCCAGCTTCTTTTTTTTTTTGCCACGTACCTTGCCAAGCTGATGGGGCCAAAATTTATTTCTCACTGTGATAGGTTCAAGGAAAGCACCTTACTGCATTTGTGGTGTCATGGCAGCATCACTTCGTATAACGCAATTCTATTTTGCAAGTGACGTTTAGTGTTGTAACAGTGCACCAGATGTGCGGTGTTGCATGTCTTGCTGTTTGTGCAATTGCATGGCAGCGAAGTGGTTGATTTCACAGCATTCAGAGCGCACGCGTGGCGGCCCTGTAGGTGCCGTGACGACAATAGTCCTTGCGGTTTTCCCGCTGTGCTTGATTCAGGACAGTGTTTGGGGGAATGCTGAAGATAATGCCATTGTGGAATTTTCTAGTGAAGTTTAGGGGAAGTTGGGGGGTGTCCAGCTCCTCAACCCCACTCGTATATAGAATCCTTTTTTTTAACTTCCCTGCTGCCTTTTGATCTTGAGGTCTAAGTGGGTACATCACACGCTTCTTACCATGGTTATCCTCTGTCCCACCTAGAACTTCTAATACCACCGGCGTGCTTTGCAGCAGTGGTGGAACTCAAAACTCGTCATATCGGTCTCTTGGCCGATTCCATTGCATGACAAGCCATGACATGGCACACTGTGGCTGTGCTTTTGTAGATTGATTCGTATAAATATGGGACGCTTGCATACCATGCATTTGCTGTTTGATAGGTGAGGTCCATCACACCAAAGTACAACACATGCATGCATGCATGCAAACCTGAACTCTGAAATACAAGAAAACCCAGCTGCGCTTGCTTTCAGTATAGTTCTGTAACTGTGTGCGTACTTACACTCTTTGGTCTTTTTCAACAGACGTATACACACAGAAAGAGCAGGATCCTTAGCCAATGGCTAGTTTGGCATCCCGCAGAAGGAAAATATTCACCGATACTCCCTAATGTGAAATTTGAACACATCATTCATTGTTTTCATTCCACAATATGTTGGCTGGCGCTGACAATCTGTCTCGTGTGGCACATTGCAAACGGATTGAAGTGCGGTGGGACTGCCTCACCAATATGGAGATAGTGAGACCCAGGGCAAAAGGTGGCGCGTGAGCACAATTCACAGCAGCAGCTGGTGACAGACCTCCCAGACGACGCATGCTTTTCTTCTCACAGTTTCACCATACCCTCCCCTGCTTCCTGCCTCATGCTTCCGCTGCACCCCCTCTCCACTTTCCTCCTCGCTTTTTTCATCCCCCGCTGCATCCCGCGTTCGCTTTTACCCTTCACTGCACTCACTCGGTTACACCGAAGCACAACGCCGACGCTTGCCACAGGAACGGGCACCTGAGAGCTGTGCTCTAAATCATAATGTAGAGCCAGCTATTGGAGACAGCATCAACTAAACATTAGATAATCAGATGCGAAAATATTACAATTTCAAGAATAAAAAAAAAGCTTAGCTGTATTTCAGCGTTCACTACAGAATTGAAACGCAAATTTCTGACACTGCACCAGCAGCGGGTGCTGAATGTACCTGTTGGCAGTTGTGAATGCTTGCAGGCCTTACCTCACAGTTGCCAACTGTGACTGATGCTGCTGAGCAATTTTGTCTAATGACTTTGCCGTGGTTTCATGGCTTTGCAAGCTGCAGGTGCAGATCCTTGAACTTCTAATGGAAGGCTATCTGCGCACAGATAAATTGATTGATTGAGTGATTGATAGCGTGCTGCCTTGGGAGAGCAAATTTAGCTCACAGACACTGCTCCTGTGATACAATTGCATGAGAAAGAAAGGCTTGAATGTGCAGTCGGCACTTTTTTTTCGTCGGAACAACAAGTGGAGCGAAGCAGTGTGCTTCCAAATTGGAGATGCTCCCCCTTGGTGGCTCAGTACAGCCACATTTCAGTAAGCGTAAAATGCACCAACGCTTGTGTACTTAGGTTTAGGTGCGCAATAAAGAACCTCATGTGGTCGGAATTAATCTGAACCTTCCCCACCCTGCCACTATTTGGTCCCTTATTAGCCCTTGTGTTGCTTTGGGAGATCAAAATCCCATAAGTAGATCAGAAATTGTGGGAAGCTTCTGTTTGGAGTGCATGATTGTGCCAGAACCCCCTGGCCCGCAGTGCACCTTATAAGGCTTGTAAACAGGATGCTGTTTTCTGAGGCACGGCCTTCTTTCTCTAAACTTTTTGCAGATCAGGATGTCGACGCTGCCGCTGCTGCGATGTTGGCTCTGCAGAATGTCCCCAGTATCCTGCCTCCTCTGAGTAAGTTTCTTGCATCATTCGGCAAAGTTACCGTGAACGCTGATGGTAATCTTGTGGGCACAAGATAAATTGCTTCCTTCAGGTGGTGGACATTGGCTTGTTTCTTTTTGTCCATCCTCTACTGAATGATTCGGCTCCCTTCTTTCATAGCAGTGGCCGTTTTGTGTTTTAGGCCCTCAGCTTCCACTTATATCTATCTGTTGGCGGCACTCCAAAACCAGACATCCTAAGCAATCTCCATACTATTGATTCAGGCACCTGCGTGGAAGTTGTCCAAATGTTTTTCCAGCATTCGTTAGCAGCTGCGAAATACTACGAGTGACTTGCATCATTTTTAACCCGATATTACCATAACTCGGTTAACTGTTTTGTATTGCAAGCATTATCGTCATAGTAAACATGATTCCAAAGGTGCATTGTTGGGAAACGTTAATAAGTTAATGATGCCTGAAGCAGTTTAAACAATCTGGCAAAGGATGCATCGCGCTTCAGTGAGGCACACCGACACTCGTTATCCAGCGTGGCTGATAGTTGCATGCCACACGTGACAAATTATGAACGCGTGACGCTGCACCATCTATTAGGCAAGCTTATTGCTGTTAAAATTAATGGCATTCCATTAATCAATTTGAAAGAGGGTCCCACAGTCCATGACTAAGGCTAGCTGCCAGAACTGGCCTACTGTCGGCAGACGACACTGGCAGGAATTCTCAAGCAAGTTCATTGATATATGTGTTCGTGTGGTCTCCAGCTAGCCTGTTGCTGATGTTGTTGTGTACTTGGCCTTGAAGGTGACGAGGAAGATGATGAAGAGGAAGATGATGGCTACCGGGACTCCCCTCCAAGCCCCGTCATGTTCACCAAGAAGCACCTCAGGCTACGGTGAGTTTGCTGTGTCATCCTTGCAGCTAGGGTGCTTAACTCTATTGTCTTGACTGTAACGCGAGCCTCTTTTTTCAAAGCCTCATTAATTGGATAAATTTTGCGTGTGGTGTGCTACAGTATTTCTAATAGTGGCAAGGCAATTTATTTGCTTCGTTATGTTCGATAATTTGTTATATTGAGGTTCAGCTGTATGCATCTTTTCTTTTTTGCCTCTGTATGTTTCTATTTGTGCCTGTCATACCAGAAAATGTGTTCTAATTCATGTGTTGTATATGTTTGTGTTATAACTTGCATGATATGTATGTAATGTTGAAGTTCAGAAGTTCTTGTCTGCTGTAATCTTTTTTGTTTTGTATAAGCATGTATTAGCAAAATTTTTTACAATAGTCTTAGTATTCAGCACAGACTGCAAGAACTCCTCAACCCTGCCCACAAGGCAGCTTTTTTTTTTTTTTCTCACACCGTTGGCAGAACACAGAATAAAGTGAATTAAAATGAATTTTCAATGCCTGGAGAAAATTAAAGGAGTAATACAGCTTCCCCTGTTTGTGGCATGCAGAATGCATGCCACGAACAGGGGAAGATTTCTGCCACCTGCCACAAACAGGAAACAGATTTATGCCACCTGAATGCAGAAATCTGTTGTTTCTATTTGCACAAATCGCGCACGAAGCTGTGCCTGACAACTTGAAAGTGCTGGAACTTGAGCACATGAGTTCAGTGTAGATACACGGGGTAATGACAGATCACAAAGGGTAAAGTTGGGGTCATCGTCCATCATCATATTGAAGCCAACTTCTCCTTTTCTAAATCTACCCTTTAGAGGAAGCTTTAGCTCGGGTGCTCCTATATAGATACATGTAAAAGGAAAATTTGCCTTTCTCGGCAACCACTGCACCGAATTCGACAAGGTTTGTTGCATTCAAAAGAAAAGCTTAAAATCTAGTGACTGTTGGTTTCAAATTTTTTATTTAGATCGTCAATATTTTATTAAAAATTAAAACGAAATTAAAGTTAAAAATTAAAAACGAAATTAAGTTTACAACTTCGTAACTCTGCAACGAAAAATGATATCACAATTCTGTGAATTGCATATAATAGTACATCTAAAGTGGACCAAATAGATATGTCACACACGGTTCTCAAAAAATTTTAATGTGGAAATACTTTTGCAGAGCCCTTGTACACAATGTAACGAATTCATGTAAGGATTCATGTATTTGCCATATTAAATTTGTCCGCTTTGAATGATCTAATATATGTCGTTTACAGAATTGCGATATCTGCCCTTGATACAGAGTTATTAATTTGTAAACTTGGTGCTTCTATTTTTTTTTTAACTTCTGTATTTTTGAAAATTCTGGTAACAACATTAAAGCTCTAAATCAATATTCCGCTACCATCAGTCACTAGGATTTAACTTTCTCTCTCAAATACAACAAATTTCATTAAGATCGGCCCAAATATCTCGGAAAAGCGCTTTTGCGTTTAACATGTATTTGAATAGGCTGCGTTAGAGTTGGGCCCGAGCTACAGCTTCCTCTTAAGTCGCAGATTTTTCTACTGAACTCGTCTGATTGTTGAGCTGACACACCCGTCGCGTGTGTTACCTCAACTGGGTCCTGCTTTTTTTGTTGTTGTTGTTCTTCAGCAATCGCAGCGCCGAGGTGACACCGACACCGATCGGTGCCAGTGCAACGGTGATCACGAGCAGCCCCAGCGAGGATCACACGTACAGCGCCTCGCTCTCGAACGGCCTTGGTGGGGATTCGGGCAACACCTTGTATCACATCTCCATTTCCGTAAGTGCTTCTGGTTTGTCACTCTTGATTGAAAGGGCATTTAAAACGTGGCCGTTGAAGTAGATTGGCAAGATTACACTTTTGAAACTCTAAATGGGCTAGTGTATTCATTAGTAGTTGCGAAGAGTCTGACTTCAAAAATTTCTGCACTAGTTCCTAACGTCACAGATTTTAGTAGCATCTATTTGGGGAAAGGAAGTTGTTTACCAACATGATAAGTGAAGAACCTCATTGATGTGTTTTTTGAAAAAAAAAAAAAGTGAGAAGAAAAGGTATTAACCTGGAAAACGTATGTTCCAAAGTCACTTAAAAAAATTCGGCAGACTCAACTGTTGTTGACACTTTCGTAATGCAAAGCATTTCGACATGTGCAGAGCTTGCAGGGCCAAGCGGCCTGAGCAGCATTTTCGTTTTTGTAGCTTCAGTAAGCTTACATTCGCACTCCTGGAATTCAGCCTATGACAGCATCGTCTTCTGGCGGGGTATTTTGCTGGGAAAGTTACGTGTGCTTTCTTGGCGAGAATTGTTGCGGCATGAGCTGGCGCGATGGACAAGTGGCCCAAGACGCGTGTTGTTGTTGTTTTCCTATTGTGTAGTTTTAAGACGGCGACAGAAGACAAAATAAGACTGGTGAGCAACGCCAGAATTCAATGCCACCGGAGTGAAACCTTCGCATTTCGCACGCGAAATGCGAAGGTTGTGGGTTCGGTTCCCACCTGCGGCAAGTTGTTTTTTCATCCACTTTAATTTCCATTATTTATCGTTTCTTTATTTCATTTATTAGGCACAAGTAATTTCCCCTATGTTGTCCTTGGTGTCAGTGTTTGTTGGCCTCTTATGATATGACTAATAAAAAATAGGAACCCTCGGTTAACCCCCTTTCTTCTCATTAATTACATAACGAGGGTCTCGAATCCGGCAACATTGATGCCTTCAGGTAGCATATGTGGGTTTATTGACCAGTAGCCTTCACCCAAAAAGATCACGTTCTCGTGACGCCTGCGGCAAAAAAGGACGTTCCACATCCGCCGCCAAAGTCCGTGAGTGGTGGCGCTGGCTAACACGCCTAGGGTTCTACTAGGACACATAAATACCCAAGAAAGTGGACGGGGAAACAGCGCCGCAGTAGCTCAATTGGTAGAGCATCGCATGCAAAATGCGAAGGTTGTGGGTTCAATTTCCACCTGTGGCAAGTTGTTTTTTCATCCACTTTAATTTTCATTATTTATTGTTTATTACACTTATTAAGCACAAGTAATTTCCCCTATGTTGTCCTTGGTGTCAGTGTTTGTTGGCTTCTTTATGATATGACTAATATAAATCGGGACCCTCGGTTAACCCCCCTTTCTTCTCATTGATGGCCTAAAACAAGGCATTTATATAAAACATACCCGATAACTTTCAACTTCGCTACACAGTTCAGTTGCACAGTTTCAAATTCACATCATTGTTATGTGCTGCCGAAGTGTCCCACAGCAGAATGAGCACCCAGGGTATCGGCTGGTTGGCTCGTGGTCCACCAGCGGCTGTATTGATTTGGGAGTCTAAAGGTGTCTTTTTGCTTTTGATTTGCTTTCTCCTGACATCGCTTTGTCTACGAACAACCAATCACACTAAGAAGAGGGCATGCGCTCGTGCTTTGTGAATGGCCATTGCTCAGAATGTGCTTCCACGATGTGTCCTCTGCAACCGCATTCTCAGTGTATCCCGCTTCTTGCTGCTGTTTCAGCCGGTCCGAAACCTGGGGTCATCACCGGCAAAGAAGGAGCCAGAAGAGCATGACGACAATCTCCAGGAGGAGAACAGCAACGGCAGCATCGGTTCCAGCAGTGGAGGAGGACTTGGCAGACTTCCATTGTCATCAGTGCCTCCGCGCAAGCGGAGGGCTGCCCTGGCTGCAGCAGCGGCGCTCCCGCGCAAGTCAAAACGTCAAGCAAGTGCGGCTTCCACACGCAGCCGAAGCGGCAGCAGCTCCGCCGCAGCTTCTTCTGCTTCCTCTTCATCCACGATGAACAGCATCAGCCACAGCAGGAGCGACGTTGAGGACATGGCGGAAGGCGCGGCACACGCACTTCTCAACCTGGCCAAGGTGGCAACGAGCCAGCAGCAACTTATGTTGCAAAGCAAGAGTTCTTCTCTGGTGGGGGGTGTACGGGAACGGCGGTGAGAGGCTGCAGTGAACAACCTGTGGATGTGACGACTTGACTTTTGAGCTGTTCGCCATCTGGAGCAGAGAAACGAAGAGCCGATGTAGAGCTGGTTTTTTATTGTCCTGACACGGTGGTGGCAAAGCGAATTTCCGAGACGGTGTTACGTGTTATGCTCGGACGACGCAGTTGCGGGGGTGCCTTTAGGCACGAGGACACGCGGCGGTGCGCGCTGCCTTGTTGGCTTGTTGTTGTTCTCTTTACCCACTGATTTTAGCCACCTTTTTCTCGTTGGCATTCAAAGCACGGGTCTTCTAAACGTGCATTCCTTAACGAGGCTGCACACAGCACTTCGCAAAGAGCAAGAGCACGGCACTCTTTACCAATTGGCTTCTTTCTTATCAAGCTGGCGACGTACTGCGAAATTGTTGCTTGTTGAAAGAAAGTAGATGTCAATTTGTAATGCTCAGCTCGGTGAAAGGGATGAATGTGCAACGACGAAATGCCGAGGCAGTAGCAACAGGCACTTGGCAGGTAGCAATACAAGTACTGCTTGAGGAGCATCGTGAATCTTTCTGCCCGCCTCCCTCTGTGGTAAACGACAAGCGACGCTGGCCATTTGTACGGGTCAGTGTATGGATGCTTGTTTTACTAGTTAACAGTTGATTGCATTAAGATTTCTCTTTCACTCATCTTTTTTTTCCCACCTCTGTGCTCACGTGACAACCTTGCGTGAACCTGTGGTTTCCTGTGGAGTTTCGGACACTGGAAACGAGACCCATCTCGCATTGGCAGTACTTCTTGTTTGGCGCTTTCGTGTGATTGTTTTGGTTTTTCTGGAGACCTTCATCTTTCTTATGGTGGCTTCACAAGTAGCGGCTGCTATTGTTGCACGGCAATTCTGGTTTTCTTGATTTCTAGCTCAACTCTTCTTGCATGCTTTAGACCAGCGAATTCATTCAGGTGCCAGAAGACTAGCATTGGCACTTCAATCATGTTGCAGATTTTTTCTGTTCTTATGCATCCTTGCATCAGAAGCAACAAAATGCTGGGAGAAAAAGTACAGCATCATCTGCATACTCTGGCCTTGCATACAAGGTCATACCGTGTTTTTTTTTTCTGTCCCCTAAAAGGCTCTGTTGTATGCTACTGTTCTATGAGCAAGTAGATACTATTATAAGACTGCTTGCCGAAAGTGAAATAGGGGCTGAAATTTCAATAGTTGAACCTACACTAAGTGCCATAAATTTTGCCCATAAATCACTCCAGTTTCCTGCAGCTTTATGTGCTTTGCTTTGCCGATAGAAAACGTGAGGTACGCACCATTAAATAAATCCGCACAGCACTGGCAGCAGTCATTGCTGTCTGACAAAAGCACATCTTAAGAGCATAATGATTGCCATTATCATTACCAGAGTGCCCCTGCCCCATCGTAGTGCCCCTGCGTTGGAATTCAGAAAATTCACAGAATTTCTGAATTCTGAAGAAATGCACCTTACATAGCGTAATATTAAAGAGTGCAGCTTTTGGACTTTAAGGTGGGTGTAACACTCAAAAATTCACCCAGATAAGTGTAATCTGTTTCAGTGGGTAGCATTTCTTTTAACCGACACTTGCATGGATGTAGGGAAAAGACAGGGAAGGCGGCAGGAGACGGAAATTAGGGACGATGAGCAAAACGAGAACAAGATAAAAGTGGGAGTCAACGTTTCGACAAGTGGACTTGTCTTTTTCAAGGCGCCATATGCTTTCCTCTGCACATTATCTTTGCAAATTGCAAACAGTTTGCAAATTGGCTTGGATGTAGTGGCTGAAGGGCTGCTTCACCCTCACTTGTTCAGTTCAGTTGCTGTCATCATAACAGTGTCACCACTTGGCCCCGCGTTCTAGAACGTCCCCTCCATTCAATGCTCCACCTTGCTTGATAAATGTGGATAGCAGGCATCACTGGCACTTGACAAAAAATGGTCCCTGTGCTTTATTGACACTCTTTGGCGATTCTTGAGATGCATAGCATGTTCTTCAATCAAGGGCCTTAAACGTGCTCAACTCTCTGAAGTGCAGGAAGAGCTTCAAGTCGAGGACTGTTTGAGGAAACAGGTTACTGTAATTGCACGAGTTTAATTCTTTCTTTGTTTTCTCTGCTGTAGTTACTGCACCTAGCACTGTATTGTGGAGCCAGGCTGCAGTTATAATGCTAAACTTCTTGCAAAAGCGGCTCGAACTGTTGTATAGACTTCACAGTGCTGGTATCATCCATTTAAGCACCTGTGCTGGGGGCACAGGCCATCACTTATATTGTAGTTTGCAAGTTGGCTTGCCCATGCAGGTGAAATGCGAAGCAGTGGAACAGCATTGGCAGGCCTAACAAGGGCCCAGATTTGCAGGTTGAGTTGTGATGCTGATAAATAAGAACTCTAATTTGAGATGACAGATTCAGTTCAGTTTATCTCCTTATGTAAAAAAGAGAAACAAGAGCTAAAGGCCACCACATGTGGTACGAACAGCATTACATGTCCTGCACTTGCTGTTCCTGTTAAGCACTTACTGCCTGTGGCTTCGTATCGAGCTCTAATTGTTTGCAACTCTCTTTCTTTTCTTATCTGCGGGCTTTCGCCAGTAATTTTTTTAGTTATACTCGTGCAAACTTCTAATTTTCTTATTTATTTTCCTCTATATACAGGTGACCCTGTCATTAACGAAATCAGCGAGAACGCGAAAAAGTACACTTTTGCAAGAATTTCGTTGTTTTGAAATGCGACGGCACAGATAGGCAATGCGTCGCAGAATGAAACTTCACCGTCAAAATTCCGTTAGCCTAGATTGGCAAGCTTTGCTCCGGGATATAGAACCGCATTACCGACAGTACAAAGTGCACCGCACGCGTCGATCAGCAGTGGCAGTACTGCCCTGGAGCAGTATTCTCGGTCAATTGCAATCCGTGGTACGACGACTTTTGCAATATTTTGTGTAAGTCGGCACCAGACGCAGAGCAGCAGCGCTCCCCGCATGCAGCAGCATTTTTCCGGTGCACGTTGTCACCCATAGGTGCCGACACGTCCGGTACGGAGTGCAAAAAATGATCGTACCTCGTATACTCAAAAGCGATCGATCGAGATTACGGCAACTTGGCGCAAACCTATGCCTGGCGCCTAATCCGCACGTGGTACCTGTCGAGTGGCACCAAAATCGGCGTCCTTGAAGCAAGGAATGCATGTTCCCCAAACAATCACTCAGTCACAGCCCAATACGTGGCACTCCATACTGCGACTGCCATCTCAAGCACCATAAACAATTCCACATCAGTGACACATGGGTTTCCTTGTTTTTGCTGCGTTCTCCTCGCCAAGGTGTGCAAAAGCTGTCGTCACATGCCGGTAGCAACATGCGTGCCGCTTCAAGCTGGCAATCGACAGACAAGATGGCAGCCATGACAGGTTTCCAGCGCACGTGATTGCTTCCGACGTTTGGTTGTTTTTGTAAACAAAAATGGCGGCATATAAGTGTAATGTGGTTGTATTTACGCAATTTTAGTACAAAGAAATCGCATTTGAGCACACTTCGGAGCTTGCTAGCCTTGCACGAGTAGGTAATATGCGTAATTAATTTCCAGCAAATTTCATTGATGTGAAATTGTAGTACAGTGGCATTTCACTGTTGAGAGGTACGAAATGCATTGAATCAGTTGTTCGTCAGGGATACGAAAATATTTTATTGTCGCGAGAATTTCGTCGCAGGATTTCGTTATTGCGGGTTTCGACTGTATATGGTTTCCTTAACTCGTGTGTTGTGGTCCGTAGGAGGCTCCTGCTCTTTCATAATTCGTGGAGGAGGAGGTTGAGGAATGGTCCCATGTCTCGCGTCTGGTTCTTCTATTATTATTGTTAATCCCCCCTCCCCTGTCACTTCCTCCTTTGCTGCATTTGCTTAGGTAAGCCGAAATTGGTCTATCCTTTTCTTTTTATATTTATGTCAGCTTTCCTGCTTCTTATCAATTGTTTTCTGCAACACGCCTCTGCAACAAACTACTCTCCAGAGACAAAATAGAATGACACAAGGCGCACCATTTGCTTGACCCCAACCCCATCACCTCCATCCCAATCCCCCTTTCTCTCTCTCTCTCTCTCTCTTGTAAAGGCCTGTGATGTTAAAGGCCCGTGATTTTGTAGGCCTTCGCAGTTGAAGCAAGGCTAAAAATGTTTAAAGGCAATAATATGCGGTCTCAAGCACAAACCTGTAATTGTGACGTCGGTGAGGGCAGGTTGTGCCATCTCATCGGGAGAAGTTGAGGCCGCGATGACAGGTGTTTAGATGATGGCAGCGCGTGCGTCGAGCGTCCCCAGAGTGGCCCATCACCCTAGTGACCGAGTGGAATTGCGAGGCCGTCACTCTTTAAGCAGCATCGACTTACGATTGACTAAGTGCGTTTTTTGGGTGACCCCTCCACATGAAAGTTAAATCATACACAAGACGGTTAACCGTTAATTATCATTGTTCATTTGCTGTTCCCGTTGGCCTCGTAATCTCCCTCAACCATGATTGGACGAGTGAATCTAGAAAATGCTCATCAAATGGCTGTGCAAGCATGTACATAAAAAAGGAAGGTGTGGGGCGGTGGGAGACGGACATGCACAACGCCACCCGACAAAAGTAATAAGGCATAGGACGATGGAAGCTGTAATATATGACATACAAAGGATTGCTGGCTGCACTATAAATAGTTGCAAATGCTATAGTATATATATATATATATATATATATACATTATTATTATATATATACATACACATGCACACAAAGAATAGGTCTACATAATCGAAATGTTATAAATGCCTCCTCTAGACATGCAGCACTACATCACAGTGATGGTTCACGCAGAAGGAAAACGTTTTGGAAGAGTGTGTGTGTGTGTCCCTATTACTTGCTCACCTTGTTTCTTAAAAACCATGGCAAACCGCGACTAATGCTCCATATCCTTGGTAGCTTTTCTTTTTTTCTTCTTTCAGTTCTTGAAATCAGAAGAGTGACTTTAATGTACCGTAGCAGCATTTGGCACGACGGTTCCGTATAACCTTGTGGTTTGTTTGACTATTTCAGCACGATTGTTTAGTTCTGATACAGGCTGCTGATCGTTGAGTGCACGTCATTGCACGGTGTGTTAGTGGGCAGGTGCTTTTTTTTTCTTTCTCTTTTTGTAATATCGCAGATGTGTCCAGATGTAGGTGCACTTTAGTACTTGTAGTGATTGGGTCGCCCCTGCTTTTAGAGGATAGAATTGCGTGTGCATTTTTCGTATTCATTCTTATTTTAGATGACTGGCCATCGACGGCACGTTGTGTGATGGAAGCCTAGATGCGTTGCAGTACAGTTTGCACATATGTTCACACACACGTGGTTTTTCTATGCTTCTCCTTTGTGACTGCGCTTTCTTTGCCAAAATGGGGGAATGTGTCTCGTCAGCTACAAAAACCACCCTCGCCATGTGCGCCCAAGCACGGGACAGCCTTGATTCGATGTCGGACAGTGTTTGTTGTATACCTTTGTGTCAAAACGGCCCGGCTTTTTGCCTTGTCTGAATTGACCGTACAAATATTAAGGTGCCGATCTTGCAGAGCGCTCCTGTATGCATCGAGACGAAACCGTGTCACCGCGAACAGAACGCTCACATTCGGATGTCTGCTGTGTTCAACGTAGCAAAGACAGCAGAGGAATGTTGGCTTGCAAAAAAAGCTCGATCATCCACTGTGCCCCAGTTCCGAAAGTGCGACACCGAAAAATGGCACACGAGGAAGCGCTTCACATTGTCGGGCCATTACACTCTTCGAAGCTTCTGCATTTTGTGTGTGCGTGTGTGTGCAGCGCAGGACTTTAGTTTTGCCAGCGTGTGTACTTCTCATCGCATTCTCAGCAATGTCCAGAGCACTTCTTGTGTTGTCTCCGGGCGGGACAGAAGGCAGTGTTGGTGCGGACGTTTCTGTGGAGATTCAGTTTGCAACGACGATGCATCTATACGAGAAGGAGAAGTTTGCATCACTGAGCTCAAGCCTGTGGTTGCACGCAGTATTATGTGCACTGTGTTTTTTGCCAAAAGTCTAAGCACTGTTTCTTTGCAGGAGTGAGACAGGAGAGTCTCTGGGTTTTTTGCCCACAGCAGAAGGTCTTGTTGGGTATGGGCGCTTGCGTCCTGAGTTTTGCTTCGAGGAGCACAATGTTGTTGGCGACACCAGTGAGGGTTTTCAAGCTGTTGCAAATGAGGAGAGAGAGATTCTGTGCCAAAAGCGTCAACCACGGCGTGGTTAGTTGATAGGAGGTGGAGAAATGTAGGTGACAGTAGTAATAACACGAACACCACCTGTACAGAAACATTCTTTCCACTAGTTCAGTGTTTGTTTTTCTTTTCCCCTGTGTCACTTTGTATGTGTTCAACGAGAGATTGAGCATGGAGGTGGCGTACTAACCATGGGTGTGCAATGGAAAGCATGGGCACAAGGTAGCACAGTGCTTGCGGCGACTTCTTGCAATGCTGCGTTCAACCAAAGTGTGCTGGACTTCTTTTACAGTGACGAACTGTATTCCACTCAATCCACAGCTATAAGCTTACAGGCACGGCGACATAATAATCGTGAAAGTGTCCTTGCATCTTTCTTTTTCCAAAGAGGAAACTCGTGCAACGCAAGAACATTGCTAGTGCAAGACGGTTGACTTCCCTCCGCATCGCAAGGTGTTGCCACGAGCATTGCTTCCCCCAAGAATGTCTCCCAGTATTTTTACATAAATCTGTGCTAGTACGTTGTCGCTACGCTAAGGCCCTCTAACGTTGTGTCTGTGTGAGTGCGTGTGTGTATGGATTGTTGAGTGCTTGCAGTGTTCCAACTCTGCAGGGAGAAAAAGCGACCTCTGCTTCATGCAGAAACGCTGCTGCTGCAGTGCAGCTACTACCCCGTGTGTGTACATTTGTTCCTAACCTGTAGAAACAGTGACTGTCTGTGTATGTCAGGCAAGCGGTGAGTCTATCCTATGCAAAAAAAGACTGTTTTTCTCTTCCTCTCACTCGGGCTGTTGTAGAGCCTGAACCTTGCCAGCCTGGCAGCAAGGTTGCTGGAAATGTGAGAAGTATGAAGGTGTTGACGCTTCCTTTGCGAATTTTGTCGCACGTTCCCTTTGGGCTGTGTTTGTCTGGCAGCCTTTTCGCGTGCTTTTACTACTAACGAGTTGCTGCATGTTCCCTCTGGGTTTTAGCAATAATCAACAAAGCAATCATCGCTAGTAAAGTGTATGTGTACTGAAACATCGAGACGCACCAACGGGAGCAGGCTCGCAGAGCTCCTCGTTATAAACATACGCTTTTATTGCCCAGCACCTTGTCTTCTTTGTCTGTATTATTTTCATTTTTTTTAGATCTGTTTGAATGTCATGTGCCTGATGCAACAAACACTTCATTTTGGCCTTCTGAGTTGCTTGTCTTACTTTTTTCTTCCTCGCTTAGAACGTTTGTGTGTGTAGGAGATGTTATGGCGAAGTTAGAACAAGCCTTGTAATACAAAACCAGTTGTCTCATTTGTTCTCGGGTTTGGTGTCAATCTTGGATGAAGATGGCAAAACATCACCTGTGTGTGCGCTTTGCTTGACTTATTGCCCCGACCACAAACATTAGTAGCAAACCGCTACACCTTGGCACTGCATGACTGCAACGGAAGGTGACCAGTACACTTTACTGACGAGACACCCTGGCAGATATTGCAATGGCATGTGTGTGTCACCTGCCTTAGCAACAGTGTTTGACAACCTATGCAGCTGTGTAGTCAGACATGTCTTATCGTTCCTCAGTTCTAGCTACATTGAATTCCCCCCCCCTTTTTATCCCCTCTTTACAGATACACTTCACATCACAAACCCTAGTTCTATAGGTTGTGCACATTGTGGTTATTGGCATACACAAGTAAATAGATGCTGCATTACCTTGGCCGGCCACCTTGCACAGCTATTGCATTCTGTAAAGACTCGAGCAAGGGTCACATAATGTCCGAGCGACGCAATATTGGCTGCTTCCCATCTTGTGGGAAGTTATTTGAGAAATTGCCGTCTTGCCTGCTGTAGCTAAGTGGTACAGAGGGCACTATTCAAACAGCAAATGGTTGCAGGACACCATACTTCTGGTAACTGGGAAATTTTTCTCATCTTAGCACTCCTCCCACCTTGTCGATTTCCAGAAAAATCGACCTGTGATTTCAAGATCCACATATTTGAACGCATGACCTGGTCAAACCGCCGCGCGATTACGGTAAAGTGACGATAGACAGTGTGCCTATCCAGAAGTCACTTTCACCAATCGCCAGTCTATGCACCTACATGCACTGGTCTAGCCGTATGTCCACACTGCAAAAATAGAGTACGAGTTGGTGCATATGTTTCAGCATTGATGTTTCATTAAAGTATTATGGTGGCAGAACAAACAGCAGCAGCATCTGGTGGTGTTTTCACAACACTGCTCTCAACTAAAATGCATGGGCCTCTATTTGCATGCTGCCACTGCATACTGTCATCTGCTGGTGTGAGCAGCCTTAGTACAGAAGAAAATTCTTATGCATTCTGAACCAGAATAATACAACAGTTCCAATGCTATTCCCTCTTGCGCTTCACCAGTAGCTTGAGTGGCTTGGCTGGCACTCGTGCTTACATTATCATTGTGATAGCCGGTCTCGAATGGTGCATGTTAAGAAAAGTAGAGTCGACTAAAAGGAGTCCATACATTATATCACCTTGATTTGAATCTCTCCACTGGAATGGCTGTTTGCATCTGTGTTCTATTGTTCCACTAAAACTAAAATGCGGAAAGGTATATCTGCTAGGTAAAATGCTATAATAATTAAAAAACGTGTAATGTGGCCGGCCATAAGTACAGTCTCGGGTAGCACCCATCTTGATTTGATCGATGTGCAACTAGAGTAGAAGCCTGTTGCCACGTTCACAAGAATGTACAAAAAGCACGTTTTCCAGCGAAACGTTACAATCCAAACCGTGTGTTAAAAGGGGTATTTCCGGCGGTCACTCGTCGCACTAGTAAAATTGCGGAAATCGTATGAACGAGCAACACACCAGGTTATCTTTTTTTTTTTTTAAACTTCGCCTCAACGAGAATAGTTGTTGCCAAAATGCATGAAAGCTGCGTTTCTTCACAGCTTTTTCTTTTAGCTTAACTGTGTTGGTGTTTTGGTCATATCACTACTGAAGTTCCAGAGACTACTCGCTTTGATCTATAGTGCCTCTCCTCCAAGTTCTTTCTTCTCATTTTTTGTGAGCTGAAGGGAATACACCCTTCTTGTGACAAATTCCACTGCTCTTTCTGGAGGTGCCACCTCGAACCTGAAGCGCTCAAGATGATGCTCGTATTTCACAAATCTGTTTTGCCAGAGAAAAGCTAAATGCTCCGTGCCAAATAATATTGCATGTTCTCCACACGTAGCCACTACTATTTCAGTCAAGTTGTTTCTTTGCAGCTACCAGGTTATGAGGGTCGCAAAAGTATATCGCTAGTGTTACTGGCATCTACTACATTTCTCTCACCTGCTGTGCTGCCGGCATCTTGCTCAAGCTACTTGTGGAACAGTTCTTGTGGCTAATTAAAACACATTGTAAGTTATCTAAAAGAAAAAAAACCATGTCTCGAAAAATTGTCGGAAAGATAATGCCATGAACAGTTTTACTGAAAAAGAAAAGGTTATCCTCCCGATTGTAGCAGACTGCTAAAAAGGACTCGTTCAAAAGGACACGAAACAGAGTATCTCGTAGTTATTTCCCAGCAAGCATGCGGATGGAAATTTTCGCCGAATGCGCAGAGAGCAGGCTACCATTGATTGAGTTGATCTTAAATGACCCATGGCTAACAAATTGTCCGCTACGGAGCAAGAAGATGAAAAGTCTACTCCAGAATGATCAATGGCATTTGTCCATTGTGAGGAAGTGCGGTTTTGGCAGATCATGCAAGAGGCGTGTGTATAGGAACTGGAAAATTGGAAAGACGATGTTGGCCAGGACGGGCACACTACTGCGAGCAACCACACCAGTGTTTTGTGTGTGCGTGCGTGGATGTGCGTGTGTGTGTGTGGTTTCGGATCTGTGTAAATATGGCGTCTATACTGTTGTTGAAGACAAAAAGAAAATAATGTTACGATATGCACATTTTTTCTAAACCGAGCATTAGTCTCTCCGGTTTCTGTAGGACAGTCCTGTGTCGATGCCAATACCATTGCCAAACCACAGCTGATGGGATTGTGTCTGCTGCATATTTTAGATAGAATGAAAAAAAGGGACACCTTCTTTTTCCTTTTCTTTTTTTTAACTGTTTAAAATGAAGAATGTATTTCAATAAATAGAGATGTGTAAAACTAAGCATGGTGATCTTTTTCTTCTGATCTTGAAATCATTTCGTGCTGGTGCTAAGGCCGCAGATCGGAAGCCTTAGAACCATATCACAAGATAGCAATGACCGAGGTCCACTGTTTTACATGACTGGAACATGGAAAACAAAAGGAACAAACTGCACATTCAAACGCATAAAAACAACACATTTAACACCTCTGTACTAGATACTGTCCTTAAAGTTGCAAACTTGCATTGTTTTCACATATTTTATTACACTGTACGTACACATTGGCAATTAAACATGTCGATCTGCGAGCCAAGACTAAAAATTTGAGGGACGCTTAAGCTTCGCCATTAAGAGTGGAACGCGATAGTATTCAAACATCCCTGGCTGCTTCTCGCGCTTCCCGGCAACTGCAGCGTATTTAAACGTAATGTTTACCAGGAAACGCTCGCAGCAAATGCTATGCACAAAGGCGGGCTTTCTGGTAGACATACGGCCTCTTGCATGGGCCGCAGTGTGACGGAGGCGAGCACCATCTGGAACTGTTTCAAGGAAGTGGGCGTGCCGCTCTGTGGACTCTCGGATATTTATGCGCCGGCGTGCGCAAATGGCAGACGCCGTCTCCGGTCTATGCATTGTAGAAACACTGGAAAGGGGTTTGAGTTTCGCGTAACAGAATTATGTTTTCTTGTATATCCAAATTACAATCCAAGAGCTATCATGTCTGTAGGTTGTGTGTAAGTCGTAGTTTACTAGATTTTTCCACGTATTTAACTCCAGGAATTCAACTAGTTCAGTCAATTCCTTGCATCACATGGAAGGCCTGGGTATGTGTGGCTCGAAAATATTTTTGGCATAACGGCGTTGGACGCGGGACGGCAAATTTTTTGCGACATGGGCTCCTTCACGCTATCGCGTTAATGGGTCCATTCTATCGTAACTCTACGTCGATGTGAGGTCACGAATGCCACTAGCGCTCTTGGGGAAAGTCTTTTGGGTTTCTTTTGGTGTCGTGTCTGTAGGCTGAAAGCACTTGCTGCTTCCACTGTGGTGCTGTCTTCTCGTGACACTTAAGATTGGGCGCAGCGCGCACTGCCTGATCTGGAAGGCCACCGTCTTCTGCTGGGTGGGTTTTTCTCTTTCGGCAGACAGCGCCACCATTCATTTCAAAGAGAAAATGGTGGGACTTTTCCAATATGGAATCGATGCGGGTGACACATAAAACAGATTTATTCTGGACATAACGGGGAAAGGGGGGGCAAGACCATCCATTCAAACTTGGTATAGTAAGCAAAACCCACTGCACACAATGCCATATCTGCACAATACTTTGTGTGAATAAGGCTTAGGCTGACCAGAAGAGAAATTCCTGTGCAGTGAAGTGTACAATATTGACGACGGTGGACAGGGGTCCTATCCTGGACATGGTCAAATTCTGCCACATTGACAAATTCTGCGACGACATCATTTTGAGCTAATCGGAGAGGCCATAGTGGCCTTCTCGGCCATAAGAGTTGACAAGAAGCTTGCGGATTTGGCAATATGGCACAATTTGGCACTATCCCGAATAGCACCCCAGGAGGACACCAAGCAGTGGCGTAGCTAGAATTTTTGGGAGGGAAGGGTGGAGAGGAGGGCTGGGAAGGCTGCATAACAGAAATTGCTGGGAGAGGGGGGAGCACACGTGCTCGCTGCGCCACCCCCTAGCTATGCCGCTGACACCGACCACCGTAACGTCGAAGAGCAAGTGGCAGTGCCGCCGGCAACGTTTCTGTGGCGCTTTGATCCACCATGATGAAGAGCTGGAAATGTTTACATATTGTGGCTCTCGTCTCGTTGAACACAAATAAAAAAAAAAACAATACCTTTGTTACAACTCTCACTCCCGACACATGACATATGTGAAATACAGTCCCTCGTTGCAGCAAATGTTCTGTGCGCTTCAATCAAGTGGGGATGGTGAAGCAAGTGGGTCGCGTTGGTTACGGCTTCCTACCAAAAAGAGCTGCTGTGCATGCTAATGCAAAATTTTCGTGCTAAATGCCCTTCAGCTTATAATGTGCATGTATTTGTCTGTTTGCCCATGGCACATTTAAAACCAAGAACTTACTAAGCCATTGCAGCACAAATGTATTATGTTTTTTAACACAACTGCACAAGATGTCACGGTGAATGCATACTGCCCCTGTTCTACGTCTCCAGCATTTCGTAAACTAACACAATAGGGATAGTACCAAATGGAGCAGACGAGGATGGTACGTTATACCGAAACACCAGACGTAGACGGCAGCAGTAGTGCTGCTAGCGACAGCTTGTGGCAGTTTCTTCAACCACAAAGTGTCCTGAACTTTCCTGTGTTGCGTGCTGTTCTCCTTGGAGGGTCAGGGACACTATACATTCATTATGTTGTTGACAATGCATTTTTCATCATCAGCTAAGTAACACACAGCCTGCCACTGCAATATATAAATATATCTGTACTCCAGTTAATCTCTGCGTCACATTAAGATGGTGCCACGAGCGTTGCTACTCACGTTTACGTTTCTCACATTTCCGGTATTCCGTAAACAGGTAGGCTAATTTCAGGCATCTCTCGCCTCCACAGTGCTAAAGGCTCTCTGGCTGCTTTTTTTTTTTTTTTTACTTCTTTTACTTCAGCTTACGCGCGACACCCACGGTGTAGTCAAACAGCTTGGGATGCGGGAAGACTCCACGCTGGTCGAGCATGTAGTACATCCTGTGGCCCTTTATCTTGACCGAGATGTAGCTAGACTGCTGGAGTCGCGACTGGCGGCAGCTGATGTGCTCCAGCGGAGCCTCGAAGGCGCGCAGCTCCGTGAAGGGCGCGTACGTCTGCACCAAGACTCGCTGGCCGCCTTTCAGCAGCACGATGGATCGCACGCTACGCAGGATGAACATGCTGCTGCCCGTAACCACCAAAGCGCCTGCGCAGTTAGAACAGAAAGCGAATCCAATTTTAGGAGATTTTTTTTCTTTAAGTGCTCTTCGCATGAAACGATGTCCGTGAGGCCTTGCAATAAGCTAGTTCAGGTCTCACGCACACGATGCCTCTGTTCAAGTGCATCTCAAGAATAAGCTAGCGCTCTTGCGACTGCATTTAATGGGCGCTACAGTCACTGTATATGCTCACCTAAACGGGAGCATTACAGATACTGTCGCTATTTGAAGCAACGTACAAGCAGAGGCCGTAGCCTCCGAGATCGTGCTGGCGCACCTTTGTTGAGATCTGGAAACGGGGGAAAGAAATTCTGGGGTTTTACGTGCCAAAACCACGATATGATTATGAGGCACGCCGTAGTGGGGGGCTCCTGATTAATTTTTACCACCTGGGGTTCCTTAATGTGCACCCCATGCTCGCTACAGCGGCGTCTTTGCATTTCGCCCCCATCGAAATGCTGCCGCCGCGGCCGGGATTCGGTCCCGCGCCCTCGGGTCTAGCAGCGCAACGCCAAAGCCACTAACTAGACCACCACTACGGTAGAGGGGAGAGAGAGAGAAAAGCGCTGCATTGTGGAGGTTTAGCTTGTGACCAATCTCATGCGAAACGCGGGAATGCGCTCATTGGACGGCCGCTGAGAATACATGAACAAACATTTTAAATTGAAGGGGAAAAAATTCTACTGAATGTTGGGTGCGCAGAGCATTGGTTTAAATCGTGATTTTTGAATTTTTATAATTAAGGTTCTTAAAAATCTGCAAACAAAGATATGTGAGACACGCAATTTCTGATCCCGTATCCCCGCACTATTACATCGTCTGAAGCAGACGAATCTGAAGCAGCTAAGTCACAGATTACGCAAAATCTTTAGTCACATTCGCAACTTATTAGCATACCTGTGAGCATTTTGCAAGGCACATATTTTGTCCGCTTTGAAGTTAGGCGTCGGCGAAAGAAACCTTACATATTTGTGATATTGCTCGTTCATTGAGAGGAATGATTTGTGGAAACAAATTAGGGTCTTGAAAAAAACAGACTGCTCCCAACAGATACTAGAATTCAACATCGTCTTTCTTTCAATTGCAACAAAATTTACAAATGTGATAATTGTCAAGATCCAACAGGTAAGGACGGCAACAGTTGGTATTTTGCGATGCAGCTGCCTCGCAAACAGAGCACAGGTTTTACCAAAGCCGAATATCGCAAAAGTTCGCACGCTGTACGTACCGACTGTTGCGCAGAAGGCCGTCAGGCCGTAGCGGTAAGGGTCAGTGGTCAAGCGCTCGCGGAGAAACTGCAGCAGTCCGCCGAACCTATTACTAGTGTCCGCGTTCGGTGGTGGACCATGCTTTGGATCGGTGATTGTGTAACAGACCTGAGCCATGTAGGACCAGAGAAAAACCTGCGTCACAGTGAACAACCGGAGAGCCGCAAACACATTGAACTTGTCGAAGCGATAGATCTCCGTTGGTTTGGCAACGTTCGTGTCCACTTCGAAAGGCAGTTTCGCTGACGGTTGCGGTGCGCCCTGCACAGACGAGCTGTTAGCACGGATCGCCCGTAACGAGCTGCTGCAGCTGTTGCCGGCAGGCGAAGGTAGTGCTGCTGCCCGCACGCGCAGAAAGTTCGGCGTGAAACGCCCGAGTCCCTGGCATAACATTACAAGGCGCCCGCTCATCGCGTAGCCTTGTTCGTGATCAAAAATGAATACATAGACTCAACACAGCGCAGCAGAAGGAAACAAGCAAGCCCTCAACGCTCACGGCTTCGTTGCTGATCTTGACCGGAGCTTCAACACCCCGTGTTCAACACACATTTGAAGGGCGCTGCCATTTTGACTAAAAAGTCGGACTGGCTTGGCCGTAGTCGATTCTAAGGCGTCGTAATTTCGTGTTGGCAAAACGAAACTAGACAATTCGTAACTTGAGGCGAAGACCAAATAGCATGTATACGTGTTATTGTGTGCTTTGCCTCAAGTTATGCAATACCAACTAGCCCACCAGCCAGTTCTCCAGAAAATTCGGCAACGATGTGAAAGCTGCAGCGGTGCGAGTTCGAGCATAGTCGCTGCGCACATTACGCGGATAAAACCCCTAGAAAAAAGTTTTCCAGGTAGCGCCGTTCGATCTTTCCTGCTGATTTCCTGCTCCAACCTCCTCGCTGTTACTAGGGCTATTTGATTTTACCTACACTGGCTACTTGGCACGACCTCATGGACGAATGAAAGCGTAGGAGAGGCGACGGCCAGTACGGACGTGTTGGAGAATGTGTGGCGGAAGTCCCGCGCCATTTTTCGCGAAGGAGCACAAGGACTGGCACCCCAAACGTCAACGTTCCCGTAGCAACCACACTCCTGACGCTCTAGCTGCTGCTCTCGGCCTCTGAAAAGGGAGATCACATGGGAGACTAAGATTTTTCGGTCCGTGTCTTTCTCGCAGCACATTCCGCCAGACAAGCTGACTTTCGAGTGCGGTGTGTAAGCTTGAAAATTATGTCTAGGGTCTACGAGTGTGAGTGTCGGCCAGCAACAGAGGTACTCAAGTCTTCGTCGTCTTCTTCAACGTGCTAGCGCGGAAAAGTACAGGAGTGCGTCTGCTTCACTAAAACCACGGTGCAAGAATAGAAACTATTCTTAGACCATGACTAAAACTGTCACAGAAGTTTTGTAAGCCTTGTTCTGAGGCGCGTCGGCAGCACACACTTCCGGCGGACGGACGGAAAAAACTTTAATGGAAAAAGGACCTGCGAGGTTGCCAGCCCGGGCTCAGGCCACCCGGGCATTGTGTGCGGTGAGGCATAGCCTTTCCACCGCTGCCCGGGCCCGCTGGATAGCCCATAATTGGTCATGTAGTTCTGAGCTAGTCAGAGCGCCTAGCGATCGCTCCTCGAGAAGGTCCGGTTCTATCTTGTCCTCTACGTATACTGAACTGATCTGTGTGCACTTCCACAAGATGTGTGCCATGTCTGCGTGTTCATGTTTGCAGAGCTTGCAGCTGGCTCCTACAGCAATGCAAGTTGAAGCTCGCGCTGTCTGCTCTGGCGATAGGCGCAAAGGGAGATGGGACACCAACATGACTGCATTTCCGGCTTCAAAAACCTGACGTCAGGGCCTCTCCTATTTTGTTTCTTTCTTCCATGTCGTACTAAGGGTTGTTTGATTAAGAGAAGGTACGTGCACGGCACCACAAACGAAAACGGGCAGGTGGTGCCATGGAGGAAAGAGACAAAATCAGGGGCGGAATCTTATAACGGTTCGGAAAACGAACCGTTCACTTCGCCGCTTACGTCACTAAATGTGCCACTCCCAAGCCGGTGGTGGAAGGGGAGGACGAGACCAGTAGATGAGAGGGGGCCACCTCTGAAGTGCACGTCATTATATGACGAGCTAATCGAGGAACTGCAGAATGTTTCTGCTTGCTAAGTAAATGTAAAATATAAATTAAATATTATACGGCAAGTTCTAAAGTATAAACGTGTTGTGCCGTGCGTTTACACAATGCAGAAGTAAGTTATTAATGTCATTTCTTTTCAGCCGACAGACTGTATCGTAAGCGTAAATGATGGATGGATGGGTGGATGGATGAATGAGGCTCAACCCTTTGAATCGGGCGGATCGAGTGGCGCGCGCCACCTGGCCTTGAATGGTACTCTATGCATGCATACCTATGTATTTACTCCTTTACTTTTGCGTTGATATTATCCACCAATCAGATAGCTTTCGTTTAGTTATTTCTATCTGTTCAAAGTCTATTTTACTTTCACTGTCTTTAAAACCCAAAGCTTTGAATAGTTCCCCGTCACATTCAACTGCTGGGTGAAGTTGTTTACAAGCAAGTATCAGGTGTTCAGCCATTTCCTCCTCCTCTCCACACGCCCCGCACAACAAGTCTATCTCCTGGTATCTGGCTCGGCACGTTTTAGTCCGCAGTACACCTGTCCTGGCCTCAAACAACAATGAGCTTCCCTTAGAGTTAGCGTAAATATTTTCTTTGGCTATTTCTTGCTTAAAAGTCCTGTATGCTGATTTGGTTTGCATCTCTGTTTTCCACATGCTCCTCTCTGTCTCCTTAATCTTTTTCTTGACGGATGATTTCTTACCTGTCCCTCCACTGCTGCCTAAGTATTTGCTTGACAATTTTCTAGTTCGCTTCCCCCACCTTGTGTCATGATTCCTCGTGTATAAGTAACTGAAAACCTTCCTAGCCCACCGCATTTCCCCCATTTTTCTCAATCGCTCCTCAAATGCTACCTTGCTACTAGCCTCTCTGCCCTCGAAAGAAGACCATCCCAGATCCTCCTGCGCCCCAAGATTTGGTGTCTTGCCATGTGTTCCCAGAGCGAGCCTACCCACACCATGTTGCCTAGTTTCCAACTGTTCCCGGGTCTCTGCTCTCATACATAGAACTGCATTGGCAAAAGTCAGGCCCGGAACCATTACCCCCTTCCATATACCTCGTACTACCTCGTACCTGTTGTAGTTCCACAGTGCCCTACTCTTCATAATCACTGCACTTCTGTTACCTTTGGTCGTTACATTTTTTTTTCGTACGCTGTCAGATACTCAATTCCCCCCGCAGGGGCGTCTGCGTGAGCAGGCGTTTGGTGTGTTGCGACACCACGTACCCGAGCACACGAGGGTTGGACCCTCCCGCGTGTAGCCGTGTCTGGGGAAAGGGGGGATGCTGGGGGTTAAGCCGATGCCGGGTGTTCGGACCTTTAAGGCCCCCCGGCGGAGGCAACACGCCTCTTCGGCCTCTGCTTCACATAGATGGCACCACCAGACTGACCCGCCTGGGGGAAATCGGCAGTCGCCTTTTCCTGTCTTCCTCTCTGATCTTCATCTTTCTCTCTCGCCTTTTTCATCTTTCCTGTCTTCTCTTCACTTCTCCTCACTTCCGTATTCTGGGCCGCAAGGGTTAACCTGGTGTAACCATCCAACCTTGGGTATCTTATATTAGGTTATAGCGGCGATGTATGGATAGCGTCTGCAGGCTTCCGATCTTGCAGCGTCCCCTCGTTGGGCTCGGTGGTGGGTGGTCACCATTGCCGCCGAATTTTCCATTTTTTTATGGCAGAAGCTTTTCCCCCTTGCCTGATCGCTCCCTAAAGAGGGGGCGCACCGACGAACAATACAACTTCTTTATGCAAACGAAAGTGTCCTTTATGCAACCGAAAGAGTGCAGGCAGCAGATGGCAAACAAACAGGCTGGCGTAGCATGTGGTTGGCGGAGCTACACCTTTTCTACACTTTTTATATACACGTCACTCGTTTACCCTGTGGACCGTCACGTTCAGCTCCGAACATTCGGGTGTTACCGGTTTAGTCGCCGTCATCCATGTTTCAGAGCATTGGTTCAAAAGTACGCCCACTCACTTATTCTTGATACGTTGGCGATAGAGCGGGCGTAAGGTTGCGTGTGATCTGGGATGGATGTGTGTAGATAACGTGCAAGAAGCTTGCTTTGACAGGAAGCGGCGCTACTCCCTCTGTCACTGTGCAACGAGCGGTACTCACTCTTGTCGACGTTCAGACGTTGAATTCCTATCTTTGGACGTTAGCGATACAACGCTGGCGGATGAGTGAATTTTTACAGCGAAGCTGTTAAGGGCTACTTTCCCCACTATCGTGTCCGCGTGTAGAAAAAAAAACTCCCTAAGATACCGCAATGCCGGGCCGACGCGCGGCGGAGGTGACGCAGGCGTTAAGCGCTCCCCATACGCGCGCCGATCTCGAAGATAGTACAATACCGGACCGACCCGGCGGTGAAAGCAAATCAGGTGTTAATCACAGGTGACGATGCATTGAAAAAGGGCAAAACCACAACGGCTACCCTAGTCGTCTCATATGCAGAACTGACAAGCGGATATTGCAGCCAAGCTCACAGAGCAACCCGACATCCTGTGCACGTGCAGCCATTCCTTACGTCCGAGAAATCAGCGAGGCATTGTCGCACGTATTTTCTAAATACGACTTGCGCATCGCCCACATCCACACCAGCAAGCTCCGGAACCAGCTAATGAATGCGAAAGACAAGTTACCCCATTGAATCATTCCCAGGAGTCGTGCATAAGATACCATGCGCCGATTGCCATCAAGTATACGTTGGCAAAACATGGAAGTTCTCCGGACGGCTCAAGGACCACAAACGTGACGTAAGAAATAACAGTCTCACGACGAACGCCACTGCCTAGCATGCGCAAGAACACGGTCACAAGATTGATTGGGGCAATGCCACTGTTGTCGCCAAAGGAAAGAACACGTCATCTCGGCGGCTGCTAGAATGGCCAATCATTCAGTCGACGCCAGCTACGATGAACGGGACAGCATAGACTACACCTGCCGTTTAAGCACGCTCCTTACGTCACGTGCTGGCTATATAAGTGACGACGATTTCCTGTCCAACTCGGTGAACGAGGAACCTGTGCGCGGTTCCAAAACGTCGGGATAATTCATCAGACTTGGTCTGTGACCGTGATTCTCTCCATTCCATGCCTGAGCAGACGAACTTTCGTCGGGCCCTTGGTTACAGCAAAGCAGAAGCGGTAATGGCAGTGGGCGGACAGCGGGGTTAGTTTCGGTCGCCACTGGCAACCAAAGGAAAATTCAGTAACTTTTGCATATGCGGCCCTGTCTTTTCAACCTACATAGCAGTAAAGTGATGTAATTATGTGTGGAAGTAAAATGTGTTTTCGGCCATTTCGTTTTTCGGCGTCCTGTATCTTTGTTTAGTCGCTTAATTTGTTGCGCCAAGGAGCGGCGCTTTCGCTCTTATCGCTTCGTCTGCCATTCTGCTCGTCTGCTCCTTGCCGCTTTCTATGCTCGTACACGTTTTTTCGTGTATGCTCTGCAGTTAAACATTTTCTTTCTGTGCCCGCGAATGTTCCTGCAATGTCGGAAAAACAGACGAAAGGCCGCAAGGCATGTTGCACGGCTGTGTGGTGTGACAACTCGGGGGAGGAACAGCAGCGCGAAATTTTTCCGTTTTCCAGCGGACTAGAGGTAAGCACACTTTTTTTTTTCTGCAGTCGTTACGTAGAAACAAGCGCTAGCCTTCTCAAAACAGCTATAGGACGAAACGAAAGATCTTCCACGCTGGTTTTCTAGTGAATATCTTTTTTTCGGTTCAGCGTGGCGCATTTTTCTGCTGTGTTGCAAGAACCTGAAGCTAGCTGGCCGATTGGTGCTATAGCTGACGAGCGGACTGAAAAATTTCGCTTCGGTATATGTAAGCGGTTGCTCATAATTTTTTCCACGAGTAGAAAACTTTCAATTTTTATTTGCCTATTAGGTATTTGAATGCTTGCTGCACAACCCGGTTAGGCTGGAGAGCATTCCGCGGACTAGCTTTTTGTTGTGAGATTACCACGTTTGAATGTTCATGAACACGGCAGAAGTCTCCCCCTCCTAAAAAAAAAGGTACGTAGCAGTCACCGTTTGCGTTTTGAATTACAACAAGAAGTTCGATTTAACACTGCGACGACCGTGGTGGCGCTGTTAGCTGAGGGATCTGGCAACCATGGAGGCGGCCGTTGAAGGCAGACCACGTGAGATCTCAACGTGCTCATTGCCTCTTTTCACCTGTTGCAGTAGATTTCCACAAGATATATCCCAGGCAATTTTTCAGCTCTGCCTCGTGCTTTGTCTCGAACGTTTTGGCCGTCTCAACCGTTTGTCACTTTTGTGCCGTTATATTTTTCCTCTACCCCTATTTATCCACTGGTTTTGTAACATATAGGCCGTGCTTATGTTATGCTTATTAATTTCTTTTTCTAAACGAATCATGCGTGTGCTCACACACTATTCATTGCTGAAATGATAGCTTATCGTAGATGGCAGAGTTTAATTGTTGCCTGCCAAGTTTGTTTTCGTTTCTTTTTTTTTTTTTGCACATTGTACTGTCATGATTCAGCAATTGATATGGTAGTTTTCGTGTTTGTACGCCTACTATGTAGTGCAGTGATGTTCATATATTTGCTAGTACATTACCGTGGGTAATTTTTCCTGTTCTTTTTTTTTTTTTCATGTTGCATGCTATTGCATTGTGCGAATATTGCTTTTTTTCTGCCTTTCGATGGGGGCGAAATGCGAAAACACCCGTGTGCTTAGATTTACGTGCACGTTAAAGAACCCCAGGTGGTCGAAATTTCCGGAGTCCTCCACTACGGCGTGCCTCATAATCAGAAAGTGATTTTAGCACGTAAAACCCCACAATTTTTTTCTGCCTTAATGAATATCGTTTGTTTTAGTTAATGTAACAGTACTCCTCCATTACCCAGTGCCTTCCTGAAGGCACGTAACGTGTTCATAAACTATATATATATATATATATATATATATATATATATATATATATATATATATATATATATATATATATATATATATATATATATATATATATATATATATATATATATATATATATATATATATATAGCGAACACCTGTGGCAGATATTACAATTCTAGTTCCTGAGCTGGTCTGTTCGAAGCAGCGAACAATACTTGCACAAAAAATTCAGATCAAAGATCGACTAATTAATAAAAATGCACTAATTAAGTTCTTAACTAAGTAAATTATGGCCCATATTGCAATTTACAAATTCTAGCCGGGGAGTTCGCAAAGCGGATCCACATGGAAGGAATTTTCAAGATGACCCCAGTTTCGATATATAAATACCCGAACTTTGCGGAAATTCCCTCTACCGGGCATGCCCTACGAAAGGTGCGCGTATCCCATTACCGTGCAAGGTACCTGATGCATGCACTCCATAACATACTGCGCTTTATTGTGTCTGTACTGTCTTTCTTCCATATGCAGTTAGGTACGGGAACCAAGCAATGTTCGAATATCAGCGCCATACCACGCTAACATGCTAACAAAGTTCAGCCGAATCACGTCTGACAACTAGTACCTCGGCACCTTACAAGTGTAGTAGCGCGAACGGATTGAATTTACGAACAGTTAAAACTGCATGTGCCTCATTACTCGTGACGGACTGTCCGATGGTCAGGAACATAGCACACAACTTTGTAGTCGACTGCTGCACGATGATTTGTCTCCTTGAGTCAGTGGCCGGCCGGAAACGTCAAGAGGAGGCACAGACAGCTGAGAACAGGCGACAGTATATAGGTATGCGGACCACGGACCTAGACGCACAGCTTCAATGGCTCTGTGGGCCCGTTTCTCTTGCTGCAAGCTTTAATTGAATGCCAGGTGGACAAAAGGCTGCGACGAGAGTCAAGCCACGACTTCAGGCCTGGTCGCCAGTCTTCAGGCGGAAATCGAGGCAAAATATGTCGTAGAAGTGTCCCACTGAAGGTGTGGCAAGAGCATTCTTGAAAATGACACGCATGACATTAAATTCAGACGCCACCATGCCCCCTTATAGCTGTGAGCCTGTTGTGAGTTGGGCGGAAAGCTGATGAACATACGTTGACTATAGCCTTGATCGCTGGACGACGATTCAAACTCGCAGCAGAGGCAAGGGGGGGCCACCTAGCCCGATGGAGAGGCGGCAACACAACTCTTTAGGTTGGTTCAGTGACAAACGCGTGACATACATTATGCGCACCTTTATAACGTTCCGCCCTATACCGCAGGCCTGCCGTAATCTTCGAAAGACGCCGTCGACTCGCCTTGGTCGCTCGGTATACGACAGACCGGTCGAGCTCACGGCTGACACAGCGGCATGTGAGGCTGCAACACCACGCCACTTGCGTTCTAACACGGACATACGGCACGCGCGCGGCATCACTTCAAAGGCTCTGCGCTGCTTCCGCCGAGTGCCAGACGCGAACTGCGCAGTCAGTTCCTAAACAAGCCTACGGTCGACTCGCCTTGGACGTCGCTCGCAACGTCTGGTCGATCAAGCTCGGAGCAGACGCCGGGAACGTATACAGCCCAGTTAGAATGGCGCGGTAGCGAGCACGCCAGTCTTCGGGACACGTCGTGTCATCTTTCAGACGCCCAGCCCTGCTGCCTTTCGCTGCTGGCCCGCGATCAGTGGGGCCGAAAGCTGAGACACGAGCTTGCGGTCCGCCCTCTCGTCGCCAGTGGCGTCCGTCAGGTCGAGCACGGCTTCGGCGTCCTCCGGGGGCGGCACCGTCTTCTGCGCGTAGCAGGAGCGCACGTCTTCCAGGAGGGCCTCGTAGGCGTCGATGTCGCGGAGCAGCGCTTGCGCGTCGGCCACGGTCGGCTCGTCGGGGTCCTGACACACGCGCACGGCGAGGGCCCCGAACAAGCCGACGGCCAGCAGCAGGCCCATGCTGACCAGGGCGTCCAGGGCTTGCTTGCTTGCTCGCTCCTCATTTCATGGCTCTGGTCCACTACGGGGGATTGGCCAAGAAGCCGGCGCTTAACAGACCAACTTGAGAGAGACTGAATTAATGAATAAATATGTATAAGCAGTAATTTTGGAATACCTACGAGAATAATTGCGAATTCATAATCGGTAATTTAATTCATCATCCAAATTATTCAGAACAAATTGGTATCCTTCTTGTCTCGGAAGTATTCGCAAATGACCACGTAGACGTACCTGCAATGGCTAAAGCCCAATGCAAGAGTCCCGAAGGAGATGATGTTTTCAGAATTTATAGTACAATGCCTCATTGTCGGAATTAGTACGAAATTGTTTTCTTCTGTGGTTTGCAAATCGACTGATGATGATGATGATGATGATGATGATGATGATGATGATGATGATGATGATGATGATGATGATGATGATGCCTTATTTAATGGCACAACCCCTCTGTAGGGGATATAGGCCCATCGACTCCCGGCCGTGTCCACACCGCACCATGTATCCTCATCTTCCTTTACCAGCACATGATGATGACTCCTCAACTAATTAGACTGCAGTATAGCGAAACTGAGGAAGGAAAAATTGAGGGAGAGCGTCGCGCCGCACGATTTAAATACGTATTCGTCCAACACGTGATCGTTACGTCAGAATTCATGGTAGATTTGAATGCTCCATCCGTTCTGCATTATTACTTACAGCACGAACAAATGAAACTCGGACAAAGATGAGAGACGTAACACGAGCGCCGACTCACGACTGTTTTGAGGCAACAACAAGAAAAGTTTATTTATTACAAACAATCATATAAATAGAAAAATCCGCGCATGCGTACATCCGCGCACCATTCATTCCCGCTCTGCAGGCAGGGGTGCGGCGGCGCAGCCGAATAAGTGCGCGTCAATTAAAAACTAGCGGTGACCAAACGTTCCCTGCCAATGCGCTCACTATCTCTGAGGTTACGTGTTGGGTTGATACCGCGAGCGGAATAAGCGAGTAGAATGGCTTCACGGAGCGTACGCTTGCGAATTGACTGGCTTCGTGACGTAATACGTACTCGCTCCTAGTTCATTAACTTTCTTCGTGGACTGCAACACATGAAGTCTCTGGCGTTTATGGGTGTGTGAATGTTCGATTCCTTTAACTTGGCACTGCGCCTGAAGCTCTCTGCACACCATTTCATACATAGCAGGAAAAAAAAAACTTTCAAATAACGAATCGAATAGTGTCCTTTTCGATTCGGTCTTCGAATCAAATAGCCACTACTCGTAAATGTTAATGTTTTTCTCATACATTTAGAATATTTCTAAACGTCAACTGCGTCCAAATAAAAGTAACATAGCAATATCACAGTAAATATTCATTCCCGCGGGCATAGTATACACATAAAACATGAGAACTTGCGTATAGTGGTAGTATTTGTGTCGATGGGCCTATAACCCCTAGAGAGAGGTTGTGCCATTAAATAAGGCATCATCATCATCATCATCAGTCGATTTGCAAACCACAGAAAAAAATAATTTCGTACTAATTCCGACAATGAGGCATTGTACTAGTATAAATTCTGAAAACATCATCTCCTTCAGGACTCTTGCATTGGGCTTTAGCCATTGCAGGTACGTCTACGTGGTCATTTGCGAATACTTCCGAGACAAGAAGGATACCACTTTGTTCTGAATAATTTGGATGATGAATTAAATTACCGATTATGAATTCGCAATTATTCTCGTAGGTATTCCAAAATTACTGCTTATACATTTTATTCATTAATTCAGTCTACGTTAGTTAAATAGCCATACTTTACAGGCTATAAGCGGTCATTCGCAGAAGTGCCCGGCGCATGCGAAGATACTTCTTTACCTCTAATACTATATTTGTGCTTTTAGTAAATAACGCTTCATAACGTGTACTATGTGACGTTATGTGTGATATTAGTGTCTGGTCGAGCTCTGCGCAACCAGGTGGCGCCACCATTCCAGCCGCACTAAAACCCCTTAAACTTCGTAAAGTAGCGCCACGCTTGGAAGAATGCCGCTGCCTCCTCGCGCGCTCTGATCGAGGTCTACGCCGCGTCGCCATTGGCCTAATGGCATCACGTGGGCCCTCGCGTGGGCTTCGTTTGTTTACAGTCGCGCTTCAGCGCCATTTTTGCTTATGTGTCTGCGGAGTGGCGAGGAGCACATGTTGGCGCCGTTGCTCTTCTGTGTTGTTTTGGTTTGCGAACGCCTTGAACTTTTGTGACAAGCGCGACACCGCTTCATGGCATTTCCTATCACCATTAACCTGCGGCGCCTTCGTATGCCAAAATAGTTTCAGCAAAGACGAGAAGCTCTTCTCGATACCGTCCGGTAAACGCTACGAGTTAGGAGGAAAGACATGGATTCATCGAATTGGGAGGGAGAACTTCAGACCAGCATTCTTCACTCCACTATACGAGGTAGTTGCGAGTCTCCCGTAGTATGGCCCTATACGCGACGTGTGCTTTGTATAAGTAGTACGGTCGTATTTGGTGCGCTTAGTCATATTGCACGCGAACAGGCTTGAATTCGCGGGCTTGCGAGGCTGCGTGCGAAAACGTGATTAAGAAACCTTTAGGATTCAGCGCATTCCTTTTGACAAAATCTGGGGGTCGAGTGTGAAAACTCATCTTATGAAAGGAACTCTCTGCATTTTGTGGTTACTATAACCAGCCCTCTTAGAGCGAATATCTTTGTTTGCCTCTAGTGTTCGTGTTCGTCATTGGCGGTCGCCTAGTGGATTTGGGATAGGAAGGAAAAGCCTGCTTGCTCTCCCGAAATCGAGTTACGGGGCGCGTTCGTCGCCGAACGACGACATCGTAGGCCTTTGAGAAGTAGGTGTTAATTTGTGTGTGTAGGTTAAGGTGTAGGAGGTGGAGCACTCGCAAAGAAAACGTGCGGTCGCCCACTGGCTGGTTTGGTCGTCGTTCGCTCGCTTACTCGTTCGTTCAACTATTAGTTCGTTCGACCACTGTGTGTCTTTGAAACACACGTAATGAGACAACAAATGGTGCCTCACTTGAACGGCTGCATCATTTCACTTGCCGCAATTTCGGCCGCGTCTTAGCGCGGCAATTATTTGCGCGGTCATCGCTTCACTGAACTCATATCTCGCAAATGGTATTTCGAAGTGAGCGCAACCGTCCCCAATGCATGCACCTTAGTGCAACTCAGTTAGCGACAAGTAAGGCACTTCGTGAACGGACGAGCTAACGCACGATGATTCGCGATGAGTCACTAACCTGAGAAAAATAATGCACTTGCTTGAACCTGAATGAAGCGCAGTTACCGCATTACCGCTTCGCGAACGAATACTAAAAAAAGCGATTTCATTTTCTATGTACGCAGAATCCCGACTCCATGATCGGCCGCGCGTATTTCTGTCGACTTCGAGGCACGAGAAACATAATAGCACCATCGCCCACCTCTGCGCCTGCTTAGAAGATTGGCAAGCACGCACGCTGGCGGCAATGTAGCTTGTGATACTTTTTCGAACCTTCAGAGCAGCGATCGTTCGCGCCCCCTGTCGGCCTTCGTACGTCATAATTGATATGCGCCGCGAATCCACATGGTAAGGACGGCGTGGATCATTTAGGCTACTCAGGGCCTGCTTGAGGTCAGGATGTTAGCATTCGATCGTAAATGTGTTATTCGTAAGAGCATCTTGCGACACTCACTTGACAAATGTTGCATACCTAATTGTAGCCCATGCAATACATTCGGAGTCGTCATGGCACAGTCTTAGCGCTCGTTAAGATACTTTTAAAAAAGTAATTATCACAACACGAAAGAAAGCTGCCGTCACTGAAATAGTATAGCCGTCCGTATAGAAATTCTATGCTGTATACGAAGTTACTCGGAGCTAGAAAGCCAACGCGAATGCTTAAAGGGACACTAAAGGTTACCAGAAACTCAAGTTAAAGTGGTAGAGCAATGTTCTAGAACGTCTAAGGCGTCAATATAATCGCGAACAGAGCTTTAGTAACCGAGAAATTGAGGTAAATGCATGACACGATTTGAGACCCCCCAGCGACATTCCGGTATACTAGCCCGATGACGAAAGGACTCCTCATAATTTGTGTTACTAATACTCAACTACTCGTATTAAAAATGTCATTTCATTCGATTATAAGACTGAAAAAAATGCTACTTGTCTACGTCTATTCGATTCTAAGAAAAAATAACATTTTGACGTTACCCTTCAGTAATATGGCTGTTCGAAAGGTTTCGTTTTCGCTCGACTCTGCGCGCTCGACTCTGCGCCGCGCACGCTTTGGAGTTTCAGTAGTTTCGTTATCGCGTCGTGCTGTGAGGGTTCTGCTGGCTCGCGAAACTTTCATTTGGAACAAGCAGCGAGAATGCCACGTCCATGTGATGTCGTGGGAAGCCCTCGTTGCTTTCCCGCCCCGGAGAGCCGGTGTCGAGGCCGCCGTCGTAGTACGCAACGACGCCGGCAGTGCGAGCCCTCAGCAGCAGGTCGCGCTCGTCGGTGCTCAAATCGCTGAAGTTGAGCCCACCATCGCGAGCCAATCTGTCGGTGTCAGGGTCCATTGCGACGAGCGTCGAAGTTAGCGTCATAGAATGAAGTACCAGCTTATGGGCGTCTTGCGCTGGAGTTGAGGTATAGTAGCGGCGCCTGGTGGCGGTGCGGGAAACGACATCTGGGTCGTGCCAGCTTGGGTCGTATTGAGCCCTGCTGGCTGTGGCGGAGCACGTTTCTAGGCCAAGTTTTGCGTCGATTCGCACATTTTTATGCCCTGTTGCGAGTGCGAAAAGGCTCGTCGCTTCTCATAGACCACGCCGACCACGCTGCGAGCTCGCCGCAGCCTATAGTTTAACGAAAACGGACTCTCCGTGTGCCGTGGGACGTAATGTGGGACGTAATTCGTTTCTCCTTCCGCTAGCCACCATACTCCCGCTTTCGCTTTGCTGTCGGCCCTGTCTTGGCTCTGTTTCTGGCCGCGCGTTCGCGTTTTGCGCAGAAAAGCCGTAGCGCCGTCTGCGGACGCCGTTCTACTCACCGATGGCGCAACGTCACTATGAGACCATGATGTCAGTACTCCTCGATCGGAGGGCGGGCGATTTGAACTGCGCTAGAGGTACGCGGACGCTTCAGAACGCATTTTCTCTTAAAATAAGTCTCTCCTTGGCACGAAACAAGCGTTTCGAGGTTTTTGTGATGGTATTTCAACAGTCCACGTTGACTTAATAGTAACCTTTAGTGTCCCTTTAAAGCACACCGCCTTGCTATGCGTGCATTCACTCCGCGAATGGTCGTCTGCTGCGCTCAAGCGGTGTAGGCGGCGCCACAGTCGCGGAGGGAGCGTGAAAGAGAGGAGAAATAAGGAGGAGTGTGTCGTTACCTTACGAAGTTTAAAGGGACACTAAAGCGAAACAATAAATCAGTTTAGACCAATGAATCATTGTTTGAGAACCCTGCAGGCAGTCATTAAAAAAAATAGTTTGATTATTAGATGAGAAAATGAAGGTCCAAGTGTCAGTATTTGAATTTCGCGCCGAAACCCCAGCGCCGGTACGTCAGCGTGACGTCAGGGATTCCAAAGTATGTTTTCGCATTTGGGCCGCGTTGGCTGAATAAAGGTTCCCGAAACTTGCCATGTGTAATATTTGGTTCCTTTAGAACACAATGTAGTCAATCTGTACCGCTATATATCATTAGTAGGCCCTAGAAGATGCCATCAAAATCCAAGACGTCACAGCCCCCAGGTGCGGGAACTTAAGTAGGCGTCGCCACCCGTATTTCGTTCTTGCGCTCTTTCTGGCTTACCAAACGTCTTATCGTTGTAAGAGTGGTGTTTTTGGTGTTGTAGAACTGTAATATACTGATGCAGAATAAATCATTTTTCACTTTACTGTCCCTTTAAGAGGTTTTAGCGCCAATCACTTCCCTCCTCCTCTGCTCGGCGCGGCATCGACGGTGGCGCCGCCCATGCTGGCCCTGCCGTAGCAGACGACGGCTAACACGCTACCGGAGGAAATCCGCGGAAAAGTTCGTTCGAGCCCTGCGGAGCAGTTTTTTCAATCGAGATCTTGCTTCGTCAGTCGGTAACTGGCCTTAAGAGTTTCACGTTGGAATTGCGGAAAAAAATAGAGAAAAGTACCATTATTTAAGGCGTAAAGCACGCGCACGTTGAGAGTTCGTGTTGCTGAAACACGACGCATGCACGCGGCGTGCTCAAACACGCGCGTAATTACGAGAGTTTCAGGTTTTGACAGCGTGAAAGTATGTGCAAGTTAAATATACGTGGTAGCGAAGCTTCCATAGGAGCCCATACGTTCAAAACATGGCGGTCCATCGGCGGTTCATGGGGCTTAGCGCCATCTGTATGCGGTGGAAACACTTCCGGCGGAAGAAAAAATATTGTGATGCCATGTCCGTTAAAAGCAGAAGTGACGTCATTTTGTTTTCGAAGGCGCGAAATTTGTTTTGTTGTCCTTCATTTTGAGCTATATATTCAAATGCCCCGCCATTCGACTTGATGGGCGTTTCGAGCTTTCAGCGTGGAAAGCGACGCAGGAAAAGGCCAACCGTACGGTTGTCGAAATCGCATCCCTGCACAGAACATACTTTCTTTGGAGGCCGACGAAAGCTTTAGGTGTATAGAGCGCTGATCCTATCGTCGGATGCCAAGCCCGTCGGCCAGCGCAGTCGCACGAAAACAACGACACAATTATCTGGCGGTCGTAACTCACTACTTTTGACTGAACAGATTAAGAAGCGATGAAGCTACCCGCGTCACCAAATTCAGACAAACTTCGACAAGCAAGAAAGCACAAACTGTGAGGGGGGCGTATTTCAACAGGTGAACTTTACGAGTGCGCCTTTCTGCCTATTTCAAGACGTGCATTGCATTGCGAGTGATAGTGGCGTCAACGCCCCCTGTAGCAGTGGGCGCTGAAAAGAAATGCATTTATTAATAATAATAAATTAAACTTGTATTTTCTTAACTCGTCACGAATATGTAAAATTGACTACGAATTTTATTTTCGTTGAATGAATGTAACTGTGTCTCGTTTGATTTAAAAAAACGAGTTTTTCTTTCCCAATGTTTGTTCCCTCCAAACATAGTCGCGCTTCAATCACTGCTCCCATAACCCCCCATGCTGATGTCGGTGACAATCTGTACTGAACCGCTTTTCGCCCGAAGCTTCGCGACCTATTTGAATCGACCTTGGTATGTGTGCGTGGTTTCGTAGGTTCACATGCAGTGCATATGACGCATGCGATACCCATTTACTCAATCGGACGCATAAAAATGTTAACGTTAAGTAGTCAAAATGTTAATCCTTATCAGCGGGCCTACGGTCCTTTGCGGCCTTTCTCGGCCATTATAATCCAGCACACAAAACGTGCGAGTAGCCTCTGCTCATGCCTCCAATATAGTAGCGGGGCGCTTTGGTAATCGCGACGATAGATTTTTTTTTACAAGTACTGCTCCAGGAGGGCACATGTAACGGCTAACAGAGGCCTCTGGAGAGCACGTGACATTGCAAGTGTTCCCGTTGCCGCTTTGGTACCCTGGATGCGCCGTCAATAATACGAAATAATGACACGTTGTTACAACTAGTAAATAAGATCTAATAAAGAAATACAATTACACCGAGGCGCCAACTTCTGGCGCAGCGCTACCGCGCCCACGCAAGATTTACGAAACGCAACGAGGAATTTACCGGCCCACGTACGACTACGATCAAAGTGCACGTTAAACATCCCCAGGCGACCTAAATAAAGTTATCCGGAACCATCCACTACGACCTCCCTCATAGCTTTAGTCGCTTCGGGATGTTAAAAACGTTAATCACCACAAACCAATTCAATACAAGCGGGCGCACGTTCGAAGCTAAACGACTGCATATGTAAGTCATAGTGAGCCACGCAAGAGTGTCCAGAATGTGCTAACTTCTGGTGGAGCTCAAGATATCGCATGAATAAAGTCCCTTTTATGTCACAGGCCAGCTGCAGATGCGTACACTTTCGCCGCAAGACGAAACTACACGAAACAAAGAGCACATTCGAAAACAAGCGGACTTAAACGCGCTAAAAGTACGCACAGCATGAACACATACACTTTTTCGAAGAGGCAGGCGTGAACTAGGCTCAAAAGAAGACGTGAGGAACCGTGGCACTTCACAAAGCCCTGCGTTTCTTGCCACTTCCTCGAAGTCAGCCCGGCCGATCCTATGTATCCACACTTTTCTTCTTTGTGCGTTGCGCTCGTCATATGGTAAAGAAAGAAGCCTTTTGCCGTCGCCATGTCGGTTGCGGCAACCGAAGGCGCAGCAGCACGGCATCGTAATTGAGTTCTCGTCCCTAACACACTCGATTTGTTCCGCTAACGCACTCTATCAGTCCGTTTGCGCGTACTTTCGTCGCGCAGGGTCAACAATGGCGGTAGGAGCCCGCTGAAAAGAAAAGAATATACAAAAGCGCGTCACCTGCTTCCACGTGACAGATTGGCCAATGGGGGAGCGCAGGAGGAAACGTCGGGGAGCGGGGTGGCTGAAAGATCTAATGGTGCTACTTTTGGAAAATTGCGGGGCTTTAAGCCGCACCCCACTAATCCGCCCACGTTTACCAGCATACCGGACATAGTAGAACGCTTAATTAAAGACATGCTAAGTAAACCTAAGCTATCTAAGAGTGATTATAGAAGAAGATACAAATATACAGACACACTTGAGAATTGGGAGTATATTTTTTTTTTACTGAAAACAAAATGGAGATGAGAGGTTTAGCTTGTCCGGTATTCGGGGCGGAGGCGTAAACGTGAGCGGTCTGCACGGTGGAGCTACCTGGTGGCGCAGAGCTCAAAGAGACAAAAAAAAACTAATATTCCATTAACCAATTGCATTCTACTTCGCTGCTGGTATAAATTTTCGGCACTGACGTAATCCTCTTGCTGCCAAAATTTTACACCCGCAGCAAAGTAAAATACACTTGGCTACTGCGATATTAGCTGCTTCCGTCTGTTTCAGCTCTGCGCCACCAGATGACTGCACCATGCAGACCGCTCCCGTTTACGCCTCCGCCCCAACGCCCCGTCCGCCTGCGTACCCGAATAACGGGCAAGCTAGACCTCTCTAATTTGTAATGAAGACAGCTTCATGGGTACAACATCCACTTGGCCCTTATTCCGATGGGAAACGCTTCTACTCAACGCGCAGCAGTTCCGAACTCGATTTCGTGTAGCACCTCTTGAATCTTCACCAGCGCTAGGCTCCGCTCTCTTGGACCGAAGCTTCGAAGTCTTTCGCGCAGGCTAAGCAGGAACATTGTGTCCGAGTCTCCGGAATCCAAGTGCGGCAACCTGCACTGCGTCGCGACTTCGGCCGCGGCTTTAACTCTCTCCGTCGCCGTCACCAGATGGTGCAGCAAAGCGTTGGTGCTCCTGACGACGTCGTTGTCGTTGCTCCCAGCAGTGCGGTTTCCACCGTCGTCGACGCCAGTACCAACGTCAGGGTCGTCACGGCGCGTTCGCTTGAGAGTCGAATTCGTCGTCGTGCTCGACTTCCGTTTGCGACGCCACGACTGCGCCACCACCGAGGAGTCGTGACGGGCGGAGTTCGCCTCGCCGCTAGGGGCGGAACGGTCGCGAAGTGTGTCGCCACTTCCCGTTTCTTCTTCTGACGTGGCGCAGGAAGGCGGCTCCTGCTTGACGGTCACGAGGTCGAGCGCTCCGGCGGGTGCGCGTTGCGTAGACTCCGAGGGATCTCCGTGTCCCGACGTCGTGCCCTGCGAACGACGACAGGAATTTTTTTTTTATTGTGGATTGGGGAACCGCCTATCGCGCCCGATGGTGTCGCATTGATGGCGGTATACGATAGCTGTAGAGGTAGTGCATCATGTTAGACGGGGTACCTCTCTCTCTCTCTCTCTCTCTAATGTCTACTTTTCTCATTCAAAGATGAAATGCAGGGAGCGCTCTAATTAGGCCTAGGACTCTCGAATGAAATGCATGTTCCACAGCAAGCATAATATTGCAAGTTGCACCAACGGGGGAAGTGCTTTAAACCTTGTACCGTTGTTGTGCAGTATGAATAGGGTCGTGCACAGCATTTGCTATAAACATGCAAACATGCACTTTATATAACTAGATCTTTGGCTTATAAGACTGCGAAAAAAAATGGGGAGCTTCGTGCTGACTATATTTTTGTACTTTTGTGCCACGTTCTCGTAAAAATTTTGTGAAAACAGTTTTCTTTGACAAGCGACGAGCTGAAGCCAGTGCCACATAGAGGCGCCAATCTCTCTCATTACATCATGGCAATAAAATAAAATAAAGGGGGGAGGGGTCGTCTTTGCGAAGTCCGCAATCTCGAAACTTTGCAATGCCAAAGTTTTTACTGTAAATGTTCAACTGATCTGAATGTTTGAACATGTATACATGTACAGGCAATGCTCGAACTACAATACTGCACAAAAGACGACACTTTCAGAACAATAATACGATCAGAACCGATACGAAAGGTTAGGATCAGAGCACTTGCTTTTCTGCACCTGCAGCATATGGCGTTACCGAGTGGGCACATAGAATCGTAAGGAACCCTGTGGACGTAGCTAAAGGGTATGTTCACCTTCGTTCCACGCCAAAGGCTCACTGCACGACACCACATGAAAAACGACTGCCACTTACGCAGTTAGTTGAGTCCCCGAGGTCTATCGATGGCGGTTGATCAGGGATGATGATTTCGTCCGGAGATGGCATATTCACCATTGACAGGAGGACACCTGGACACGGGAGTGGGGTTTAATTCAGGAGGACCACCCCCAGGACGGTTTATAAGCGGAACGAATTTCCGGGACAGAAAGCACAGTTTACAGGACCACCATATGAAGACACGGAATGAACTATAGCACTATACTATAGAGGCCCGCAAGAGTTTATTTCCCGCTCTGCACGCAAAGCCGCCAAACAAAAAAAATTATGGGGTTTTACGTGCCAAAACCACTTTCTGATTATGAGGCACTCCGTAGTGGGGGGACTCCGGAAATTTCGACCACCTGGGGTTCTTTAACGTGCACCTAAATCTAAGTACACGGGTGTTTTCGCATTTCGCCCCCATCGAAATGCGGCCGCCGTGACCGGGGATGCCGCCAAACAAGGAGGCACTGTTTAAAAAAACTACCGCGAACCAAATATCAGAGAGTTTTTAGCGCATCCAGTATTCCGGCATACGCGGGCGGTTCGGGCGCGGATTGCCGGATGGGCGGGGGCGTAAAGGTTAGATGATGATGATGATTTAGAGGCGTCCCTTTTGAAACGGATCGGTGACAAATAGTCACCTAGCCAGCTCGAGTTGATCAAGTATGATATATACATGCTTTTCATTCTAGCATTCTTGCTTACAGAGTTGGGTTCTCGATGGAATATGCGTTACCATAATCAGCCGAAGCGAGTGAAATGAACGATCGTTCACTGCACGGAACCAAAGTTCGGGCTGCGTTTATTTCGAGGGAAAAAAAACATATTTGGCAGACTCAACAGTAGTTGGCGTATACGTAATGCGGCGCATTCGTGATTTGTAGACAACGGTTTGTACGAATAATGTAACTTGTCTAGCGAACGGTTACTTAGAGACTATAGGCTGTAGTGTTTACATTTACAATAAGCAAGACAGAATGCAATGACAAGATGTAGCATTGAAAGCAAACTAAAAAACCTGTGGAACATACCTAGGCGGCACCCAGTGGTGCTAACCCCGTCGCCCCTGCTGCGTGTGCGTAATTTTAGACAGCACTATAACCGGGATCGGCCCACGAAAACAGCGAGATGGCGCTGCGCTATCGCGGGGATCGGCCCACGAAAAGCCACGTGACACCCCGCCCTTCCACCCGTCCGCAAGGAAGTTGTCGTACAGGCGCGGCCACTGCTAGAGGGAACACGAGAGCCCGCCCGCAGAGCTTCGCGGAGCGCCACCACCGGCGCCTCTTGAAGTCTTGGCAGACGGCTCATCGCAGCGATCGTAGCAGGCGATTCCCCGGGCATTTTTCCAATCGCTTTGATTGCGCCTGCGCCGCAAGACTTCACGAGGCGCCGGTGGGGGGGGGGGGGGGGGAGGGGGCAATCCGCGGAGCGATTCCACAGGCTCATGAGTACCCACTAGCAGTGGCCGCGCCTGTACTCAAAGAAGAATGCTTCGCATTAAAATCCTTACTTTGAGACCAAAGTTATGCGCGCGTTTATTATGCGAGTGTTTCCACGCAACCACATTAATAAAACTGAAATGAAGGCGTAACACTATATTTATATATGTGGTAGCTAGGCTAGCATGTTGGCGCCTACGTCCTGGATTTTCATATCAACACTCGGTATTCGAAGCGCACTTCACGACTGTTTCTTTGATGATGCGACGGTCTAGAGCGAATTAGCGTAAATCTTCACAAAGGCCGTCAGCAAGACTATGCTTAAACCATACAGTTCTGTACGGGTCCAAATTTACAGCCGGGTCGAACTTTACATCGTCGCTTAGCTCAGAGTTAAATTTGGATGGAACTGAAGGCAGTACGTATTCCTAACGTGCTACTGGTCGCAGAGAGTCGTCGTACACACTCACTCTGCGTGATGGCGTCGGGGTGCAGGATGACGCACTCCGATCCCGCGTCGTAGTCGGCGGCCACGACCGCCCCTTTGTCCCGTTCGCCTGCCGAGGTCTGCAGCAGCTGGACGGCTTGAAGCTGCACTGGCTGCGCATGCGCGAGCACAAACACATCGACACAGGATCGACACAACTGGGCGAGCTAGCACCCTCGCCTGGTTAAGAAAGCAGCGCGAATCAGACCAGACGAAGATTGCGTTACCACACGCGTGACACGACAAAACAAGAACACAGCAGAAGGCGCGCACAGTCCTGGCGCTAACTGCGTGCATTTATATTGACGCGCATTCGCCTTTTATACGCAGATAAAGAACAAGACTATGGGCACGTTACACCTCCGAAAGATGACCAAAAAAAAAGCACTTGTGGCATTTTCATCGCTCAGACATCTCAACGTTCTTACACAGTCAAGAGAAGTCAATTTGTTTACTTGTGAGGTTATGGAATGGGCTGCTTATGCAATTACCTTTCTAACTGTCAATCTGAAAGGCTCATATCTCCCCTCGGTGCTTTATCTGGGTGCCTGAAGAGCGTTTTACACTGTGGAAACACAGGGTTACATTTGCACCGTCTACAATGAAAGGCAATATCTACAGAGATGGCAAGCTTGGCCACATTGCTGCTGCGCTCAATCTATCGTTGATACGTCTGCCTGACTGTTTGATGTATCAATTTCCACATACGTTCATCGTGCCGAGTAAACAAGTAGCGGCGCACATGTAACGCACTGGTTCTTGCGCTTAGTCGCGCGCCCTTGCTGCCCCCGCATTGTACAGTTTACGCAACGACTTCTTTCATCTTGGTCTGACACTGCAATTTCAATGCGTGCAACAAAAGTATTGTTGGAGTTTCTGCAGGACACCAAGCTCGACGAGCGGCTCTAGCGAGGCAACTGTCTCATGTACATAAGCACTCACCACTTCTCTTATCATCATCATCCATTCCAATACTTTCACTCCCCTTCCCTCTTCCCCAGTGCAGAGTAGCAGACTAGAGCGCACTAGCTCAGGTCGACCTCTCTGTCTTTCCTATCAATAAATTCTATTCATTCATTCATTGTTGTTCTCCCAAGTTTTGTGTCTTTCGCGCTGCTTTCCTCGTGAGACTGACACACATTCACGTGGGACTGATTGTGTAATATAGGGCTGCACACTATTGGTTTGATGCCATGTTGTCGTTCGGCGACTATGTTCGGCCACAGGTGGTCGGTAAAAGGAGACACTTAACTCACTATGGAGCGTCGTATGCGAAGCTTCCACAGTGAGCCACGTTTAGATCGATCTCGCCTCCCCTTGCCCACTTGCACCAACAGGCTTCGAGCCATCGTGTGGTACATGTACTCTCTCTCTCTCTCTCTCATTCTGTTGTGACTGTGTAAGGAACAATGCGGGTTCCATTTTGTGGGTCTCACGACGTGAACGTGCTTCGAGTGTCCGCATAATTGCCATTACGGAAAGGTAGTGCACAAAACACTCCGTAATATTGGGCGGATTGTACATCCGTTGCCCTCTCTTTTTTTCCCTTCCCTACCCCCTGATTCCCAGTTCTTTGCTTTCCTTTATCTCTGCGTCTGAGCATACATATGCCGGCTTGCTGAAGGCAGGCTCGCTCTAGCTTAATAGAGCAACGGGGGAAAGTCTTTTGTAAAGTTTCCAATGTGAGCTGAATGTTAAAGAGCACGCACAGACGGGCTACACTTGAACTACATTTGTACACAAAGATAAGGCGCTTTATAGAACAATGATACGAACAGAACCGATATGAAATGTTAATATCAGGGCACTTTTTTTCGCAACTTCGGCATATAGCGTTAAGGGATTGACGTAGTAGTTCTACGGAAACCCGCAAGGTGGAGAGAAGTAATGAATAAAGGGAAAATCAGACATCCACCCGTTCGTAGCAATTGCTACAAAGCAATTACTTTGTAGCAATTACTACGAACGGGTGGATGTCTGATTTTCCCTTTATTCAGCGTTAAGGGATGGTGGGCTCATATCTAAAAATCCGGCTAATTTGTCGTAAAAAGAACCCTGGAATTGTCCGCACCTAGCTCTACATAAAGCCTGTTCCTGCAATAAGGGTTTGATGAATTATGGTTCAGCTCAACGTCACAAGGTGGCGCCACCGGTTATGCGTATAGCGCATGCGCACAGGCTAACAAACCTATCTGATCACGTGTCACGCAACTGTAACGGAGCCAGCATGACTTACCTGCACAGACTGCACGGCCTGCGAGGTTCCCCGCTGGCCACCGACGACGACGGCTTTCTTCTCGGAACCCGCGGCATCGCTGAGGCTCTGCCTGCAAGTTGAGGGGAAAGAGTGAGACATGATTCTGGTTCCTGCAGTTTAGAAAACCCAGGTTTCTATTGAATGCAGCACATTTCATTCGAAGGGTGCAGCAGTTGGATATAACGAGAGCAGTTGCGCATTTTGCATATACTTGCACAATGGAACAATCAGAGTTGGCTCAAACATAAATAAAGGTTCTTCTTAATATTCACCTCGATATTTAAGATGTGCTTAGCTTGCCGTATGCGTTCTTCCTTTGACACAATGGTTCGAAACAACGAGGTAGGGGTGCGCGAATATTCTAAATTATTTCGAAATGCGAATCAAATAGTCTTTGCATTTCGATTCGAGAATCCACTGTTCGAAGTTGCCGAATGTTCGTTTCTTTCGAATACTGCAACGGACGAGAACAGTTCTTGCTGTCTGGAGGGAGGAAGACTGATGCAAGCGGGTGCTCTTCTGAGCGATCCTGGCGCAGGAGAACAGCGGTAATTGTTGCCCAGACGATCCGGAACGTTCCTGGACAAATACGCGGAGGAGCTATATAGGTCACTTACGCGCGACAGTTACCAGCCCTTGAGTAAGTACGCCTCGCCTTCGGCAGCTTACGTCCCGATTTAGACAAAGCAATTTATTATTTCCCGAATCTCACCTTGTTCGAATTCTTACAAAACGATTTACGGTGCTATACTGCTAATACGCTTAGCTCCTTCAACGAGCGATACACGCTACTTTACTATTCGATCACGCCTACTAGCGTACACGTTAGCAGGAGTGAGGCGACGAAAGGAGTGTCACACGGCGCACTTTTGATCACTTTTGATCGCGATCAAGCCCGATCCGGACCGACTTTCTCGGTCGCGATTGGTTCCTTTGCGCAAGCTGCGCGAGGGAGCCAATCGCGGTCCAGGATGTTGATCCCGATTGGGCACGATCGCGATAGAAAGTGGCCGTGTGACACCGGTGAAAAAAAAAATGGCTCTCCCCTTCCCCGGCTTACCGGGTCTGGTAGGCCCTGACGAGGAAGCCGAGGTGCTTGTAGAGGCCCCACTTGACGAGACGGTCATCCTCGGTCTCCGACTGCAGCTTGGACAGCCGCTCCTCGCGCACGAACCGGTCCCGCACGCTCCGCCATTGCCTCTTGCAGGCCGAAGCTGCACGGGGAATAGAAGAAACGCGAAGACGTTTTGTAGGCGAAAGATGTCCCCGCGGCTGCAATGTTGCGGTACACCCGAGAGGTACCGAATAATACTGAAGATTAATCGCGGCTCCCATATACAATGCAGGTTGAATAGCGCGCTCTTGTCGACGTTTAGGAGGAGGAACAAACTTTATTTGTAAAGAAGAAATGAGCTGAAGGTGTAGTCGTCCGAGGTGGGCAGCGTCCCTATAGTCCAGGATGCCGTGAGCCTGGAACGATAGCTCTAGCCCTGCTCGCGCAACGATGCTGGTCTTCAGGGCTCGGGCTTGTCAGCTGGGCCTCCCTCCAGTTGGTCCGGTTGTGTGTGGTATCGACGGGCTGTGCCCACACTCCCGTACCGTGTGCTAGAGGGTTTGTGTCGGGCTGGTGTCTCTAGAGACGCTGTTACCGATCCTATAGTTGGTAATTGAGGATCGCTCCACGACGTCGGTTGGTGGTGCTGTGCCGCGTTGGGCACGTCAGTAACCCTTCTTGTTGGTTGCACGGTAGCTTCAGGCCACGTGCGGAGCGTTGAAGTCACCCACCGCGAGGACTTCTTGACCCTTGGTGACTTTCTTTCTTCGCTTTTCTCGGGAACTTGTCCAAGTCGACGCGTAGAGCAAAAATTAAATAATATAGCACCCCCGCCTCCTTACACACGTCGCGCAAGTGAAAAAAAAAAAACATTATAGATTCAAGCGCGAGCCTGGGCAAGAAGTACAGGAAGAACGAGAAACAACAACAAGAAGTATATGACGAAGTGTGTGGTGAAGTTCAGTGTTTGACGGAAGTCCGTCTGGTCGGGATGAAACATGGTGAAAAGGTAGACAAAACCCGGGGCACTACGCCGACCAAAGTAAAATTTAAAAGAAAGGAAGACGTTTCGGCTCCCACACGGGAGCCTTGTTCACAGGTAAAAGAAACAAAGGCGTTCGAACAGCTCGTTTAAATAGTCCTGAACACGTGACGCAGGCAGCGCGCATTCACTGACCGCGGATTGCCATCGCGCCTGTTCAGAGTGTGTGGCGTAGTCTGAATTACGAGCGACTCAAGATAAAGGCGTCGCGATGGCCCCTTTTCCCTGGAAAGGGAAAATCATACATGCACTGACAATGTATGGTTGTCAATGCACGTATGATGTCAATGCGAAAGAAATGCATTAGGTCGCACCTCTTCGACGTCCCGGGTCCATGATTTAAACCGCGTTCACCGCATTGCAAAGTTCAGGAGATCACTCGACGCACTTCCTGTCTCTTGCAGGAGCGAAGTGCAAGCGACGTTGGTTCGGAGTAGACGGCCGTCAGTTGCACTATGCGTATACATGTTATAAAGAATTCGATAATTATACGCCGATTGGCTTGGTTTCAGTGTTGTATAACATATTCACCGGGAAGATAATTTCCAACTTAATCAGGGCAACACTTCAATCAACCAGAGAAGAAACTTGCATCAGGAAGGGATATTCTACAACGAACCGCATCTATGTGATCAGTCGAGTAACTGAGAAATCTGCGGAGTACAATCAACATCTCCGTATGGCTTTCATAAATTATGAAAAGGTATTTAATTCAGTACAGATACCAGCAGTCGTGGAGGCATTGCGTAATCAAGGAGTACAGGAGGCATACGTGAATATCGCGGGAAATATATACAAAGATTCCACAGCTACCTTGGTTCTCCACAAGAAAAGTAGAAAATTACCTATCAGGAAAGGAGTCGGGCAATTCTCTGCGTGCTTAGAATATGTATGGAAGCTTTCAGACAGGAAAGGCTTAAAAGTGAGAGTCAGCGGCGAATATCTAAACAACCTTCGGTTTGCAGATGACATTGTCCTGTTCAGCAACACTGGGGGTAAACTGGAACAAATGATTGAGGTCCTTAACCGCAAAGTGTAAGAGTATGGTTGCATGCAGAAGACAAAGATGATGTTCAATAGCCTGGCAAGGGAACAAGAATTCACTATCGCCAGTCAGCCTATAGTCTGTGAAGGAGAACGTTTACCTAAGTCAATTACTCGCAGGGGACCCTGAGAAGGAAATCTACAGATGAATAGAAATGGGTTGTAGTGCATACGGCAGACATTACCGAATTCTGACTAGAAGCTTACCACAGTCGTTGAACAGAAAAGTGTAGATTATACCGGTGCTAACATACGGGGCAGAAACTTTCAGAGGTCAACAAAGAACGGCGCCCCGTCTTGTAGTGCTTACACCGGACGGCGGCAATGCGGGCAAACGTACCGCGCAGGCAAAGTGAACGGCGCTTATATTTTTTTGCCCGCTTGCTAGCGACAATCTCGCTCACTATCGCAGTTCTCGATTACGTGGCCGGACACAGATGCGTTCACTTGAGAACGTCACCCGGATATAGTCCAGCGCGACGCGAAAGCGCGCCACAGTTTAAGGCGCGTATGTATTCCGACCTAGCCTGAGTGCGCGCACACGCTATAACGTCACGTTGGCACCGGCGCAGCCACACGGCCAACGCGCCCGACGTCGAGATGGCTCTGGCTCCATATGCGCGCGTTGGTCGCGCCGACCCACAATGCATTGCGCGAGAAAACAAAAATTATGCAGATCCCACGCACTATATGGGAATCGATGTACGTAAAACTTTCCGTGCTCGATCACTTGATTGACGATAGTCAGCGGTGATGTTGACGGCTAAAGCTTAATTCCTTCAACGTATAGGCCAACACCAGAGTGGTGAGTTGATGTTAAACGTTACCTTGCGTGCACCACTTCTGTTTGTCGGCGTAGTACACAGAACACGCAAGGAGAGGTGTTTGCTTCAGGCATTGTTGTGCGCCATACTTTAAAACCTCCGAGAGGGTTGTGCGTTGTCATTGCCTCACATGGCACATCGCATTGTGGCAAAAGTATTAAACTTGAATTAGATTATGGGGCTGTACGTGCCAAAACCACACTCGGATTATGAGGCACGCCGTATAGTGGCGGACTCCGGATTAATTTTTGGACACTGTGGTGTTCTTTAACGTATCCCAAAAATATAAAGCACGAGACACACGGTACGATTCGGCGTCCGATCCGACGTGCGGCGCTGCATGCTCCAGCATGCGGCGCCGAGCGGCGCGTAAGCTCCGCCCAGATCCAGCCCCCCAGCTTGACTTCCATATATCCTCGTCGAGAAACGCAATATAAACTACTCCGCGCAACACTGCTTCGCTTTAGCGCGAACGCTGTCAATAAAATTATGCCCCTGCGAGTGACTGAACACTTCACGACGGCGCGTTGTCCACTGACGGCTCCGCTAACAGCCAGCTATAGGGTATAGCTAGGCCTAGATAGGCCTAGCTAGGCGGACGCCGCGGCCGACGGCGCTTACGGTCCAACCCGAGCTCGTCGAAGAGCGCTTATTCAGGGTGTCTACCAAGCGGACATTTCCACATTCCCTGAGCTTTCCAGGTTTTCCCTGAGCCCCTTTGCAAGATTCCCTGAATGAGCCAGAACTTTGTTTTATATCAAGACGGTCTGACACCATGTTGCTTGATGCTGTCGCTCTCTAGTAAGCATGTTAAAAAAAATGATTTAATCCAGTTTAAATAGTAAGGAATAACAGCTATTTTATTCAAAAAGAAAACAAAAAGAAGGTGATATTAAAGTGCACAGCGGAAAAATTGGTAAAACCCATTCCGAATAGAGTCGGACATCTTCAAATACGAATGAAAAGGAGATGCATACAGAAGTAAATGTTTTCGGATATGCGCTATTTCTATCTATATATATATATATATATATATATATATATATATATATATATATATATATATATATATATATATATATATATATATATATATATATATATATATATACTGATAGCAAGCTCATCGGTATGAGGGCTGAACTGTGTCACAACTATGGTTCTCTATCAGCAGCTGGGAAGTCAACCTCACCTGTCCTGACATACTCTCAGCCCGTACACAACATCTCAGTGTTGGGTTTCACTGCTTTAAAGAGTTTATTTTGGTTTGAATGAGGGACACCTGCATCTCGGCGTCAGCCAACACTGTTTTTTGAGCTCAAGCTCCTTCAAACGGCACGCTTCCTTTCTCGTTAATTCCTCACTGCGTCGGTCCTTTCTGTTCTCATCCTCCTTCCGCCACGCATGCGCTCCATGGATCGTTTGAAGCATCTGTTTGGTCAGTTGTACAGTCAACGGCCCATTTTTCGGACTCCCTGTGGGCTGCGAAAACATCCGAAAAATCGGGCAGTCCGAAAAAAATGAATGCATGTCTTTAACTGCCCTTGACTCTTTTGTTACGACGCATATTAAAACCGATCACAGGGGACTGATTCTTTAGATCGCTGATTTCGACATGTTGGAGCCGTTTCATATCCACTTCATGCCATCCAGTAGTTAGTACAGGCACTGAACTTTCAGAATCAGTTAAAATGTTTCGTGCTCCGGTGTGTTGTGATTTTCGATGGACCTTTTTGCGAACGAATGCGCGTATGCTGTAGCGAAAAGAGGAGTGGCCGTCACCTCCTGCCGCGCTTGAGAAAAAAATCATGTCGCTCACGATTACACTGCACTGGCATCAAAATTTTGTAATCGAATGACTCCCAGTAAGTCAAGAATTAAATTACATAGCCGGCTTTGCCGTCCGACAATGCTGAGCGATGATAATTAACCGAAAATGAGGCCAGCTGTTTACTATAGTGAGCTTTGGTTTGGAGTCCGAGTCGTTTTATTCCACCGAAGTGTATTTCTGAAGGTCCGCCGCATGTCTAGCACGTGGACCTGGCATTTTCAACCAGTTTCCAAGAGCATCGGTTTCGCTTCTCTCGTAAAATTCAGGCAAGGGGCGCATGCCGGTGTCACTGCGCAGTTATTGTAAGTGGATCCCATGTCGTCTAGGCCCTCGTCGGGGCGCGCGAGCGCCCAACTGCAGGCATAAATAAAGTTGGCTCCAATCCAATCCAAGTCGTCATCCCGCGCGGCTGAGCCGCGAGAAAAGCGTCATGCTCGAAACTATATACTGCACCCACACTTGAATTTAGTGATGAGGACGCGAGTTACGATTCCGAAGATGGCAGCAAAGCGGATTCAAGCTCAGACGGCTACGATGTTCTGAGTCGGCATATGGGACATCTGCAACTGTTCACTGGCGAGTTTAGGTTACGGCCTCGGGCGGTCTCCTTCCTTGCGCGTACTTGTCTTCCGATCTTCTTGCACAACCTGAGAGCTCTTCCGATTATCTTCAGAAGTATATACTTCGCTTGGCTATGATGTGCTGCCATCGGCAGCCAAGAGACTTCTGTTCACGCCAAGAAGGCCACCCGTAGCACATCTCGGGCCCAGCACTGCGGATCAGCGCAAGACAGGTTTGCAAAGGCGTGGGATTTTTTTTTTCTACTCTTCATTTCTGCAGACGTGATAAAGACAACCTGCGAAAATGCAAGCAGATATGCTTGGATGCATAATCTTGTAGTTGCCCGGCTACGCGGGGAGCAATTGGTCCTGGAAGAGGTGCATGACTATAGAGGAACTGGTGAAGTACGTTCCCTGGACTTCTCATCGGACCATCCTCAGAAGATGCCGAAAAGACGAAACTGCAAAATGCGCTACGAGGCCCGCAAAGATGAACAAATACCAGACTTTTCGTGAGAAAAGTGCGGAGTGCACCTATGCTTCACAAAATCCACGAACTGCGTCCCCACATGGCATGAGCGATGAACTGGTTTTAGTTCCTTTTTTTTTTTTGTATCCGAAGAACAGCGGTGTACTGAGCATTTATTTTTTCAGACACCATTTCTGGGTTATTTATCTTTCAAATGTATATTCGGAATTTCCTTTGATATTGATGTTTTAGCGGATATGGTTTTTTAATGTTGTTTTTATCAACTGGAAGCAAAAATGGCGCTTTCTATAATTTTTATGTCTTACCTAAATATTTTTTTGTTTGGAAACGTATGTTTTTGGAAAGAGAATTTCATTATGCATAACATGCTATGCAGCAATGTGTACTGGAATATTATTTGTAGTGGTAAATATTTTTTTCTGAGACCTATAAAAAACTACCATTTTCTCGCGGTAACGAAAGAGTTAAGGGCTCAAATTGCCACAGGCACGTCCGAAAAAGCTCTTAAGGCCTGCCAGTACACGTATTAGGCATATCGGTGCTCGTACTGTGACAGGAGACGAAGGTGCACGCGTGTATGATTAAGGAATACTCTGTGTGTCCCGTGACAATTTCCCCTTCCCAGACTTATCCTTCCCCGCGTAACATTGCTGTACTGAGGCGAAGCTAACTTTCGGAGATTGGCATTACGCAACGCACTGTGCTTTGCGAGCTTCGAAGCCAATCGCGAGGATTACAAAGGCAGAGTCGGTGCCATTGCTGACAGCGGCGAATTCTTTCAATGAAAAACACGGCACCGCATGGCAAGAAGTTAGCGAACGTAGAAGCAGCTAGGATTAACGTTGCGCGGTGGTGGCTACGGCTACCAGCGGATCTGCGTGCGACAGCACAGGTACGTGGCGGCGAGATAATCAAAATGGCGGCGGCGGTGGCTTATTAATGCCATTTCAGAACTGCAGTCAGGGCAACATACATTGAGTCTGTGGAGTACGTGGTGGTGCTGCGAAGGCGTGCGAATTATTGGGCATGTCCGAAAAATCGGTCATTAACTACTCTGGCAATACCTCGTGCCGATGACACGGCGTCAATGGCGATTCGTTGCGATTCCTCTGTTACTGGAGCCAGCATTAACACGAATTTCGTTCCCTTTCAATAAAATTCCAGCTAATTTTCCCTGGTAGAAACAAATTCCCTGAGTATTTCCAGACTATTCAATTTCCCTGAGAATTCCCGGTTGGTAGACACCCTGTGATTTTTGCCAAAACAATTAACACTGTACGCTTAGGTAGCCCGTAATTAAATACAATTGGTTTACCCGACGCAGTCGTTGCGAAGGGCAAACGTGGCGAACGTGCAAGCGAAGCGAGCAGCCTCGCTCAGACGGTCGGAGTGTGCTGTGTGCCCGCGAAATGCCCTCGCGTCGCGGCTCCCGATCGCGCCAGCAGCTTAGTACTAGTGTACTAGGCGCTGCTTTGCATAACAGGCACACGTTCGAGATAATTTTACTGAACTGGAAACTATTTCGTGTCCGAAACAAACTGCAGCAGGCAAGAAAAAAAGACTGCTAGAAACCGGCCAGCCAGCGCCGCCTCCGCGGAGGGAACGTCACATGCCAGCCGCGCTGCCATTGGCTGCGGCCAGACGACGGTGCGGTTGTCGGACGCCCGATCCGGCGCTTCGGCACGGCAAAACACCTCGATTCCGGTTGCCGTTCCGGCGCGTCGGACGCCGGATCGGACCGTGTGCCTCCCGCTTAAGTGCACGTGCGTTTTCTATTTCGCCCCCGTCGAAATGCGGCTGCCGCGATTCGGATCAAGTCCACGACGTTTAGCAATGCCATAGCCGCAAAGCTAACGCGGCGGGCACAGAACTGTTGATTTGACGGTCGAACGCTTCCGTAGTGTCGCCTGGACCCTGCAGTGCGCTTTAATTAATGCGGCTCTGTTTCCGCACGCCCTGCGTAAGCTGCCCCCTTGACATATTTGCATGGCGTTTATTTTTCAGAAATAGCAGCAACGTACTGTACCGTGCCTTGAACTTAAGCCTATCCTGTTTCCCCGCAACCGCTGTCGTATAGTAGAAGGGTTTCCTTGCCTTCACACGTCAGCTCCCCCACCTCTCTTAAACGCGAGTGTCCGACTTGGAAAAATGCTGCGCACGCAGCGTACCTCTACAAATGGTTAGTATAGACTATCTACAGCACGGTTTATGCCGACGACCTAAAAGAAGACTGCCACGATGACTGCGCGCTGCAGCAACGACGTTTTATCGCTGGGCCGAGAAATCAATTATCAGTTGGGCGAAGAGTTCTCTTTCTTTTTTTTTTGGGGGGGGGAGAGGGCTCGCTTCTGATATAACGACAAACGGCGTCGAGTTCTGACGTCATCGATATCGCGTCGTTCGGGTCAGGAACCACAGATTCGAGAACCGTCAAGTTGTGCCGACGTCGAAAGGGTACCTACGGCTAGGCAGTCAATCGAAGCGCCGTGAATGAAGAACGTTACTACTGCAGGAGAGGCTGCTGCGCACAAGGTCGCGGGATCGAATCACGGCCATCGGCGGCTGCATTTCGATGGGGGCGAAATGCGAAAACACCCGCGCACTTAGATTTACGTGCACGTTAAAGAACCCCGGGTGGTCGAAATTTCCGGAGTCCTCCACTACGGCGTGCCTCATAATCAGTAAGTGGTTTTGGCACGTAAAACCCCATAATTTATATTTATACTGCAGGAGAGAGGCCACACTGTGACATAAAGTTGTGAACACAGCTGGCTGGGTGAGTTCTATGGAGCTTAATGCTGCGCTTAACACACGTGGACGACAACAGAACGGAAAGACGACACGCATATATCGCGTCTTCTGCGTGTGTAGGCGCGTATATATGACACTGTTTCGCCCACGTTTGTTTTAACGCGACAAGCGCTTGATTATAACGTCGTCGCAGTCGCACCGTTCGTGCCACGAGCGTTCATCGTCGCGCTGGCGTCGACGTCTCGCGTTCCCACTAGCCGACGCGGGGCGGATCACTCGTCCGCAATTAAACGGTGTCTCCTCTGGCACGTGTATACATTCGCAGCAACAACAACGAAAAGGAAAACCAACGCCTACGAGCGAGTGAGGGTACGACGAGACAAGCGTATACTCACGTGTAGAGTCCATGGCTTTCGCGATGGCCTTCCAGGCCTGCGACCGCTTGAAGAAGTCCCTCTGTTCTCGATGGCCGGGGTCGTAGAGCAGCGGGTGCTTCTCCACTTCGGCGATCAGCGACTCCAAGTCGATCATGCCGGCCGTGTAGAACGCCACCATGCCGCAGCCGTCGCGCTGGCAGCGTAGAGTGCGAGAGAACGTGGGGTCTCTAACAGCGGAGCGCGCCGACGATGGCGAAGGGCCAGCGCTCGAACCGCGACGACGCGCAGGCGACGTCGTAGCCTTCTTGATGCCGCGGCGAGCGGAAGCCCGTCTCCCTATCTTCGAAAATGCCACCGCGTTCTTCCTGCGTCGCGCGGCACTGCGCTCGCCTCGGCGATCCACCGTGTCGGCAGCCCCGCCTCGAGAAAACGCGCACGGCACACGAAAACGCGGCGAAAATGCGACTGAGCTCGACACTTTTCTTCGCGCCCCCACGAAAGCTCCCGCGGCAGCGGCAGCCAACAGCAACACACACAGCGGCAGCGGTGCGAACGACGCGCCGCTACGCAGCGCAGCGGCTCGCGCGAGTTGCCATGGTAACGCGAGGGAACGTGTGCAAGAGGCGTGCGCTTGCCTGCTCTCGGTTTGCAGCTTCCGACCGGTCTACTCTAGGTTGCCGCTTTTTCTGCGCTAGCTGGGTTGGTGCCGCCATGCAAGGGGTACTGGGAGGGGGGGCGTACCTCCTTTCCTGCGGCTTCTCTCTCTCTCTCTCATTGCGGGAGGGAAGCGTTTCGCGCTGCCTGCCCCTCCGGTGGCATTGATCGCCTCCACGTCTTGCGGCGCGCGCTTTGCGCTGGGGAAAGGCTCTTTACGGCAGCTGTTGCTGCTCCGTTCGCGCGCTTTCGGGTTTGAATCACTGATCCTGCGCATATCATGAGAAGCCAACAAACACTGACACCAAGGACAACATAGGGGAAATTACTTGTGCTTAATAAATGGAATGAAGAAACGATAAATTGATGGAAATGAAAGTGGATGAAAAAACAACTTGCCGCAGGTGGGAAGCGAACCCACAACCTTCGCATTTAGCGTGCGATGCTCTACCAATTGAGCTAACGCGGCGCTGTTTCCCCATCCACTTTCTTGGGTATTTATGTGTACTAGTAGAACCCTGGGAGTGTTAGCCAGCGCCACCACTCACAGACCTTGGAGGCGCACGTGGAACGTCCTTGTTGCCGCAGGCGTCACGAGAACGTGATCTTTTTGGGTGAAGACAACTGGTCAATAAACCCAGATATGCTACCTGAAGGCATCAATGTTGCCGGATTCGAGACCCTCGTTAAGAAACAGCGCCGCAGTAGCTCATGGTAGAGCATCGCACGCGAAATGCGAAGGCTGTGGGTTCGGTTCCCACCTGCTTCAAGTTGTTGTTTTCATCCACTTTAAATTTCCGTTAATTTATCATTTCTTCAGTCCATTTATCAAGCGCAAGTAATTTCCCCTATGTTTTCCTTGGTGTCAGTGTTTGTTGGCTTCTCATGATCCTGCGCAGGTGAGATTGCTCTTGGCGTAAGCAAGGCCTCCCCCCAAGGACAAAGGGAGAAAGGGGAACGCGCTTGCGACTTTTATTCATGTAGAGTAGTAGTGAAAACTTTATTGAAAATGTCCGGCGATTTGGGCGGGGTGGGGCCATAAGCACCCCAGCCTAGGTGACGGCCTCGAGTCCTTGGACTCGGGCGGCTTCCTCGGCGTGCCGGACGGCCCACAGTTGATCGGCGAGGTCGTGGCTGAGCAGGGCCGCCTCCCAACGCGCGCCTCGGTTCGAGACTGCCATTTGAAGCCGAAAAAAAAAAAAACGGGTTTGCCCAAATGATGACACGTGCAGCACGCTTTTGAGGACGACTGCTGTAGAACGCGCTGTTGAAGAGAAGGCATAAAAAATAAACGTCGAAAAAAATAAAAGAAAGAGGACCGTCTTCTCGATAGGTGATCTTTGCACGTCCTCGGAATGCAGGAGGCATGCCGACACGCTTATTCGCTGCGATTACAGTGAGTCAGCTCAATGAAGAGCTTCGTCCCCGTCCCCACTGCCCCACCCCTATCTCTCGATATATCAGGGATGGAGCGCCAAGTTTTGCCGCACTGAAGAATTTTGAACAGCACAATACAGGAGAGCGATGGTCTTGAGCCACTTTGTCCTGCACCCACGACAGGCGAGTTCCTTCAAGGGGGGGGAGGGGGGAGAACTTATGCGTTGTGGTTTCACTGTGTTTAACTGGGGCTAAAGGCCTTCTAAACACATCAGTGCGAACAGGCTATTCCAGCATCGCAGTAAAATATAAATTAATATTTAGCACATTTACACAGCAGTGCTACTGCTAAGAAAATGAAAATTTATGTAACACACGGTAAATCACATGCATTAAAGAAACAGCAATAAATAAAGAAGAAAAAAAAAGACAGATACCCAGCAGCAACAATATCACATGAGTTAACTATATCGCAATATAGCTTCAAAAGAGTATATTTCACAAAAGGACAGAGAACTAACACATCTAAGCAATGTGCATATCAATTCCAACTATGGTAAGGACGCGCTAGATTAAAAAAAAAAATTAATGCGCCCTTGTGCCGCATGTGCGCCCTTGTGATTTTAAGTGTTGGAAATGGGAACAAGAATTACAAAGATTTATATGGAAAAAGAATAACAAAACAAATAGAAGGGAGGAGAGGATTGCAAAAAGAGAGCACGCAACAGGCATTTCAGTCAGTGTTATATTTTACCATACAGTACAGCATGTCTAACAAACGCAAAATAACAGCTCTCTGATTATACACTAGTCACTACACAAGTTAGGCCACCGACTTGGCCTCGGACAGCACCCTATATGGAGTCTCTTTCAAAGCGACGACAGGTACAGAGGAAGGCTGGTTTCGTCACAACCACAGATGCCAACGCCTGCACTGTGACAAGACATAACACAGCCGGGATCTTTTCGATGGTCGAGCGGGCGTACTGACACCGGTATAGGCATCAATCCTACGCCCGTGCAGAACAATTTCCCCGACCCGCCGTGGTTGCTCAGTGGCTATGGTGTTGGGCTGCTGAGCACGAGGTCTCGGGATCGAATCCCGGCCACGGCGGCCGCATTTTCATGGGGGCGAAATGCGAGAACGCCCGTGTACTTATATTTAGGTGCATGTTAAAGAACGCCAGGTGGTTGAAATTTCCGGAGTCCTCCACTACGGCGTGCCTCGTAATCAGAAAGTGGTTTTGGCCCGTAAAACCTCATAACTAAATTTCCCCGCAAAAGCGCCGCAGAGATACGATAGGTTATCGTTACACCGGCGTACTAGCGCAGACGCGTACGTCGATTACTGCGCGTAGCATCAAACATGTCGACGACATGCTGAAGACCTATCTTATTGGCAAGAGATCGCTCGACCGCAAGCACAGCTAGGTCGCTCAGACGGTTATTCGTCTTCTTGCTGCGAAGATAAGTCTTCAATCTTCGAAGGCACAAAAACGCGCGCTCGCAAAATGGTGACGATGCCAGTATCGTCACGGCGATAACGCCTAGCTTGCGCAGTTCGTGGAAGGCTAGTTTATATTCTCCCAAGAGGGTCAACGATCGCAGCAGTGTCTCTGTCTTGCCCGTCCTTTCGGCTTCGATGCGCCGAAGAAATTTCGTTTTATCAGCTTGCACTCAACTTCAACGGTTTTGATGTCGCATTCATGCATAGTGATCGGCGAAAGGCTTGACTAACGAGACGTCCATGAAATTCTCACTCCAGGGGTGGAGGGTGCTGACTCCGCAGAGTACATCATGATTCTCCGTGAACTGCCTGGTCAGCTCCGCAATCAGGTGGACCAAAACGGGTAGAAAAACTTTGAATGGTTTCCTTTGAATCTGGAGACTTCTTCAACGGGAAGCGTCCTTCGCTCAATACGTACTGTTCCACATGCAGCGCGAGGCGCGTCATTCTTTCCTTTTGTCCTTAGGACACCCCGTTCTCAGAAATACTGCAGGTTTGCGCGAAGACAGTGTCAAATGCGTTCTGAGAATTTCTCATTCCGGAGAACTCGTCAATCACCGTGCGTGCCGCGAGGCACGTGCCTGACTAATATTGCAGTCTCAATTGCAATAAGTCCTCAAGCCTGCTGAGTACCGTGGTTAATAGGCTCAAATGGAAGAGAAGCGAAAAGTTCATTCGCTCAAGCAGTCGACCCCTATAGCTTCCGTTGCCCGCCTGCTGTTTGAAGCGATGACTTCTGCGAGACATACAAGGATAGCAGGAAAACTTTTAGTTCCCGCTGTGCAAGCCGCGATATATCTGGCAAGCCCATCATGTATCGCTGAGACGCTGCAGCTCTATTAGAGTGGCAAGGACAACCTATTCTTCACATCTACGTACAGAGATGGAATTAACCCGCCGTGGTTGCTCAGTGGCTATGGTGTTAGGCTGCTGAGCACGAGGTCGCGGGATCGAATCCCGGCCACGGCGGCCGCATTTCGATGGGGGCGAAATGCAAAAAACACCCGTGTGCTTAGATTTAGGTGCACGTTAAAGAACCCCAGGTGGTCGAAATTTCCGGAGTCCTCCACTACGGCGTGCCTCATAATCAGAAAGTGGTTTTGGCACGTAAAACCCCAAATATTATTATTATTATTATTAAGAGATGGAATTGCAGGTCCACTCAGGAAAGCTTAGAGGCATTCTAAAAGAGAGTAAAAATTCCTCGCCGGTTTTATCACCTCGAAGACATCTACGATGCCTAGATTGAGGCGGTGGTTTGTGCAGTGGACGTACACTGCCTGCGACACTGTTGATATGCACCGACGAGGACGGACAAGCGTCGCCAGGGGTGATGGTGTACGCAGTCTCTTCAAGCGGAATCGAAACGGAGCGCTGAGAAGGATTTTCTTGTTTATGGATTGTCTCCGCATCTTCCATTGTTGAAGCAGAAAGCTCGGTGTGGGCGCATTGTTGCTTGGCCTGCTCACGTGCATTCAATAGGCAGTGGACCTTTTCTGCGACATCTTGAGGCCACCCAAAAGTCCTGTGGCGTCGACCACACGGTGGAGCCTCTTCCTGTGGCGAGACGGGCTGGCGTTTCGGATGCATGTTATGAGCGTCCCCTTTGGAACGGGGCGGTCGGTTGCGCCACCAAGCGCTTGCTAGTACACTGTTTAGTGTCCTACCTAGGTTGGAGAAGAAAAAAGAAAACCCTATGAACTCCTACTACCACATTTTCTGATCCCCTATTGCGAACTTTGCTTTTGTACGTCTCCGTTTTATGTCGTTTCCCTGCTTTTGTTCCACCAATCCTCCAATCGCATCTTACTAATGCCTGTTGCGGACATGTTTACTTTTCCACTTCTCTCGCTGAACCCAAGGGCTTCAAGGAGGCCAGTGGTGCCTAAATGGACCGCTGGGTAGACGTCTTCACATTGTAATAAAACATGCTCCATCGTTTCCCTAGCTTTACCGCAGCAAGCACGGGCTTGTTCTTCCTTCTTATATCTCGCTTTGTAGGTGCGTGTTCTAAGGGATGCCGATCTGGCTTCGAAAAGTAATTAGCTTTCCTTTGAGTTATCATAAATTGTTTCTTTCCTGATTTCGTTTTTTCCTCTTAAGTAGTTACTCAGGGTAGGTTTCTTTTCCATTGCCGCCACCCATGATATTATTTCAGCCTCTCTGACATTACACTTGACGTTCTTTGTTGCTGTGTTGCCCAGCCTACAGGCCGCATACTTGCTGGTAAGTTTCCAAGTTCTTTTCCTCCACTGTGAATCAATGCTTTTCATGTACAGATACATCAACACTCTCCCAGCCCATTTACCTTCTTCCATATTCCTCAGCCGTTCTTCATAATCAATTTTACTGCGAGTTTCCCTCACTTCAAAACTAGTCCAGCCCATATCCCCCTGCACAGCTTCATTTGTAGTCTTCCCGTGAGCGCCCAATGCGAGGCCTCCCACTGACCTTCGGTTCCCATCGAGTCCTGATTGTACCCCTTATTTAAAGCAAACAACCGCATTTCCAAAAGTAAGCCCTGGAACCATTACACCTTTCCGCATAACCCGGAGCACCTCGTACCTATTGTATCCCCATAGTGCTCTGTGCTTCCCATTATGGCTGCATTTCTCTTCCCCTTCACTGTCATTGTTTCTTTCCTGTGTTTCCATATATCTATTGCCTTCGTTTACCCATATAACAAGGTATTTATATTCTCTTACCCTAGGTATTTCCTGGCCCTGTATTGCCACTGTCTGTTCACTGTTTTCACTGGATACCATAACACGTGATTTTCTAACACTAAATTTCAAGCCTAAATTCTCGCCTTCGTGTCCACAGTTATTAGCCAGACGTTGCAAATCACGTTGCTAGTTAGCTAGCAACACAATGTCATCCGCATAAAATAAACCTTGGAGCTGCTGCTGTGCTACTGTATACCGCCTGTTGGCATCAGAGATTAAACCCGATATTACTTCCTTCTAGCGCCATCTCCATCCTCACCATGTACATCATAAACAGCAGTGAGTATAAAGGGCACCCCTGCCTCAGTCCCTTGTTGATATCAACTTTCTCCACGCTCCTCATCTTTTCGTATTCAACGCAAACGGTATTTTCTAGGTAAATCTCTCTCAAAAGCTCTAGACAACATGTCACCTTCGTCACCCCTTCCAGAATATCCCACAGAATGTTACGGTCCACGTTGTCATAGGCTCCTGCAATGTCTAAAAAGGCCACATATAACGGTCTGCTTTCTACTTTTGATATTTCAATACACTGAGTAAGAACAAATAAGTTCTCATCCAAACGCCTGCCTATTCTGAAGCCATTCTGAAGTTCTCCCAAAATGCCATTATTCTCTGCCCATGCTTGCAGCTTAAGGTTTGTTTCCACTGCTTTCACCAGGGCTTCCTTACTTATTGGTCCCAGTTAATTAATCAGCCTGACGGGAACTTCGTCTAGCCCTGTGGCTCTGCGCTTAGGAATTTTCTTTTCGGCTTTCTTCCAGTTGGAATTCGTCAGCACCAGCTCCTTTTCCACCTTGGTCTCTTTGATGCTCTCTTTTTCTTCGAATACAAACTAGTCATTGCCCAGGAAAGCTTCGGCTCCTGTCGTCGCTCGGTGCTGAAGCGCGCGTATACGGAGAAGGCGAGGCGAGAAACTGGCTTGGCCCTTTGCACCGCGTCGAATGTGCACAATACCCTCTGCAGCTCTCTGGGCGTGGCCACATTAGCCTCTTGACGGCTGTAATTACCCGTGAGACGCTCGAAAACCTTCCTTACTAACGTGCAAGTCCAGAGGGTAGATAGAAGGGGGAGAGGGGGGGAGGAAGCAGAGATAGGGTAGAACAGGCGCAGTCGCTAAACGAGTGACTAACAGCCTTGCCACTTTCCACTCGCCGTTCCCATTCAACGGGAGGGGAGGGGGGATATGGAAAAGGTGGGACCTGAGAAGGCGCTACTGCTATAGACACAATGGCGGTAGCGGGGAAACGGGAAAAATGTAAGTTGACGTCTCGGTACGGCACGTTTCGGCTATTTCTAAAAAATAAACACCATGAAAATATGGCAGGGCGTGCAGAAAAAGAGCCGCGTTAGTTAAGAGGAAGCTTTAGCTCGAGTGCTCCTATCTAAATACATGGAAAAGGAGAATTCGTTTTTCTCGGCAACCACTGGACCAAATTTGACGAGGTTTGTTGTATTTAAAAGAAAAACTTAAAATCTAGTGACTGTTGGTTTCGAAATTTTGAGTTAGGTTGACAATTTTTTATTAAAAATTGGCAAAAATCCAAAATTTTCAGAAAACGAAACTATCAAGTTTGCAACTCTGCAACTCAACAACTAAAAATGATAATACAATTCTGTGAATTGCATCTAATAGTACATCTAAAGCGGACAAAATTGGTATGTTACACACGAATATAAAAAAATGTAATAATAGGGAAATACAACTTTTGCAAAACGCTTGTAACCAACGTAACAAATTCACGTAAGATGTAAAATGACATATCAAATTTGTCCGCTTTGAATGGTCTAATGAATACCTTTACAGAACCGCGATATCAGTTCTTGATGCGGAGCTATGAATTTGTAAACTTCGTGCTTCTATTTTTTTTCAAACGGTCAAATATTTGAAAATCGTTTTAAGAAAATTCAAGCCCTAAATCGAAATTCCGCTTCCAACAGTCACTAGAATTTAACTTTCTCTTTCAAATGCGACAAATTTCATCAAAATCGGTCCAGGGGTTATCTCATAAAAACGTTTTTGCGTTTTACATGTATTTGAATAGGCCGCGTCGGAGTTGGGCCCGAGCTAAAGTTTCCTCTTAAAGCACACCGCAGGGTCTATAGGCGACACCGCGGAAGCGTCGGCATGTCAAATTAACACTTCCGTGCCCGCCGCGGTAGCTTTGCGGGTATGACATTACTCGAGGTCGCGGCAGCCGCATTTCGATGGGGGCGGAATAAAAAAAAAAAACGCTCATGCACTTAAATTTAGGGACACGTAAAGGACACCATGGTTTCAAAATTAATCCGGAGTCCGATTGTGGTTTTGGCACGTGTAGCCCCACAATTCAATTAAAGTTTAAAACTTTTGCCCCAATGCGATGTGCCCCATGTGAGGCAATTACAATATTCTAAACTCTCGGATGTCATAAAATATGACGCACAACAATGCCTCAAGCAAACACCTCTCTCTGTGCGTGCTCTGTGTACTACGCAAACAGCAGGGGTGCGCGCAAGGTAACGTTTAGCCTCAACTCAGCACTCTGGCGTTGGCCTGAATGTTAAAAAAATGAAACATTCGCCGTCAGCATCATCGCTAATTATCGTCAAGCAAAGCAAATTAACAGCACAGAAAGCTTCGATTACATCGATTCCCAGAGTGCGTGGGATCTGCATAGTTTTTCCTTCATTCCTACTAATCGGACGTACTCGTGGATGGTCCTAAATTCCTCGCCCAAACGCCACTTCGAGACGCAAAACTCACGAGTGCGTCGGCATTGGGCGCGCGTGTCTTTACAGGCAATTAGGTTCGCGGAGCGGATGGCGGACTGTGGAGTGGTGGCGTGTCCTGCAAGGGCTCACCGGGTCTTTTTGAGAGTAGGCAGCGTTGGCCCGGCGGTTTTCTGTGAGTTGAAGCTGCGGCTTAGAACGGGTCATGGCCTCTGCACTCGTTTGACTCCACTTGAGATTTTGTGGCGGAGCCTACTGCACTCGAGGCAAGAACTTGCCGGTTCACGCTGGCAGACCGAACAACGAAGAGGTGTAGCCCACTTTTTAAATCTATTTAGACCCGTTGGAACCGTTCTTTACCTTATTGCGGCAGTTCGCGTTGTATTTCAAGAGCCTGTTCTATCACAAGCGCGAGGGACATTGCTCGTGATCAGAAATGTTCTATAATAAATTGTTACGCTTAAACAAAGCCGTCCCTTGCAAGCGACGCTGCTCTCATACATCTGCCTCCAAATTATAAGACATCAAAATTGACGTTTTGTTTCATACCGCCTACCTTGGGTCGGCTTTCCGGCGCGCTTGTGGCGGTGGGGAAAAGGGGCGTGGCGCAGGCGGAAATTTGGGGGTGGGAGGCCGCCGCCCCCCGTGCCACCCCCCCCCCTTTGCGACGCCCCTGCCGAATTCACTGTTTTCCATTCATCTTTCTATGTCCTTAACGAAGCATGAACAACGATAGAGAGAGGGGACATCATTGTTTCAGTCCTTGGTGAATTTCCACCACTTTACATTATTGGCCGTGCCACAGAGTCAGGCCGCGGCCTAGGGTGCCATCGAGGCACCCTACCGCGACCGACGACGAAGCGCCCCCGCGCGGCAACCGTGTTTGTCTCTTCTGCGGAGGTACGGGCGACAACACATCTGAGTCCTTAGCGTAAAATTCACCTTGGATAACTCTCGCAAATTCAGTCACCGCCCCCCCCCCCTCCCGTCCAACATTGGAGGGGAGAACTGTAGCGTGTGTGAGTGGACAAGAGTTTTCGGTTGTAAATCAGGTTTTGCCAGGCAGACAAAAACATGAACGACTTCCCAGTGTGCAAAAAAAAAAAAAAGACCTTAGCTCTATTAAGGCCCCATAAAGACCGTTACAGGCTGGGGCGAGAGGGGAACATGGAGGATGGCGCCGGCGACACGTCCGTAACTAAACATTTAGCACAAAAATAGGAGTCGACATCGTTCTAGGGCCCTTTTCTCCCTCTTTCTGTAAGAGGAAGCTTTAGCTGGGGCCGAACTACGACGCGGCCTTTTCGAACACATGCAAAACGCAAAATCGTTCTTCTGAGATAACTCCTGCACCTATGTTAATGAAGTTGCGTTTCAGAGAGAAACTGAAATTATAGTGACTGTTCGCAGCGGAATTTCGATTTAAGGCCTGAATTTTGTTGAAATAATTTTCAAAAGTTCGGAAGTTCGAAAAAGATAGAAACAGGAAGTTTAGAAATTAACAGCTCTCCATCAAGAGCAGATATGGGGATTCTGTAAACGGCGTCCATTAGATCATTCGAAGCGGACAAATTCAGTATGTAAATTTATCTATTACGTGATTTTTTTACGTTGTGTACAGCGATTCTTCCAAAGCTCTATTTCCATGTTACAAATTTTTTTTCAGATTCATGTGTAACACATCAATTTTGTCCGCTGCAAATGTACTATTAGATGCAATTGACAGAACTGTGATATAATTTTTCATTTATGAGTTACAGTGTTGTAAACTTGATAGGTTTCGTTTTCTGAAAATTTACGATGTTTGCTATTTTTTATAAAAAGCGAGGACCTAAATAAAAAAATTGAAAGGAGCAGTCACTAGATTTGAAGTTTTTTTCTTTTAGATGCAACAAACATCGTCAAGTTTGGTGGAGTGGTTGGTTGCCGAGAAAAATGAATTCTCCTTTTGCACGTATTTAGATAGGAGCACCCTAGCTAAAACTTGCTCTTAACGTTGCCGAAAAAAAAAACGAATTCACCTTTTACATTTGTGATTTGGGTTGCCAATTTTTTTTTTATTTAAATTGGCAAAATAACAGATTTTCAGAAAACGAAACTATCAAGTTTACACCTCTAACTCGGCAATGAAAAATAATATCCCAATTCTGTGAATTGGTTCTAGTAGTACACGTAAAGCGGACAAAATTGATATCTTACACATGAAGCTCGAAAAATTTAGTATTGTGTAAATACAACTTTTGCAGAACCCTTATACACAACGTAACAAATTCACGTAATATATAAATTAATATATCGAATTTGTCCACCTTTAATTATCTATTGGATGCCGTTTAAAGAACTGCGATATCTGTTCTTGGCGGAAAGCTATTAATTTGTAAACTTCGTGCTTCTATTTCTTTTTTTCGGACTTCTGAATTTTTGAGAAGTCTTTCCACAAATTTAGGCCCTAAATCGAAATTCCGCTTCCAACAGCCACTAGAATTTAACTTTCTCTCTCAAACGCAACAAATTCCATTAAAAGGGGTCCTGTGGTTATCTCAGAAAAACGGTTTTGCGTTTTGTATGTATTTGGATAGGCCGCGTCGGAGTAGGGCCCGAGCTAACGCTTCCTCTTAAAGGGCCCCTCACCAGGTCTGGCCATTTTGAGCTGACAAGCGCAGAGCATACAATGCGCGCTAACGATCGTGTTTGCACAGAATTACATCGCTACGCGCCGCGGAAAGGTCTGAAGTTTCAATCCGAACGCCGTTTTCCCTTTCCCTCGCGGCGACCGCCCTACAAGCCGGACGGTGACATACTCGAGTCCGCAGTGTGACGTCGCTCTTTGGTGACACGTGATTTCGAGAATTATTCGAGGCACCATCTGTTACTTGCGTGATCTATTGCTTGAATGGACGAATTGAAGTTTAGAGAAATAATAAAACACACAAACGGAAAGTCTGCGTGTTTTCTTGTTTTACTTCGCACCGAAGCAAGAGAGATGTACTTCCGCATCGTCTGCTTGTTCCCACGGTCACGCAGTCGCGTGCGCAGATACCGAAACTATGCCATCTACCGTGTTCCAGCGCGTGATCATGCTCTGCGATACGCTTGTTCTGCCTCAGTATTCGTGTAGCCCTGAATTATACCGCTAGTCACGTGTTCTCGTGCACAGAGCACAAAATCGTGCGCTGCGCGAAACGAGACAAGAGAGCTTTAGAACAGGGGCCTATTAGATTCGTCGGACGATCTCGCCGCTGCCACCATTTGCTAGAGTTGTCGGACGATCTACGGGCTGTAGGCCGATCTCACCGCTGCCATACAGATGTAAGATTTGGCAAAGAAATAGCGTCGAAGCCACTGCGCATGCGCGAGACGCGAAATGCCTTTGGGTTTTGCGTTGGGAACGCTATTTCAACGATTTAGCGGGAGCCCAAATAGCGGCCCCAAAATCTTTGCGTCAGCAAACATGGCGGCACCCACCGAAGCGACGGCTCTAACCCAGCACCAAACTGGGTACGATTCGTGGTAACGCGTGAAGTTCGCAAGCTAGGAGAAGTGACTGCGGTTATCGCTTTCTCTCAACTAGCGTGTGTTATGAATATTGATCCATTAGACGCCGCTGATTCCGAATTCGATTGTGGATTTTATGGCTCGTAGGCCTAATGCGGCTAAGCTTGACTGGTGAAGGCACGTAAAGTTGGTTTGCTCAAAACTAAGGGCATCTAATTGTTTGCTGCTTAAAGAATGACCTGTAAATTTTAATTAAACGCGAATACACGCAAGTCAAAATTACTATTCCTATCATAAAATGGTATATTTTATTTAATTATTTCTAATAGCTTTTCTTTGACACCGTGGTGGCACTGTCAGCGCAAGACGCTATCCGCAAGCGCAAAGTCCTATTCTAAATCTCTTCACTCCTGCGTACCCGCAAAGCCCTTTTGGGCCCTAAACTATTGGGGCCCATATTCTGAAACTCAGCTCGCGTGCGACGCCGTATGCGATAGTGCGCCGCACAGCAGAAAAGCGAGGGGAAAAAGATGAAGGCGGGGTCCGGGACGTATGCGTCACGTGACCCTCGAGCTCCGGTACGGGAGAGCGCAGGGAAGGAATTCCGCTTGCGGAGGCTAGACGGGGCAAGTGGAGAGGGTGCCTCTCTCCACTTGCTAGCAGTGGCCCTCGCCTCCTGAAATCATATTCCGCTTGCGGAAGCTAGACGGGACAAGTGGAGAGAGTGCCCCTCTTGGCAGTGGCCCTCGCCTCCTGAAATCATGGGTTCGCGGCGCTGAAATATTTCTGTCGCGGCTATTAACGAGCAGATTTGAAAACTTCTTGTGGCAGAACGCCCCGTAGAGGACACGTAACCACTTCCAACCTAAAACCCAATTTACTATGTGGCCTCCTAAGGGGCCCTTTAAGGTGGTGGCCACACATATTCAAAAGTAATTTTCTTTTTCACAAAATACATTTCTTCCATTTTTTTACGTTTTAAGTACGCCGAAGCATTCAGCAACGTGCTGAAAAAAAATTATCTTCCTATAATCGTTAGTTTGGGAGTTAGTGAGCTTTCCAACCCACACCCTCGTATTGTGAAACCGAAAGTCAGTACAATCTCTTTTATATAAGTATCATTCAAAACACAATTAACAAAAATTATGTTGTCGCTGAGCAGCCACACGAGCAAAAGTAATGCATCTCGTGGGGCTCCAGCTATGAATCTGGTGCATCTTAGGCCTCTGTGTAGTCTTGAATATTTGTTTACGTTTTTCTCAAAACAAAATCTTGCTCCACCTAATGCTACAGAAACTATGATTACTTTGTTTTGAATGAAATTCCGATATAAAGTTTTGCACACTCGTTCCTCACATAGAGATATGCGCAACGAACTAGAACAAAGGAAATTGATGCAATATCTGCATTTATACAGCTCTTCTTGCAAATAAATTTGGTAAAGAAAGGCAATTTTTTCGCTTTTCTTACTTTTTCGAATATTACTTTTTTAATACTTATCACATTGTATTTATCCTAGTTCATTTCACAGGACCCCTTACTTAGCTACATAAATGCCAAAGCTTTACTCAATTCAGCAAATCATTAGTTATCACTGCTAGTGCAACCAGCATTTTTACCCCATCTTATGACAAAAATTGCTTGCCAAAAATAGAATGAGCACTTTCTGCACTTTAAACAGTTAAATAAGTTAAAAAAGATATGCTTATTTAGGAAGAAAGGTTGCTTCAAACTTGGCTTCTGATTGAATAATTTTCTTTAATTTTTTTTTTTTTTTTTACTTATTAAGGCGACCGCATATTTGCAGACACCAACGAAACAGACTATCTGCGAGCTAGCCTGGGGAGCTTTTGGCGTCAAAAGCCATTCGTCTAGGTACCAGCGGGCCTTAATTTGATATCCGAGCAGAGGATTCCGGGTAATTACGGAGCTATCACGTCCCTGGGTCTCAGCCTTCGCGGTTCAAAAGCTGCGGTACCCAGAACAGCTCATTTGGGGATTAACTGTTTTTTACCGCGAAAGTGCGCGAAAGCCCGCCAGTTCAGTTCACCGTTGACCTCCGCAGGGCGTCTACCGTCGAGATCGAGAGGGCGAGTATATGATTTCGCTCGTCATTTGGTGCCCGCGTAGCTCGATATTGATCGTTAGTTTGCGGGAAGACGTTTATGCGACGAATTGACTCTGAAAGTGGCCGCGTGCTGGTGGAGAAACCAATGTGATCTTCGAGGCGGTTGAGGATGGGCTTGTCGGTTTTTGTAAATGTTTGAGAAACTTGAGTCGGGGGGCTCGCTGACGGTCGATCGCGAAGCGCTCGGTAGCTGTCTAAAGCTCGAAATTTGCCGATGACCGGTGACAGTATAGCCGTCTCCGAGCCCGAGCAGACATCGAGGCGGTTAGATCGAGGATGTTATTGCATTGAGCGCAGAGGCCGGGGATTGCAACGTGGACCGACTGAACCTCTCTTTGGCGGGAAAGAACTGGCGCCGAGCCACGGACTTCGACACAGAGAGATTTGTGCGCGTCGCCGTTTGGAAGTGTGTGCTGGCCCGGTGGACATATCTGTTTTTGAGAGACTTGGACTCGGACTCGTGGACAAGGACAGACGTGAGGACGTGGACCCGAGCTGCGAGTTTCACCGCAACGTAACGCAGGTGAGTCGGTGAAGCTAAGCCTCGCGGCGACAGTCAGTGTCGTTCAGGGAACCGGCTGATAGAAGTTACAGCATGCAGTTGGCATTTACTCGGTATCTTATAAGGCGCCTACTTCGTGCTTCATGTATATGTATTTCACAGCGCCTCCATAAACTATGGCCAAGGCTCTATCAGCTGTTATTTCAGCGAGCGGGTTTCCCTGGACCATCTCAGCGTCGGGTCTTGTCTGTGACGGAAGAGTTGAGGGGTCGGCTCACGCTAATACGTTTCAGTGCGGCGGCCGTGGGTTTGGTTAAGCACGTTATGACGGTTGTGTCGTTTTCTGCTGTGCCGTGTGTTTATTATGTATTAACCGATGTGATCCAACTGCGGCGATATTATAGTTGATGTGCTGATCGCCGCATGTTTTTGCATCGGTGCTTCGTGAAACCGCTGTTCGTTCGGCGACAGATCCAAAAATTGGCGGGAACTGTGCTCGCGCAGTCTTCCTTGGGCGTTCAGATAACACTTTATGCCGGTTGGTGAAATTAACGTGCGTTTGACCCGTTGTCACCAATGTCTGAATATTTCGAGCTGTTTCGTGGTTCAGAAGTTGACCGCGACAATTATCGGTAGTCGGAACGGCGGCTACGGACCGCTATAGCAGCCGTGCTTTGGATGACCGTTGGCCATCTGGGGTGAAGACATCGAGACGCGCTTTTACTTTGGCGCGACACTGTGCTGCCTGCGTCGCTCGAAATTCTTCGTATGGTTCGTTGGGAGACGTTTAGGGCGGTGAACACTCGAAAGTGACCTCGTTGTCGTGAATAAGTTTGTTACGAATTGCGACGTGGTTGAGATTAGGCTAGCAGGCGCTTGGGGCGGGGCGGGGGGGGGGGGGGGAGGAGTAGCTGTCTCACGTTAGAAATTTACCGACGACTGGCGCAACAGCTGTTTCAGAGCTGCAGCAGGCATCGAGACAGTTAGATCGAGAGGTTATACGCGAGTGTGTGAGACCCGAAATAGCAATGAGTCTGACCGAACATTTTGGCGGGAAAATCTGTAGCCGAGCAAATTTATCACTTCGAGACATTGAGATTCTGCGCGACGTTTGGAAAGTATACTGGCCTGTTCGCTGTGTTTGTGGATAGATTTGTACTCCTAAGGTCAGATGTGAAGACGTGGCCCCAAGCTACGCGTTTTGACGCAGCGTAACGTAACGCGAAGGCGTTGCGTTCAGGGAATAAAATTGCCGGGCTAAGGATTTAAACACGCTGTAGTGGACATCCTCTACTAGCATACGTGCTTCATAATATACGGGGTCATTTTTTTCTTTCATATTTTTAAGCGAATAGCTTTCTTTGACTCCTTCGGCCATTTTCGTGGTAGGTGGCACGTCGTTGGACGGTGGTCAGCATTGGGCGAGAGAAGGTGCCTAAACGCGACGAGGGAAAGGGCGCGTACTCTTGGGCAACCGAGTTGCGAAGAGGGGAGGAGGGGCGAGGTCGTCGTGCTTGTGCGGGAGGGGCGTAAAGGGGGAGGGGAGGGTAGCGTTTTCGCTCGTTCATGGCGGGGAGGCGAACGAAAGGGTGCGTGCCTTTAGGCAAGTGGGTTGCGTGGAGGGGTGGCAATGAAGTGGGGACTCGTTGGTTCATCCGGCGCTCACATTGACAATCATCGTTGATGGCTTCTGCATAATTTTTTTTTTTTGTCACCCTTGGCCTATGTAGTACAATTCTGCTTGAACTAGATGCTACTCCTGGTGCCGGACATTATTTGCAAAAAAAAAAATAATAATATGAATATTTGACTAATTAACGAACTTTCACGAATTAACTTTCAAACCAGTTTCTTTTGGGCACGTACTGTAATTTATGCCCGTTGACCTACGGCCGATGACTCCAAAACTCATCTACGACGTTCTGAGGTGTTACGTGCCAAAACCAACGATCTGAGATTATGAGGCATGCCGTAGTGGAGGGCTCCGGATTAATTTTGACACCCTTGGCTTCCTTAAAGTGCGCCTAACGGTGCACGGGCGTTTTTGCATTTCGCCCTCCATCGAAATGCGGCCGCCGCGGCCGGGATTTGATGCCGCGATCTCGCCCTTAACGCAACGCCAAGGCCACGGAGGGTCATTGGAACGAATTCTGAGGCTGGCACCAGTTTCGAGATATGCGGTCCAAATGTTTGCGACGAAATCTATCGGTGTTCCAGTAATTTGTGAGCTTCAATCCATAAAGAAAGGCCTTCTGTTAAAAAAGAAGTAAGTGAAACAACTGTTTACCGCAAAGTTTGACTGCGCTGACGGATAGTGGTCAGGTCGGAGAATCAGGTTAAGGATATTGATGATATGGTGACATTGGTGATAACGATGTCAGGTTACTGAAACTGTTACGCGGATTTTGTACGACGGTGAGCTCTTCACAAGATGCGGCCGACGATAATCGCGAGTAGGAATGGAGCTATGGGAGATTTTCTGATTGTGTTTTGCTTTATGGCCGTGGTAAACGACGTTTAGCTGTTCGCGTCTGATTACAGTTCGCAACGATTTATTTCTTCATCCAGGAAAGCTTTCGCAAGTAACGATGACATGTGCAGGTGGCGGTATTATATAAGAAATGCGTAGAAGACCGTATGGAAAAGCACCTCGACATAAGGTATATATAGCATTGAAAGGCAGCTGGGTTCACTGAGTTAAGCTGTATATCTTGTTCTAAGCAGTAAAATGTCTATTAGTTTGAACGATGTTACTACCCATGGTAGCAGCCTTGTGCAGATAACGCAATAATCCACGATTGCACGTAACGGCGGCATTTTACCGGCAGACATCGAGATCAACCGCGCGCTAAGATCAAATAGCAAGCGCATGCTTATCAGTTCTGATCTATGTAAAAGCGTAGCAGCCGTGTGATAGCAGCAGCGCGAGACTCGTCTTTCTTTACAGCGCTTGTCTATAGAGCCGGGGTGTATAGCACTGTGGCCATGGTCCTGTTCCGAGTTGGAGGTCGCGGGTTCGACTGCGGCGGCCGCATTCCGATGGCGGCGGAATGCAAAAACGCTAGTCTATCGTGCAATAGGTGCACATTAAAGAACATCAAATAGTCTATATTCCGGAGTCCCCCACTACGACGTGTAACAATTATAATAAAAACGTTGCCTAATCTTATTCAATTTTTCACCGCGCCTGCTGCTGTGCTGCTCAAGTCTAGCTTCGAGTCTTCTTCCAGCAGAATTAGATCTGCGGCAGAACCTCGTCAGTGTTTCTATCACTGTTGTTATTTTATTTTTTCTTCTAAACGTTAACGCAAAATAACGCGGTGCCAGTGTAATCCCCTAGAAAATGGTTCACTTTCCCCAGAGTAGAAGCTATAGCTTCGAGATGCCCCATTAGTACAGCTCAGTTCACACTACGGCGCACGAGGCCCCTTTAGGACAGTTAAAACGGATGTTATCGGTAACTTGGAAATTTCGCAGAACCCTCGTAAACACTGCGACGATTTCACACAAACTTAACTCATACACCGCATTCATCCTCTTCAGATGCCCAAACAGATGTCAGTTCCAGAACTCCGGTTTTTGGTGTAGGGTTACAAATACGAAATTGTGTTAATTTACTGACCCTCGGCACTTTTTGTAAAAGCTATGAGACCCTAATCAAAATTCTGCTTCAAGTTCCTTAATATTGGTTCGCTGGTTGTTTAATGAGACCGTCCCTGTGTTTCACATATCATTGAAAAGGGATTTCACAGGTGGCCCCAAGTTACAGCCTCTTCTGGCCCACAATTCGTTGAAATTAATCCAGAATCTTTCACTGTGCGGCATCTTGTAGAGCCTCTTGTGCCCTTACGGGGCATAAAACTGCATCTAACAATTCATTAATTCACAAAACTTTATTAGAGTCCTGAAGCCCCGTCTTTTCAGACTGAGGCGGGCCGCGTCCATGTCGGCATCGCCAGGCTGAGCCTTATGACGTCATCATGGACCCTCTGGACAGCCCGTAATTGATCTTGATATGAAGAGCTTGATATCATCTTGTGCCAGTAAAGCCATTTTTCCTCGGGTTCGGCGATAGTCACGGGACAGCCCGCCAGCATGTGTCTGATGTCAATGATGCCATCGCACATGCGACATTCTTTCCTAATTTCTCCTTCGGGGTGAATTTTATTTATGAAATATGGAGCGGGGTACATCCCGGTTTGCAGTAAATGTAGCGTGACTGCCCGAGCCCTGTTCAATTTTACGTGTGGCAGTGGGAATTGCCTATGCCCCATGTAGTAATATTTAGTGATGTCGTTGTAAGTTAGTGCAAGCGTTAATTAGTGGCTAATGTGCAGTACAGACATGCGTGCACTGTGTGCTGTTGCAACGTAGCAAGCAATGTGTAGAGAAAGCCGCCGTGTGCATGTCTGGTGCATGGCACGCGTTATCTTGAAACATAGGCAGTGGAATAAACATAATGCGGAAGAAACGTGGAACAACCATAAAGCAGCTCACGCTGTTGACCGCCGATTTAACCCCACGAATCCCAACTATATTATGGGACACACTGGGTTTCGTAGCTGAACATTCTGGTTTAAGCACTGTAAACTTAATGCGAAAACCATATGGCGTTATTGATATGTTGGAGAGAGTCCCCCCTGTTGTTGATAGTTCAACAAACCATCACTATTTTTACTATACTAATTCTTACTCTTCATTTCTTTTTTTTTTCTTCATCTTTTTCCCGAGTGTACTCTCCATGTCCTGAACAATGTGAACAAGTTGCTTAAATTTTCTTTGATGGGTTATGATATTTGGGCTTTATGGGATTGATCACATGATAGTGAAAAGTAACCCTTGCTGCTGAAGGAACATCCAAGGATAAACAAAGGTGGCAGTCAGAAGGAAAAGAGCCAGACCACATCTGTCCCTTCAATCCTAGTTTACATAATGAATGCACTGCGTTTTTCCTTGAGTATAATGAACCAGCCCGAGAAGGACGTTGGTGAAGTTTCAACGAGTTGTTAAACTTGCTGCAAGTGGCAAGAGTGCTTCCATGCCTAATCCCCGGAAGGTGGCAAGGCGAACTACGAGGAGTGTCAGACATGTAACGCAACAAATGGGGGAAACGGAATTGCATGTAGAACACAAAACCGCACAAGAGTGCAAATGTGCACAAAAACACAAACACGCTCATGAATTACTCAATACATTCTTTTTACTGCAAGTGGTCCAAACTGAAAAAAGTGCAGCAGTTCTGAATGCGTGAGTTCAGCCGTTGTGCCTTTTGATGTATCGTGAAGCTCAAATAGGGGCACCGGTTCCTTGGTCTGCAAAAAAAAAAAAAAAGAAAAAGAAATAAATAAAGAAAATGCAAGAGAAGCAGTTCAAACTTTAATTTAGTAACCATCTTTGCTTTGAGCCTATACTTGGCTGGTTTCTTTTTCTTTTTTCCCCGGTCTTTGACTCTTCACTACTGTGACCTGCAATGTGAACTTTAGACTAACCTGCTGCAGCTTGCAAGTATGCCTAAAAAACATGCCTAAGAAACACTGCGACTGAGTTTGTTAGTAAAGCACGAACACAAAATAATGGCACCAGCGAAGCTTAATGGCAAAGAGCAAAATGGCAAACGCCTCTGTGAAGCAGTTTGCACTGTAATGTGTGGCATTCAAAGACCTCATTTTTGCCAGAGGACTACTGCAGACATATGCGCGCCACCTGGACACCTTGGACAGTGCGAAAACAGGCAGCCATTAGCCAATTCTTGAATTAGAGAGGTTCAAGTGCTATGTTCAACTACATTATCAATGCATTTTATATACATTATGTATATAAAATGATGAGCAGATATAATGAACACTTACACGAGGCTATCACGTTTGTTATAAGAGAGTCTGATTTACCAGTCACACTCTCTCTAAGTACAAGAAGAAACATCCAGCAGCATCCTGTGGTTAACGACTTGTCTGTGCGTCTTGAACTTGTGTTATGCTAATCAGGGTGCACACGTAAGTGTACTATATTGAAATAGTATCAGTGCACGGTCTCAGTCACTGCCTTCCCTCTTCAACATTCGTAGTATGCAAGTCACTGCAGGTGAAACAAACACTCCGCACTCATCTGCACGAAATTGTTACATAAAATTGTTAGAATGCTTACAAGAGTTCTGCAACAGTCGTATCCAAAAAAATAGTGGCATTTTTCAGAGGAGCCTATAAAACACCAATTTTGTCCACTTTAAGTGTATCTTATTAGGCGCACTTTACAGAATCGTCTCTTATATATGAGTTACAGAGTTGAAAACATTATACTTCTGATTTTTTTTAAAGTTTGCAATTTTCAGATTAAAAAAAAAAAAAGAATGCAGCAAATCTAATTCTACTTGCTACAGTGGTTGCAAAAAAAAAAAAAATCAAAATAAACGGTTCCTTCGTTGCCATGTATTTAGGTAAGAGCTCCCAAGCTGAAGCTTCCTGTTAATTACATAATACTTTTTGACAGTTCGCCACACATCTTTGCCTAGCTTTTGTCAGTGCACAGCCAACAACTCACCAACAGCCAACAACAGTGCGCAGCCAACAACAGTTCGAACTAAACAGGCAGCGTACTGCACCCAGCAGGTTTCCACAGAACCGGCTTCATTTGAGACCCTCTAGAAGAAGGCCTAACTAGGATGACGTGCCCCATATGTCGTTGCATTCTCGTTTCCAATTTATCATAAAAATTGTGGAGACATGAGGCAAGGAGATGACATTAGCACAATTAAATAAGAAAGTTGGGCTGCTTGGTGCGTCTTCAAATATTCAGGCGCATTTAATTAACGTTACAGAGATGCAGGAAAAGAATGTTGTCCTCCGTGCTTACTGTTCTGGTCCTGTGTTTTTTTAGGGCTAACTAATACGTCTCTATCCTTGTTAAACCTTGATACCACTTTCGATGAATTGTCTTTGACCGAAATTGACAATTCCATTATTATTTTTTTTTTTTTTTGCTGAAGGCAATAGTGAAATGGAAAGCCACCTGCAATGTGTTCGTTTTTTTTTAATTGCTGAGTCTTTCACATACCTTCTTGCCGACAACAATTACGTAAGGTGTTCCCAGGGTGTCGAGGTCTTTGAGTCTCTTCCCAATTGTCCAGTCATCCCTGTCGTCCATGAGGACTGCCCCTCGTAGTTGGTCGAGGGAGCTGAGCTGCCCTGCTAGGTGTTCTGCCAAGGGCAAGCTTACAACTTCGTGGCTACCTCGCTGATCGTCGTGAAATAATGAAGGAAAAAAAGAGAGAAAGAAACAAACAAACAAGGACATTAGGAAAAAAAAACAAACAAACAAACAAAAACATTAGGAAAAAAAAAGACTGCAATAAGAATCAAACGTTATCACTGCTGTTAGAAAGGTCCAGCACTATAACAAACCTTGGGTGTGATGACTGCGACTCTGAACGGTGCTATGGAAAGAGGCCACCGCAGCCGGTCCTCCGAAGCAAGCATTTCAAGGCACGCTGCCAGGAGCCGCGTGACACCGATGCCAAAACAGTTCATTTCAAGAGGCCTGAAAATGGAAGGGTTAAAAAAAAACAAAAAACTTTCTAACATGAACATCGTGATCTTTTCCCTAGTGCTGAAAAGCATGTGTTACTCATCTTTGCACAAGTGTTTAGTTTTTTCAGGCGCTGTCATGAGATAGTGACTTAGGCGTACTGAATGCTAGGGCAGTTAGTATCCTATAATGATGAAGAATAGCAGAGTAAACAAGGGTTGAGGTAATCATCTGCGATGCTGCATAAGTTAGAAGTTGACTACTTGGCACAAATATTTAAACATTTTACCTGTGTCCGTGCTGTGCTATATATTCGTGTTTCTGACAAGAAACCACCCACTTGCTATTCTGGACTCGCGTCACGTTTCCTCAGTGTCCCTTGTTTATCGTGCTGTTCTTCATCAGTATGAGATAGTGATGTGTATGGTGTTGGCTTTGTTAAGCTCATGAAGTCTAAGAAGTTTACTATGAACAAATTTATTTCTGATATGGGTACTGGTTTCTTTACGCGTGTTTATTTATAAAAGTAAATATTATAAATGGACACTCGAGAGCACCACCCAATCTCCAAGGTCATGCTAGGGAGCCCGCGCGTTCTAGGTGCATGTCACTTTTGGCGAGCAGTAATGGCAGCATTTTTTTTTGTTAGTTTTTGTAACAAACACTGCTGCTTCTGCTAGCTTTTTTTGTTCTGCCATTTGCATTTGAAACGTAAAATTTTGCAGAGATTTTTTTATATTTACACTATGTTAGAATAGCCTTCTTACGTGGTCCAGATTTTCGTTGCAGTTGGCCATTAACTGAACGGACGGTTCGAGTTATGCAGATTGTTACGAATGACGACAGGCTGACACCCTTGTCACAAACATTCACTTTATTACTGCACTCTGCAACTCTTCCCCCGTGTTGTCCACACGCTGTCCCTCTGCGCACGCCCCACCTGGTGCTCTCTCTGGCAACTATATCCAACCACGTGCAGCTTCCAAGAACTGCGCCTTGCCTCGCCACACTAGGAGCTCTCGGTCTGCTTATGCCACCACTCTCTCCTCACAAGAAGATATTGAAGGTGAAGCGTTTGCAGCGAACCTTCCCCACCGTAGCTGACCGTAGCTGCTGCTGTTTCACTGAATAGCTCACAAATAGAAAATAAAAGAATTACGTGCCTGATGGTGGAATCGAAACTCAAGTCTCCAAGCACAACAGCAGAATGCTCCAACCATTAGGCCACAATTGCACGCACACTTCTCTTCTAATGCCAAGTGGTTCTTTGAGATGACTGGCGTGTGCATCACATTGCATAGCATGTGCGAAAGCCAAGAGCAACTTGCGCCAGTTTCCATTATGTTGCAGATACAGAAATGTAATGGGCGAACATTAAGAGTGAGGTCGCACGCTACGATAGTTCAAAATGAAGCTTTGAGCGTAAAAAAATAATACGCATGCAGCTGCACTATTTGCAAACACACTTCCCAAACCCCAACTCTACAGTTTCAGGAGGATAATCTGGCCGTGGTTGGGCACCCACGTACATAGCAAAGCTTCCTGTGGTTAGTGGCAGAACGACGACGTGTCTCTTGCTACCGTGGCTGAGAATGGTTGCGCGGTGCATTGGCACCGAAATCCGCTGCATCGACTTATCGCGATGCGCCGGCACACCAAAGCTGCCACACTGTCTCGCTGGCACACCAAAGCTTCGCTTACACAGATTCCCACAGTATGCAGGATCTGAAAGCTTTCAAAGCTTCTTGTTCTTCTCTTTTCCATTGTATTTATGGAAACCAACCAGGCACGTGTGCCCTATTCAGCAAGAGGAAGCTTTAGCTAGAGCTCAACTCCGATGCTGCCTATTCAAATACATGTAAAACGCAGAAAATTTTTTTTTGAGGTAGCCACTAGGCTGATTTTAAGAAAATTTGTTGCATATGAGAGAGAATGTTACATTTTTGTGACTGCTAAAGCAGAATTTTCATTTAGGACCCGAATATTTTAAAAGGAGCTTTCAAAAGTTGGTAAGCTTGAAAAACAATGGAAGCACGAAGTTCACAAATTCATTGCTCTGCGCTAAGAACATATATTGCAGTTCTGTAGACTGCATCCATTAGCGCGTCCAAAGTGGACAAATTTAGTTTATCAATTTACGTCGTACTTGAATTTGTTACATTGTTTGCAAGGGTTTTGCAAAAGTCCTAATCACATATTAGTGATCTATTTGAGAGCCATATATAATGCACCAATTTTGTACACTTTAGATGTACTATTAGATACAATTTACAGATTTGTGATGGCATTTTTCATTGATGAGTTGTAAACTTCGTAGTTTCGTTTTCTGAAAATTTTTTATTTTAAACAATCGTTATGAAAACATTGACAACCAAAACTGAAAATTCGCTTTTTACGGTCACTAGATTTTAACTTTTTCTTTTAAATTTAACAACCCTTATCAAATTTGGTGCAGTGGTTGCCGAGAAAAATGATTTCTCCTTTCCTGTTTATTTAGATAGGTGCTCCCGAGCTAAAGCTTCCTCTTAACTTCAATCGCAACACTAGAAAAACCTGTTCGGAAACGCTCTAGTAGCGCCATCGTATTCCTCGTCCTTCAGCTCTGTTTGGATGCGCTTCTTTGCCATGCTCGGGCTCCTTGGCCCACGCACTCTCGTGAATAAAATCAGAGGCTTCTGCTTTCCGGTCTGATTGGTTGCCTAGCCATCCACGACACGCCATTTAGCTATAGGACCTCATCCTGGTCCCTATAGCGTGGTGAGCCAAATGTGGTACCTTGGGGCATCAAAGCCATATCCATAAAAGTGCCGTTGAATAGTGACGTGGAAGGTGACCGATCAGACCAGCCAACAGAAGTCACCGATTTCATTCGTGAGAGGTCGCTGCACGAGGAGCATGAGAATTACACAGAAGCATGTCCAAGTAGAGATACAGGACAAGAAAGATGATAACGCCACTAGAGCTGGGTTCATCTTGACGGGAGTCCACTGGACATAAAGTAAGTGAAAAAAATTTAGATCAGTGAAGAGAGTAGTACGCAATGGAAGCAGGAGCTCAGTTGCTTATCGTATTTATACTCCGGGTTTCAAAAGAAATTATAGGTTTACAGATGCGCGGTTTCTCACCTGTGCTCGCCATCAACATGATGGGTGGTAGCATTAAGTGGCTTGGAATATGTAGTTCCCAAAGAGAAGGCATGAGCCACCTGAAAGAAAAGAAAGAAAAAAAGTGGGCAAGTTTTGGCACGCTTGTTAATTCAGTGCTGCTTATTTCTATCAGCAAGGGTATGCAAAGTTCACTATCTGAGCTAACCAGGAGGCTAGCAGATCACTGGGCAAGCTGGATTAATCAACAACCCTGAAGTGCAAGGACTCCGAATGAGGCAAATCAGTTCTGCGGAAACCTGCCACTGATTTGACTCTGGCTAATTCGATCTCGGCCAAAGGTTACTGCTGAGGCCCATGTATTTCTATGGGCCCAAACTTCTGTTATTTCGATCCTAAAATTGGCCTTCACCGGATAATTTGATCTTGAACAGTTTCATGAAATGGTAAAAATTGTAATCTGCCCAGCAGTTTGCTATAATAGCTGTCCTTATGCTTTGATTTGTCCAATAATTATTCTCCATTTCATACATCGCGTGCAACACTGTGGAGGCTAGAGATACTTTTTGCTGTGGCTGCGTTCGCATTAACAAATCACTTGGTACTTTTGGCAGCAATTGTGTGAAACTGTTCGTTTTTACATAGAGTACTACAAATGAATAAAGAATTCTTTGAGGCAACAAATCATGTTATATGGTTAATCATCACACCAGTGGGTGAAGCAGCGTACACAACAGGACAAAGTGGAGACAACACAAGGAAACGAGACAGTTGCTGCATTCGCAATGATTAGTCAACAATTCGCCCAATTTTCCACATTACTGAGCTGTTATATGGCTATTAATACAGCAGACTTCCAATGATTTGACTCTGGTTAATTCGATCTCGGCTGAAGGCTACTGCCGGGGCCAATGTATATTGTCACGAAAAGACAATTGAAGATGTACCCGGCGTCGGCGAGACAGACAGTTGTACAAGATGGCGTACACAAAACTCAAGCTGGCGTCCTCAGCCTCTGCTTCTTCTTCTTTAGCGCCCACCTCTTGCCGAGCGCGTGTTCAAGTCACTTCTTTTTTCAGCGCTGGCGCGTGACAACTAGCGGCATTATCCCCCCACCAAAAGAAAAGCATCGACCCGATGCTTACTAAACTACGATGCTTACTAAAAAGAAAGTGGAAGTGTGGTAGTCGTATGAGATCAGTTGGCGCCGCCTGAACGCGCGAAATACGGTTTGAGTCGAACAACATGCACTATCTCTGAGTGGTGCTGTCGACGCCGAGGCGACGCGGCACCGTCGGGAATGACCTCATAGTTCACCTCACTAACGCGGCGTATCACTTTGTACGGTCCAAAGTATCTACTCAGCAGCTTCTCAGACAACCCCTGGCGACGAATTGGAGTCCACACCCAGACTTGGTCACCTGGCTGGTATTCGACTTGCCGATGTCGAAGGTTGTAGCGTCGCGCGTCTGCACTCTGCTGCGTCGTGATGTGTATGCGCGCGAGTTGACGAGCTTCCTCGGCGTGTTGAGTAAGTTGCTCGGCGTCGGAAGTAAGTGATGCGTCGGTGTCGTGTGGGAGCATTGCGTCTAGCGTGGTCTGGACCTCGCGCCCGTAGACAAGACTGAACGGTGTGAAGCGTGTTGTTTCCTGAATGGCGGTGTTGTACGCGAAGGTAACGTACGGAAGGACTTGATCCCATGTTTTATGGTGGACGTCTACATACATAGACAGCATGTCAGCAATGGTTTTGTTTAGCCGTTCCGTCAGTCCGTTGGTCTGCGGATGATAGGCAGTGGCCTTGCGATGCTGCGTGCAGCTCAGCTCGAATATGTCCTCTATCAGTTGGGCCGTAAAGGCAGTTCCTCGGTCGGTGATGACATGTGATGGGGCACCATGTCTTAGGACTATCTGATCGATAAAGAACTGGGCAACTTCGTAGGCGGTGGCACGTTGCACAGCTTTCGTCTCGGCGTAGCGTGTTAGATAGTCTGTAGCGACTATAATCCACTTGTTTCCGCTGGCTGACAAGGGAAAGGGTCCCAGAAGATCCATACCGATTTGATCAAACGGCGCGCTAGGTGGTGCGATGGGTTGCAGTAACCCCCCGGGCTTCAAAGACGGCGATTTCCTGCGTTGACACTCACGGCAACTTTGGACGTAACGCTTCACCGTGGGAGAAAGTCGGGGCCAGTAGTACGTCTGGCGTACTCTTGCAAGAGTGCGTGAAAATCCCAAGTGTCCAGACGTGGGCTCATCATGGCAGGCTAGGAGAATGTCATCACGGAGGGTGGCAGGTACGACCAATAGATACTCTTTGTCGCTGGCACTCGAGTTTTGCTTGTAGAGGACGCCCTTTCGGAGGCAGAAGGTCGAGAGACTGCGAGAAAGGTATCGTGGAAGTGTAACATTCTTGCCTTCTAGGTGATCGATGAGAGGGCGTATGTCGGCGTCCTCGCGCTGTCGTGTGATCAGGTCAGAAGCGGTGAGGGCCCCAAGGAATGCGCCGTCTTCGTCCATGTCCTTATCGAAAGTTTTGACGGGAGCGCGCGACAACGCGTCAGCATCTTCGTGTTTGCGGCCCGATTTGTATACGATGGTAACATCGAACTCCTGCAGACGGAGACTCCATCGAGCAAGTCGCCCGGACGGGTCTCGTAGGTTGGCTAGCCAACACAAGGAATGGTGGTCTGTCACCACGTTGAAAGGGCGACCGTAGAGATAAGGCCGAAATTTCATGATGGCCCACACAACCGCTAGACACTCTTTCTCGGAAGTGGAGTAGTTAATTTCGGCACGTGAAAGGGTGCGACTGGCGTAAGCGATCACTCGCTCGACGCCTTCCTGGTGTTGAACGAGAACAGTGCCAAGACCGATGTTGCTTGCGTCGGTATGCACCTCGGTGTCAGCGTCCTCGTCAAAGTGAGCGAGAACGGGTGATTCCTGCAGGCGCTGCCGTAACTCGGTGAAAGCTGCGTCCTGCTCATCCGTCCAAATGAAGGGTGTGTCTTCTCGCGTGAGGCGTATGAGTGGTTCGGCGATCCGGGAGAAATTTGCGATGAAGCGCCGATAGTACGCACACAGACCGAGAAAGCGGCGTACTGCTTTCTTGTCACGAGGAGTCGGAAAAGCAGCAACAGCAGATGTTTTGTCTGGGTCAGGCTGGACACCGTCGGCGTTCACGACATGACCGAGAAACTTCAACTCTTCGTAACCGAAGTGACACTTTTCTGGCTTTAGTGTGAGATTAGCGGAGTGGAGCGCCTCAAGTACCGCCTCTAAACGCTTCAGATGTTCTTCGAAGGTCGCCGCAAACACGACGACGTCATCTAAGTATACTAAACAACTGTGCCACTTGAGACCCGTAAGAACAGTGTCCATCATTCTCTGGAATGTGGCCGGTGCAGAACACAGGCCGAATGGAAGTACTTTAAATTCGTACAGTCCATCCGGGGTAACAAAGGCAGTTTTTTCGCGATCTCGTTCGTCAACTTCGATTTGCCAATATCCACTCTTCAAATCTATTGATGAAAAATACTTGGTTCGCCGCAGCCGATCTAACGAATCATCGATCCGCGGAAGCAGATAAACGTCTTTTTTTGTGACGTTATTCAACTTTCTATAGTCAACACAGAACTTAAGCGTTCCGTCTTTCTTTTTGACAAGGACCACCGGCGACGACCAAGGGCTTTGGGATGGTTGTATGACGTCATCGTCAAGCATTTCTTTCACTTGTGCATTAATCACGTTGCGTTCTTTTGCCAATACGCGATAAGGCAGTTGTCGTATGGGATGAGAATCGTCGTACGTGATTATTCGGTGTCTCGTGATGGGCGTCTGGCGTACCTTAGAAGTAGATGCGAAGCACTCCTTGAACCGAAGTAGTAACTCACGCAGCGCTTCTTGCTTTTCCTCCGAAAGGTCTGAATTGATGTCGATGTTGCTGAGTGTGTGAGCTGGGTTGTCCTTTGTCATAGACGCAAAGCATTCAGCAATGTCTGCTAAGGGCTCAGCAAAAGCGGTAGTAGTACGACGAAACAGGTGCCGATGTTCCTGGCTGAAGTTCGTCACGAGGAGCGCAGAATGCCCACCTCGAAGCATAATGAGACTGCGGGCTGCACATACACCATGAGTCAGCATAAGGGAGGAATTGCCCTCTGCAACAGCTTCGCCGTCACGCAGATCGTCGCATACGACCGCTACCAGGACACTTGCGCGTGGTGGTAAAGTTACACTGTCGGCGTAAACCCGAAGCGCGTTACGTCGGCAATTGTCGCGGCTGTTCGCTGCTCTCTCTGTCGAAAAAGTCACTGTGCGTGCCCGGAGGTCTATAACGGCACCATACTCTCGCAGAAAGTCGACGCCCAAGATGAGGTCTCGAGAGCAATCGCGGAGTCTAAGGCAGCTGGCTGGAAACGTGGACCCACGAATTTGTACTCTGACCGTGCACATGCCCAACGGTGTTACGATATGCCCGCCAGCAGTACGAATTTGCGTTCCAGACCAAGGCGTGATAACTTTTCTAAGTTCCGTCGCTAGTTTTCCGCACAAGATCGAATAGTCGGCACCCGTATCCAGTAACGCACTAACGTGGCGGCCGTCGAGCACAACAGGTATGTCTAGCGAGAGCACGGAGGAAGGAAACTAAGGAGAGGCCCTACCCCCTCCGCGCGCTAGGAGAAAAGTGTGGCGGAAATGACGTATAGGTTCTCATTCTTTTTGCTGCTTTTTTATTTTTTTTGCTGCATGGCCACGCCTTTTGGGCCACAATGGCGGCGTTGTTCTGATTTTTTGAGCGCTCACACGTGTTGCTCTGGTAGGTTTCGTGCCGTGGCAAAGGTGCTGTGTGGGCGGGTTTGCGTTAGTCACCGTGTCTTGTTGCGCTGTGTTACCTGTACCGTGCTCTGCCGGATGTTGCGCGAGCGTGCGCGAAACCACGCGCAGCGCAGCGTGGTTTCGCGAAAGATGTAAACAAGAGAGGAGGGTGGCACAAAAGGCGGAGCATCGCCATGAGCAACGCCAACTTCCGGCTTCACTTTTGCTTCACAAAGAGTGACGTCAGGGCCTCTCCTTAGTTTCCTTCCTCCGTGAGCGAGAGTCTGTCGCTGAGTTCGGCTGCTGTCGTCGCTGAATCGTGCTGAATAGACCGTGCTTGCGTCGATGGGAGGTCTTCGGAAGGGCGATTATCAGCGGCCTTGCCCCCGAAGGTCGCTGTTCTTAGTTTTCCTGGCGAGGGATTGGCGATCGTCCCTGCGCTGCCATTGGAGGGCTTCTAGGAGCTGGGGAAGATCGCCTGGGGGACGGCGAGCGCGACTGCCGCCGCGGGAACAGTGGCATACCCTGCTGGTTCAAGTACTCTTCAATCGCCCTAGGCCTTTCGCCATATCTGGGCCTTGGTGAATCCGCGGCGAAACCTTGCAGTCCAAGGCGGCGGTATGGGCATTCGCGGTATACGTGACCGGCCTCTCCACAGTGATAGCACAGAGGCCTTCTGTCCGGGGTACGCCAGACGTCAGATTTCCTTTCGAGCGGGCGCCGATCCTCCATACGTTGGATCGGTTGCACTGATGGGAGCGGCGGGACGTATGACGCGGCGTAAGATGTGGCGGGGATGAAATGGGTCGGAGCGCGGACAGGGACTCGCCCCAAAACTTCCGCATACGACGGCCGCTGCAACTGTGCTGTCACAGGCGGCGCATTGCTGCTTGGGACGGGACCTTGGATCGCTTGCTGCACTTCACTTCTCACGAGGGCAGAAATGGAACCCAGCGTGGGCTGAGGCGGGCAGCTGAGCCGTTGAAGCTCCTCACGAACCACAGAGTGGATAAGGTCTCGGAGAACGTCCAGGTTTCCAAAGGCAACCGCGTCCGTTAGTGAAGCAGCATTCGCGTGCCTGTCATAGGTAGCTGAGCGCTGGTCCGAAGGTGAAGCAGCGTTCATTTGCCTTTCATAGAAGGCTGAGCGATGGTGCAGCACCTTTTCCATCGTGGTGGCTTCGGTTAAGAATTCACCCACGGTCTTCGGCGGGCTTCGAACCAGGCCAGCAAATAGCTGTTCTTTAACTCCCCGCATTAGATGGCGCAGCTTCTTTTCTTCTGACATGGTAGGGTCCACCCGACGGAAGAGGTGCATCATATCCTCTACGTACGACGTCACGCTCTCATTCGGCAGATGAATGCGGGATTGGAGCGCCCGTTCGGCTCGTTCGCGGCGATCAGTATTGGTGTATGTTTCCAGCAAGGCACGGCGGAACTCGAGCCACGATTTCAGGAGCCCTTCTCGGTTCTCGTACCAAGTGCGAGCACCGTCCTCCAAGCTGAAGTACACGTTTCTCAGCTTCGCCGCGTCGCTCCATTCGTTTATCTCAGCAACGCGCTCAAACTGGGCTAACCAGTCTTCAACATCCTCGAAGACATCCCCGTGGAACACTTTCGGTACTCTGAGATTCTGGAGCAGGTACTGAGTTGCCATTGTGGCCGTACCTTGCATAATGGTCGATGGAGACGTCGATGTTCCTTCCATACTGGTCCGTGGGGGCGTCGATGTTGTTGCGGAGAGGTGATCAAGCTCCGGAGGTAATCCTCGGATTCTCCTGCTGGCCCGGTGAACAGGGGTGTCCACTAGTATAGGGCTGGTACTCCGGCTACCAGGAGGAGTTTGTGGCATCGGATGAACCGTACCCCGCACCTCCACCAGTTTTGTCACGAAAAGACAATTGAAGATGTACCCGGCGTCGGCGAGACAGACAGTTGTACAAGATGGCGTACACAAAACTCAAGCTGGCGTCCTCAGCCTCTGCTTCTTCTTCTTTAGCGCCCACCTCGTGCCGAGCGCGCGTTCAAGTCAATTCTTTTTTCAGCGCTGGCGCGTGACAACTAGCGGCAATATCTATGGGCCCAAAGTTCCGTTGATTCGATCCTAAAATTGGCCTTCACTGGATAATTTGAACTTGATCAGTCAGCATGCATGCATCTGGCCCATTTTGTGATCCCAATAGAAACCTCTCTAGTGCCACTATCTGTCTCAGCGGAGCTTAGGGGACAATGAATGCATTGAACACACATTGTCTCGCATCAAAAATGCCTATTTTCCGCATGCCCTAGAAATATTTTCAAGCGATAACCGTAGCTCACAATGTCTGACTACGGTATTTACCTGATTCTAACACGTGCCTTTTTTTTTTTTCAAGAAAACTGGGCCAAAAATTGCCTGCTCAGTGCCAATGGAACATGATACCAAAACCGCTTTCATGGTATTTATGCTTTACTGCACAACACAATTTTATTGCAGTGAAGCTGAATTTAGGAAGACCACCACTATTCTGCAACACATATTACATCATTGCCCATTTTTCTTGCTAAAGAATCAGGCATGTGTGAGGTTACTACTTTGTTTTGTTGCTTTAATGTCATTTCTACATTAGTCTTCTGCTTTGGACACTTGATTTTGGGGGAGAGTTAGAATCGGGAAAATACTGCCAAATGGATCAGCAGTGTTTTCATGTTTTTTTTCTTCTGCAGCTTGTTTAATTTGACCCACCAGATAATTCGATCAGTTTCGTCGGTTCCATCAGGGTTTAAATTAACAGAAGCCAACTGTAGCAGGTTGTTTTCGGTCATTTTGCTTCTCACTTCTTATTCCAGTTTTTAATTTGCAGCTCGTTGCGGCAGCATCGCGAAGATACACTGTTGGTGTGCAGCGAAGTATAGAATGACTGACGGATGTGCCTCTTTCGCAATGTCAGGCGTATTCTCACATATCTGGCACGATGTTCAAAAGATGCGACGAAAAGTTCATGCGAGGCGATACAAGGGTGGAGCAAATATAATGAGATTTTTGTTGTAGAGTGCGGTATATCAGTTGGCCCGCACTGCCGCTTGAAGGCATGTTAGGTGGGTGAGTCAGGATTCACGTGAGCAGCCGGCTGGTCTTGTTACATTCCTTCAGTGGCTTATCATACAATGCCTCAGAAAGAGGTACACCTATTCATTGAGCAACGTAGTACTGTATCGTAAAGTTTATTGCTCGTGAGGGTGTAAGGTCGCGTGTGTTTGCCTGATATTCGGAAATCATGGCAAGCTGTGATGCAGTTGAAGATGAGAACCCACAGATGCCCATCGCCCACAGATGAGTGTTATAGAGTAGAACATTCAGGTCATTCGTGATCTTCTGGAGGACAAATGATGCTTAAATGTTTTCTCAATTTGCTCTAAGATAGGCACAAGTTATGGAAATGCTCAAACCATGATCGCAAAGGACCTTGGACTCTGTAAAAGTCTGCCCAATGGGCCCCATGTCTTTTGACCACAGAACAGAAGTTGGCACGTTTGCGCATGTGTGAGTGGCTCTTAGCACTGTTTTTCACAAGAATGGGATGTATTTTTAAATTGTGTCGTTACCTGCCATGAAACTTGGGTATGCCACTACACACCGGAGCCGAAACAAGCTGGCGTGCAACGGAGAAAAAAGGCGACACAGCCCCTATCAAAGCCAAGACTCGGCTGCCAACTGGCAAACTGCTTGCAACTGTATGTTGGGACAAGAGTGGCATTTTGCATATGTATTTCTTGTATGTGCATTGGACCATCAATGCTGCATATTAGTGTGAGCTTTTCAGTCCGGTTACTCTTGCTTATCACTGCAGAAGGCATGACCAACCAATACGTAAAGTGATTCTTCTCCATGACGATGCAAAACTCCGCACTGCAGTTGACATACGCGCCAAATGAAACAAAATGGGCCGGACACCACTGGAACACTTTCCCCGTAAGACTTATCGCCCTGTGACTTTGATCACTTAGGGCAACTCAAGGAAGCTCCGAGAGGCCAAAGATTTGACGACGATGATGCACTGACGAGGCAAATTATTCTCAAAGCCCACCTCAATGCCTCTTGCTTCTTGAAGGCGCCCGCCACAGTTTTCACATGTCTCGTTTTGGCAACCTGTAATAAAGTTGCATACGCCTATAACCCGACATGCAACAGAACAATGTCAATGCCCCAGACGCTCGCATCACAGGCTCTTCCCTCTTGCAAAATAAATTTTGATAGGTTGGCTTTACAAATCACCCAGTTTGCTAGCTTTTTAACGCTCATATGTGTAAAAGAACTGTCGCCATACTATAAGTGGCAGCAAAGCATAATGAGTGCTGTGAGAGTACATTTCGCAGTCTGGCATGTGGACAACACTTCTAACATAAAAATATGCAGATAAGAACACAGGCTTATGATTTTTCATGTCCAAGTGCTAAGAAATAAGACAACAACTGAGAGTTGACAAACAGCCTTAACGTGCAGTTAAAAGCTGGAGGGAGGACTCAGCCCTGACCATGAAAAGGAAAAGAAACAAAGAATTCTTCCATACCTGAGCTCGCTTCATCAACACTAAGGCCTGTCTGACATCTGACAAAAAGATGGAAAGAACAGAAAAGTAATTAGAGAAGTGGTAATTTATGTAGTCACAAAAATTCTCACGTCTGCATTTTTTTTTTTTTTTTGCCACCGACTGCTTTGTTTGCACATCTATACTTAGCGACAACCATATAGTTCAGAACAAGCTCCGCCCACAAAACTGCCCTGTATCTACCCACTGAAGCTTCCATGCTCCAAAACACTGATATTGAAAAAAATATTGCCTTGGCTTGTGACATGAAAGAATTGTTTTCTCTTTTTTTTTTTTTTGAATAGCAGTGTGTCTGCCATTGCATTCTTAGGTTGTCAATGACTATACCTCATGCAATAAACTCAAGTCACGGCGCATTGTTCAAGGTGGCGTGCCAAGACAGAAATTACTGTACAGAAAAAGAAAAGGGGCTGGGGATATATTCGAAGGGAAATTTGTTGAAATTTAAACTGAATTCTTGGGTATTATATGTTATAACTGCGGTATCACTATGAGGCACGGCGTAGTGGGGGGCTCCGCCTTGATTTTGACCACCTGGGGGTTCTTTAATGTGCGATTAAATCAAAGTACACAAGCGCTTCTGTGCTCTGCCACCATCGAAATGTGGCAGCCATGGCTGGGATCACACCCCCCCGACCTCAAGTTCAATAGCGCAACGCCACGTCCACTGGACTACTACCACCGCAGGTACGGGGTCTTATATTCCAAAACCTATGCAAGCAGGCTACTATGGGCACCATGGTGAAATACCCCGGATTAACTTGGCCTTTTCTGATGGATACTCTGGTGCATTTGTGTTCTTGCATTCTGCCACTATTTTAAATGTGAGGAAATGAACCCACTAATTAGTGCTGAGCAGCAGAAAACTCCAGCCAATGAGGGGGGTTAACTAAAGGGAGGGGGGTGTATTAAAGGGGCCCTGAAATACTTTTCAAGCTAGTTATAGGATGGACTCACTAGTAAAGGATGGTGTCTCACGAACCTCATGCCGGAAAAATATTTCTAATCCTTCAGCTTATAAGTGGAGTTATCGCACCAATACCTGGCTTTCTCTAGCTTTTTTGTCTTCGTTGGTGCACTGGAAGCTACACAGCGGAGGAGCCAAGAGAGCAAAATCCCGACCAAAAGTTGAGTGTCGCCGCGGCGAAAGGGTTCGTTGTGAAACCGTGGCGGCTGTGATAGACTACGCTATATGGCACGCAGCTGCCATCTCGAAGCCTATGTGCGCAGCAGGCGCAGCTATGCACAGTGCGAAGATGAAATAATTTTTCTGTCTTTTGAGACAGCAGGCATATATATATTAAATTTATTTAACTCAAAATTAGCAATCACGTATTACTGAGAATGCTCTTGTGATCACGAAATCAGCCAACAGCTATTGTGGGCCCTGCTGCTTTCGGTGATGATGCATGATGACATTGCAGAAGCGAGAGCAAGATTATTTGTGCTGTGTTTGACAGGAGACTCTAAATTTCTTGCTACATACAGTGCAGTAATACTTGGTTCACTTGTTCACAGGAGCCTTTACGACAGATCGGCAATGTTTTTTTTACTATGTTCAAAAAGTGTCTCAGGGCCCGTTTAACTAAATGGTGGGGTGGTTAACTAAAGTGAGGTGTGTGGGAGGGGGGCATGCACAAGGCACATGCAAAAAAAATAAAATGGCCATCTTACTGCGTGCACACATGTAGGTGATCTTCACCAATGTCACTGAGAAAGTGGAACTCGTGGGAGTAACTGCCTCCCATGGCACCTGTAGATGCCCTCACTGGAAAAAAAAAAAAAAAAAAAAAGAAGTGGCGTTATTAAAGGGGCCCTGGAACACCATTTGAACATTAGGATGGATAGTTGGGCGCGTTGGTTAAGCATGATCTAAAGTGAAGGCGCTAAAACGACCGTGGACAAAAAAAGAATACATACACACACACACACACACACAGAACGCCACTTCCAACTGAGAAACTGTGATTGCGCTCCTAGTATAAATCAGTGGCGTTTTTTCCTGATTAAACATTCTTGGAAGTAGCACCCTGTGTGTGTGTGTTCTTTCTTCGTCCACCGTCGCTTTAGCGCCTTCGCTTCAGATCACCATTTGAACATTGTAAAAAAAATGTGCTGATCTGTTAACGAGGCTCCTGTGAACATGCAAGCCAAATATTATTGCATTGCATGCCGCGGGGAGTTTACAATCTCGTGTCAAAAGCAGTGAACAGACGCTAGCTCTTGCATCTGCAATGTCGTCATCGAAAGCTGATAGAAAGCTAGAAGGCTGACCAACGCTACTGGCCGAATTCGTGATCGCGAGAACATTCTCAGTAACACATAATTGCTCGTTTTGAGTTAAATAAACAAAAGACATATATGTCTGCTATCTCAAAAAGAAATAAAAATAATTTCATCTTTGCGCTGTGCATGGCTTCCAAGATGGCAGTGGCATGCTGCATAGCACTAGTTTACCGTGGCCGACACGAGGTGCTCTAGACGAGAGGGAAAAGCCAAGTGACACGACGATTTTTGGCAGGGGCTTCGCCCTCTTGTATTTGCTGTGAAGCTTCCATCGCACTAGCAGATACCAAAAAAGAAAGCCTGTTATCTGCGATAACTCCACTTATAGTTCAAGGATTGAAAAATGTTTGCGATCAGATTCATGGGATGGTGCAGCAGCACTTACTACTTTAAACGCAAACATTTTCAAAGCACACCTTACATTAGCGATGACTAGGGGTGTGTGAATACCTATTTCCAGATTTCAAGTGCAGGTCAAACGGGTGGGTGACACAACATGGCCGTCATGTCATCGGCTATTTGATGATTTGAGAAAGTGCTTCTGCGGTCTCATATTTTTTTCATTTGCTAAGTTCACGTGCACACATTTGCAAATTTTTGAATCGGTGACCACTAGGGGTGTGTGAATAGCCAAGATTTAAAGCGTGGGTCAGATGTCCAGATGACAATGCACAGATACTTCTGTTATCTGCTACTTGATTCAACGCTACAAAGACAACACAGGATAGACACTATGTTATCTTCTTTGTCTGTCTATTATGAAAGTCAACTGCTTCTACTTACAACCATTTAAAGGAGTAATGAAAGGGGCGTGTGAATATTTGATATTTGAAGTATGAATCAAAGCGACCTGATGACATGTAGTCTGTACAGTGCCACAAGCTATTTTATTCGACACCAGCACGGACAGCATAGTGAAGAGGCGTTGTCATTGAATGTCAGATGACACGGCACTTGTGCTGTCTGCCCTCATATCTTTGTCACCTTGGTAGGTCACAGAATAGGACTTAACGATCAGCCAATCTTCCGCGAGTACAAAAGAAAAGTATGACATTGCTTTTAAGCTAGGCAAGGTAAGACGGCCAGTAGTAATCACTTACCTTTAACGAAGGGAACTTCAAGCTGCTTTAGAATCCTCATGTATGCTTCGCACACCATGTTGTACGTACTTGCAGCCTCTTCTGTGGTTTTGTCAAACGAATACATGTCTGCAAGGGCGCAGTACAGTTTGTTGTATCTCTAGTTTCGTCACGGGCAGATGGAAAAAGAAATGACAATGCTCATCCCGTTACTTTTGAAATTTGCTCGAAGATGTGAATAACCTTGAGTACCTTGTTAAATGTGATAATATCCAGGGCCACGTTATGCAAAGATTCTTTTCCGCCAATTCTATTCATCTCTCCAATCTTGCCGAGTGGTTGATCGAGGCAATAATGGATGCACGACTTTGTACAATGCCAATAGGAAAAGGCAAGGAGAGTGGAAAATGAAAAGAAACGTTGCCAAATATGGCTCCTGCATCGTAAATTTTGCACTTGTGTACCGGATGATATTTTTTCATACCTGCCAGCTTGTGAGCTTTAACGCTCATAAAACCTCAGAGGGCTCTGAGGAGCGATGGTAATATCACAATGTTTTTTTTTTTAATTTGTTCTCGGGACACACTTTTTCTGAATTACATACGCACTTATTAACCATGATTTACCTTTAGACACAGTGAACAGGCAGCGACAAACTTGGAACAGTGGAGGCTAACCAGCAATTAGTTAATTTTACGTCACAGTGACTTTTTCAGAGTAACTTTGTTATTGCAAATTTCAAGTGCTTCAGGAACTCGCATGAAGAAACTTGCTGAAAGCAAGTACCCCTCTCGTTCACCGTCAGAAGTAACAGAAACACAATATAGGAGGCTATGCTTGCAGTATGTGGTATCTTGTGCTGGCACACGAGGGTGGTGCAAGATTGCAAGAAGAAAGTTTACAGCAAAAGGTGACAAAAAAATCACGAAACTGCACTTCAGAAGAGGAAATTAGCATAAAGCATTGCAAGTTAAACAATAAAAATTGACAGTCACTTAAGTATCTCAGGGTGATTTCAATGCGAAAGCATTACGACTTCTCTAATTAATTGGTTATGTCCATGATGTGTGATGTTATACACTAGCATGTGTGCTTCACAACTTAATCCACTTAACTCCACCTTGCTCTAATTTGTACCAACCTTAACACATTTTATTTCACCTTAATTCACTTTAGTCTACCTAAAGTCACCTTATTATGACTTGTTCTAATTTACATGATGCTGATGATGCTCTTTGGTAGCACTCGTTGCGGACGCCGGCTTTTCTGCCTCAGGTAACATATAATGGCTTCTCATTAAAAATGCAAAAAAAAAAAGAAGACTAACCTTTCATGATGAATTCTCTACACCTAAGTAGTCCAAACCTTGGTCGTGCCTCATCCCGAAATTTTGGAGTTATCTAGGACAAAACATAAACAAACTAAGGTTTTGCTTTAAACTGGTTAAACGCACGCTCAGAAGCAAGCAGTGCCCAAAAGGCACGTAGATGTATATTACCTGGTACAGCATAAGTGGCAGCGATGCTTGAGGCAACGCCTTCAAGGACGTCACGAGTTGTGTTACGGCTTCTTCGTGAGTCTACAGAGAAAGGAAATTTACCTGCAGCCACGAGTGAGACAGCACAGAACAAGCAAGTTTTCACGACCTGTCGAATAAAGCGACACATGCGCTTACTTGCTACGAGTTCGGAGTATGCTACTGTTTTGGTGAGTCACTGGTGAAAAACATTGTCACGGTGCAATGACACTGAATAATCAGACACTACCAGGAGGTATAAATAGAGAATCTAATTCTTCATTGGGTGCTCCTTTGCTTAGAAAGAAAAACTACACTCAAATGACAGCGAGTGTGGAGGATACAGTCGTTGGTTGTCAAATCTAATTCCACTGCTCAAGTCCACTGACTATTTATACGTGCACCACCACACCTTCCAGGGCAACAACTGCTGATTGTTCAACACTGTTTGCGTCGTGCGTGCAATCTGATTAGCAATAGCACAAATGGTTCCCAGCATAACGCACTGACAGGACAGAAAGGGATGACAACATACGTTGGTGTGTTGTCATCCCTTTCTGACCGTGTCAGTGTGTTCAGCTGGAAACCATTAGTGCTATGTGCAACCAACGAGCTCAGGCAAACACTATTTCGATTAGCAATACCGGTCCTGTCATGAGCACTGTGGCTGACAAGACAGAAGTGTATGAACTACCCCCTTTGCCAAGACAAACAGTCTTGCGAGGGAGCCTGCTTGAAGTATGTTAAATATCCCCGCCAGTCTTACAACACAGGGACAATTAAAATATCTTTAGTGATGAATGTTTCAGTCTACGGATGACAATGGAAGATGAGATGGACATTTATGTGCATTTTTGTACACACTCATGGATGTATATACACAAACACAGATACACATATTAGCACATTGTCCTCAACACGCAATGAAAGGCCAGCTTCTTGCAGCCAGTCCCGTGATTCATGTTATAAGCTAGCGATTCAAGCACAACTCTCAGAAACATTGCGTCAAATGTGGTGCATGCTGGTATGGAAACTTAATGGCAGGGATACTAGGTAAAAATTTATTAGCTATCTTGCCAGCCATTTTCCTTGTTGCTTAGTTGTCCTAGCACCTTTGTGTTTCTACAGTGGGTTTGATGACAGTGTAGATCTGACTTTAATTCTGAATTTGCTGCCTTTTCCTTTGCATCCGATAATTCCTGGTCGTACATTGTCACCCTGACCTAGTTACGCACCTGCACACAGCGATGTCATAAGCTATACATTCTAAATTTTTTATGAGATAAACTTGGCTGCGAGTCGATGCTGTGCTTGCATCCTTACTTGTCCTTTCGGGCTTGTTATGGTAAGTCTGCAGTGTGCTATCCAGCAAGAACTGAAGCAAAACAGGGTGTGGTCAAACAGCGTTACAATAAAGTCGCATCTATCACAAAAAATACATTCGTCATAGTATCTGACATTTGCTATAAGCATTTGTTAGAAGCTGCTACCGGCAAGAAATACTTCATTTTCTTCATTATGCCCAATAATTCGTTATATCTGTGCTCATTATATGGAGGTACAACTGTTAGTAACACAAAGGAGCCACCTACAGGTCCAAGGCAGTAGTTGTGGTCTTTCCTGTCCATCAGCGTAAACAGTTCTTGGCCCAATTTATCCAGGCGGCCTGTAAGTGCGCATAGCATCACTTAGAAGCGCACCACTTCACTACAGGACACAGGGAGTGTAGGAAGCAAACAAGAAACAATCCAGCCAAACCTCTTTACAACGAAGGCAGAACTGGGTGCAAAACCATGCAGTGACCTCCATTCTTACTATAACAACTTTTCAAAGAAAACTTAGTGCGCTTACTGCTAATGCCATGTTCAGTGAAATTTTCTAACAAGACTGCATTTCTTGGTCCACATCATATGATAAAACATTTTGGTATCTGTTGTTCAGTCTGTCAAGACTTTTAGTCCCAAATTGCAATGAAATTAGCCACTGTGTCGGCAGCAGCTCACCTCTCCAATGGCGAGGTTTGCGCACAATGCTTTTTTTTTTTTTTAAAGAATGAAGCTGTATCTTGAAGGCCAACTCAAGTGTTTTCTATTCAAATACATGCTTAACACAGACATACTCTCCTTAGAAACTGCTGAAACAATTTGAATGAAATATCTTGCATTTAAGGAGCCCTGCAACACTTTTTTTAAGGCCACCATTTTTGCTCTAGACTTCTTAGCATGTCAGAGAGCTAAGAACAAAGGAAATTATGATACTTAATGCACACAAACCCAAGTTATCAGTAACAGAAACTTCAAAAAATACAAGTAAAATTAAGAGTTGCCCGTGACTCGAATTTCTATGGCTCTTGATATCACATCACTCTCCACGACATAGAACTGTGATGTAGTGGAAGTTGACGCAAGGCTCCCGCAAGGTGTATGGCAATGTGCTTCAAATGCTGATGTGTCGCTTCTATGGTTCACATAGCTGATGCCCAAGTGATAATTAGGTGATAATTAAAATGGCTCTGAAATGCAATGCCATAGCCTTTTTGCAGTACTCACAATATTGCATGAGCGTAGATTGCACATTACATTTTTAACCAATGACTATAGTGCTGCACATCGACGCCACGTGTGTCACACGAAGTGCGCATTAATGCTGCATCATGCTGATGCTTTTTCGAGAGTGTTGCAGGGCCCCTTTAAGAAAGAACGCTAAATTCTGCCAACTGTAGGATAAAACATTTCGATTTCGGGCTTAATAGTTCTTACAAGAATCACCTAAAGTGGTTTAGTTAAAAAATAATTGAACTACATACTCTGCATTATACCGGATGTAATGCAGTTCTGTAAACTCCATCTGTTAGAGCATCTGAAGAGTGCAAATTAGACAAGTACGAGGGTTTCATAAAAGGCCTGGAAACAAATTATTGGTGTATTACACAGCGGTGTATTACACATTACACTGCTTCAGGCATCTCTATAGATGCAGTTTACAGATTTGCGATATCGTTTTATATTGCTGAGTCACAGCGCTTCTTGAAAGCTTGATTCTAGAGCTCTATTATTTTGCAATATTCAACAATTTTTGCTAAAAAGTACCTGATGGCATAGATAGGTAGATTCGAGCTATTTCTTTTATATGCATCAAACATCATCGAATTCGGTAAAGTGGACACCATGCAAAACAATTTCTCAGTTCCCATGTATATGGGCAGGAGGTCCCAAGTACTAATGCTTCCTCTTAAAGCGAAGTTTTGTTTGAGCTCTGCCTGCATTTTTCCGGGGATGGCTGCCTGCCCGTGTAAACCGGGCCGATATTGGAGACAATGTAGTCAGAGTTGGGCTGATGCCAGATATATTGTAGTCAAAGGTGGCCTAATCCTGATACCAATGCATGATATCCATCCCCGCAAGGGTTTTAATGTGGTATGTAATGCGAGCCAATCCTTGAGGCAGTTCCACAATGCAGTACCCACCCACATACTTCACAGAATCGCTTAAAGGGACTGAAATGATTTTGTATAAACATACTGAGTCGTTAGGATAGGTTCTTCTGATAATGAAGTGATGTATTTAAGTGCTCTGTGCAAAGCATGTAATTTATTAAAAGGCTTTAAAAACATGGTGGAAACATAAGTCAGATACAAATAAAATAGCAAGGACTATTTGATTGGTATTTCAAATTTTCGCATGCCCTACTTCAAAGGCATGATTGTCCTGCCACAAATCAGCTGGAAATGATGCACAAAGGCGTCTTCCAATGTTTTCCTTTTTCTGTACATCTTGTGGGCTGGCATGCTTTCCATGTATCTTTCTGTCCCAGTGCATCAAGGGAGGGTCGCTCCAGATACACATTGGGTAGCCCTCACAGCTTGCTGCAGTGCATGTCCAACTTAACAGATATGGGCAATTTGACAGGATTATGATTACGCACGGAGCACGATGTACTCAAACATGGCTGATCAAAAATGAAGTCCCAATACAAGTATGTACAGAATGATGGGACCGTTGATGGGGTCTAGGATTGCAAAGCAACACTGCAACTATGAGAGACACTGTAATGGAAGGCTCCAAGCTAACTGTGACCACTTAAATCGAAGAGTGCAGGCATCTTTTGCCTTTCACTCCCATCGAAATTCCAGTGCAGCAGCCGGGAATCAAACCTGCAAACTCATGCTCAGTAGCAGGGTGTCCATAGGCACGAAGCCACCATGGTTGGTACTATGCAATGAAAAATAAGAGCATGGGGACTACAGTTGAGCCTCACAATAACCAAGTCAGACTTGACACAACAAGGCCTTCATTATGTCCAGTGCTTGCTATGAGCATATATTTTATAACCACTGATATTGGCAAGAGGCACTTTTGATTGCTTCGTTATATCCGATGATTCATTGTATCTGTGTTCGTTATATTGAGGTTTGAATGTATGAATGAGTATGAGGGTCTATATTGATGAAAAATAACTTGGAGCAGTCATGCAGTAAAATTTGGTACCTGTCTTCTTGAACAGAGAACTCGGCACGAGGCAGGGGAAGTATGTCTTCTGGCCGCCGACTTGCTGCAGCTCGGCGTCTATCAGATTGGTGAGGCGCTCCAGTGCTTTCATGGCCATAGGGAGCAGAACAAATGTCCCAGTACTTGCTGAGCTTATCAGGCCATAATCCAACATGAGCTGAAATTCAATGCAGCCACCAAGTATTTAATTCAAAATATATGTTTCACCTACTGAGCAAACAGGCCACTTGAAGCACTGTGCACAACAACAAAAAAAAAAAAGGAAGCTACCGTTGTACTGAAAGTACCAAACAATGTTGGCAGTAAGTTCTCGCTTCATTATGGACTCTCATTGCATTTGTCAGAGTTGGCATGACACAGTGATCGGCACATAGGTTCCATTCTGTTTAGAACAAGTTAAAGTTGAGCAAGTTCATGTGGGTTCATATGGCACTTAAAGGTTAGGCATGTAAACGTGGGCCAAAGTAGGAACAAAAAGGACCACACAAAGAGAAATCACGTTATCACACTGTGCGCCAAGCCTGACAACATGTTAATTGCATGCTGCACTTTGCATTGCCCAGAGCTCCATTATGTGTTTTTGTCCTTATTCGTGTCGACATGTGTCGAGCAACAGGTTATCTAGGGCGTCATGCTTTTTTGACTGCTTTTCTCTTTTCCGATGATGATGCTTTCTTGATTTGCATTTTTTTTTCTTAATGGTTACATGTACACTGAACCACCTTGCTTGCACAGAAAAGTTGATCGAATGCAATACTCAAGTATGAGGAGGCTTCTGCATGCTCCCTGACTTGACAAGCATTGCTTCATGAGCCTATAGAATGCACTAATAAAAGAACCAGGTGACTGCCGCAATGAGTAAAAACAAATCTTCCCTCTGCAATATGAACCTACCGATTCTCACATTTGCAAAGCTACTGCTTTCCTACATAGCGTATGGGCATCACTGTGGCTAGTATTAACACCTACAAATCTTCACGTATTTTTTACGTGATCTGACTTAGAAATTTGGGAAATAGGAGCCAGGTGCATATTTTCTATATTTCAGATATTTTTTTTTTACTTTCAGTACTTACACTAAACTTACTTACATTACTATATTACTTTCATACTGCATTACTTTCATTTGTATTACTTGAGGTGCTTTTTTGACGTTTCACGTAAGAATTCTCAAGAACTGTCAGAGCAATTACAATTGCGTGGCAACCACGCTGAATACCAATGATCAGACTATAATTTTACGTATCGCGATACACGTTGCGACTACTGCGTCTCGAAATAATACGTTAAAAAAACATAAAAGTACCGAAAATGAACATATTTCTGGCAGCAACGAAAGAGTTCAAGTCTCCCATCTAGTGGACCTCCGTCTTGTATTGGATGCGACAAATTGTGAACTTGAAGTTACCGCTTCGAGGAAAAGTTCTCCTTTTTTTTTTTTTCCCGCAGCATTTGCCAGAATAATGCCTACGCGCGCCGTGGCCGAAAAACACATCTTGGTTGTGTCCTCAGCTTTGACCGCGTTCCACTCTCTGGTCGACTACGAACGCTCACGCCGATATTTCTTCGACGTTTTGAACTGCGTACATACCTTCTGGCTCTTGCAAAGCGCCTGCTTTGCATCAGACTTAGTGAATGTACTGGGCTGCAGCAATCGGGAAGAGCGGACGAACGTCTCCGGAACCGTCGCTCCGGTGTGAAAAGCGCGCAAGCATCGCAGTGATCGCCTAGGTAACATGACGAAGCGCTTCGCTACGCTATAATCGCTCAAGCATCACAGTTCAGAGCCAAGCGCTAGGAACGGGGAAAGATGAGCAATTCGAAACTTGTCTGCAAACTCCAGAACGGACACGCGGGGACGGCGTGAGACGGGAAAGCGAGTACGCGCGCCGGCACGCGCGCACGCACGAAGCACACACGCCCGAGATTCTGTTGGCTTAGCTTGGCTTGGCTTGACTTCGTTTTTCATTCAGTAGCTTTTTTTTTTTTACGCAGCGCGCGATTTTTGATTTCCATGTTTTGCAAAGGATGTCGTTTCCGCCATGGCTTTAAATTGTAAGTATCCTGCAGCTCTAGTGGGGGTCCCGCTCTTGAAGAGTAGTTATTTAGTACGTCAAGCGTTCGCCTACTGCGTGCGTGTGTGTCTGCGTGTAAAACCCCTTAAACTTCGTAAAGTAGTGCCACACTTTGAAGAATGCCGCCTCCTCCTCGCGCGCTCTGGCCGAGGCTGACGCCGCGTCGCTATTGGTCTAATAGCATCACGTGGGCTCTCGCGCCGTGCATCAACGCCATTTTTGCTCCAGAAGCGTCTACCGAGTGGCGAGGAGCTCATGTTGGCGCAGTTGCTACGCTCGAGCAATGTAGGCGGCGCCACGGTCGTGGAGGGAGCGTGAAAGAGAGGAGAAATGAGGAGGAAGGAAGGCGGAGGAGGAGAGTGTCGCTACTTTAAGAAGTTTAAGGGGCTTTATCTGCGTGTATGTGTGTGGCTTGCACTCGCCCAGCCGCGTATGGGTGCAGCAGACGAGTAACATAATTTGTTCACGCGAACAGAGATAGCGAAATATGTGCTTCTGTCGTCGACCGGTGTTTGCCAAAGCTAGTCCGTCAAAAGACGTCATCATGCATTATTAAAAAATAACTGAGAATGTTGGTGTGTGTCGTGCTGCAAAATTGTATCGATGCGTATTTACTGAACGACGTAGTATTCACCGTTGCAAATGTGCATGTTGCGGCTCGAGTTGTGTTAAAAGAATTGCAACAGCAGTAAAACATTTTGCTGCATCATTAACATCTGCACCAATATCTGGCAAGTAAGAAAATAGATGAATTATTTGTTTGTTGTTTCTTCCCATGCGAGTTCACAAAGACAAGTGCTGCTCCCTATGAGTAGCGCTTAATTGTCTCTTTCGTTTCTTTCCATATGAGTTGTCTTTTGATTTGCGCTAATTTTCCTCATCAATAGAGCAAAGTAGAGCTGAGTGTGATAGTTTTGAAGTGTGTTACATGAATCAAGACTGGGCAAGATATCTGCTTTAAGGTTTGTACGTACACCTTAGCTATAAACAATATGCAGTCGAACACCTTCGTAACGAAGTACTTGGGATCTCTGAAATCATTCGGTTGTTACACAGCTCACTTAGTTGTAAAGGTCGCGCACCGCACAGCTCGCAGTACAACTGGGACAGAATTATTCCTTCATTATACAGGTCATTAAAGTTGTAAAAGTGTTCGCTGTAGAGGCCCTCGACTGGGCCCGCCGAACATGTATTCCACGTATATATGTACAAGATATAGACTCATGTACAGATTGCTGTTGCATGGTTGCCTATAGTGTGTGAAAGTAGACTTCAGTCATTTAAGCTAAAAAGTACAGAATCTGCTGTATTTCATTCAGGCCGTTACCCAGTATTTTTCCATGTAATCAGTCACAATATGAGCCTTTGATTTGTATTGACCTCGTCATTTCATGTTGCTGAAAGTTGGCTTATTTCTTGGAGTTCATCAGGCTATTATTTCAGTGTGACATTGATCGCAGGCACATCACACAACTCTGTCACTGCTTTCACCGAGTTAACATTTTTGTGGGAAGCAAAACCATATTGACAGCGATCGGTGCATCATTCCTGTTCACTGAACAGCCAGAAATGGGTTTGTGTTGCTTGTTTCTAGGAAAGCCAAGCCAAAGGCGCTGTTGTCTTAGATGACGAGTGCAAAGGGTGGCACAAATAGCATCCTTTACACTTCTCATCTTATGTATAGGCTTGGCTCACCCAATCCACTTTGCGACCTGGACCAGTAAAAGTTGTTTTATGCAATATTAACATGAACTGTTAACTCCACTACAGCTCATGCTTGAGAAATAATGGGCGATCATATGGTGATAAAGAATGTACTTAGTTGAATGACACAATATGGACCACACTTTAAACTGTTCTCTGTGTAGGGAGGGGTAAAAGAGGATGGGTTTATGGGTTTTGTGAACTGAAACTGCATGCATGCCTAAAACTAAAGAAGTGAGACGAGCACGTGCTTGCGGCAATGAAGCAAGCTTTATGCACAACTCGCTGACACAAATTTTCATATGCAGTGAGACGTAGTGAGAGTCTGCTGTGAGAAAGTCACACCACGAAGTGCATCCGTACCTGCAGTTGTGAATTGCACTCAATGGCAATGAATACTGTAGAACCAAGATATAACAAAGGATGAAGTAAGGCTATAATTTGTTGACCAAACTTAATTTCAGTGAGCGTTCTATTGATATATAATGTAACTTAAAAGGCAAGATCCGAGACAGTATCAGTTACAATGAAGTGAATACTTGTTTGCTTGTTGCTCAAGATATGTAGTCTGGTAGCGAAAAAATATATACTCGGCAAAAACAATTCTTGAATTGACCCATTCTGGAAGCCTATTTGCATTTTGGCTAACAATTTGACTTGGCTGGCCCGCAGCCAGCAAGCCATTTTGCCGATCCTGTGTGTGATCACACCCGACTGCATGGTTGCACATCAACAGTGAAGCAAAACATGCAATTGTGGCTTCATTCACATGCCATGTATGGCCACAGAAAACTGCTGGCCCGCCATCAAAATTGACAGGAGATTCTTTGCTGGCCTATGGGAGACATCAAGCTTCCATTCTTCGCGCAGACCTGATAACAATTTCTTTTTTCGCCATTGGCATGTGCAATTATTATGAATATTGCGTATAACAAATGTAATTCCTCGTCAGGTGTGGCTTCGTTATAACAAGATTTGACTGTATAGCTCTCAAGTAGATAGTACAGTACTCCGACTCGCAGGGTAATTGAGTGAGCATGCAGGATGCATTGGACATGGACACGGGACATTGGCCAACATCAGACCTACGACCTTGATGAAGAGCTAGGTGGCAAATATAACTTGGACAGGAAGCAGCAGCAACTGAAGGAACATGCTGTGAACCTGTTACTGGTGATGGTGGTTGAGAAGAAACACTGTATGCCCAGATAGCCAGCTAGTGTGTAGTTTGAGTTATGCGGCGCACCTGCAGTGCTATAAGTTTGGACATGCAACATAAAATAGCAGCGTTCATCCTGCCCATTTCATGCTTTGCACCCTTTCCTAGTGCTGTAGATATCTGCTTCAGGCACCCATAATTTCTGTCCAACGAAAATTTAGTTTTTGCCACATTCTTGTGTACCTTGAGACTCACAAAAGACGTACAGCTGCAGAGTGAACTGAAAATTTTCAAGTCCTGAATGAGTTTTATATAGTCTGCAGAATGTTGACTGGATGCGAAGACTCTCTACAGGAACGTAAGATGTGAAAGCATCAACTGTGTCATGTCCAGCGTACTTGGAAAGCTACTTGCACATCTTCAAGTGGCTGGATAGGTGCTTTGTAAGGATGCTAGAAAAGTAGTTGATGCTTTTATATCTGGCACTCCTGAAGCGAGTTCTTGCATGGAGTCCACATTCTGTAACCTTGACAAAACTAACTGAAGAACTTAAAATTCTTAATCTGTTCTACAGCTGCATGGTTTCTTTTAAATTATTTATAAAATACTGCAGGCAGGAGGGGCATTGGTACAAAAAGAAGGGTCAAGTATGATTCTGGAGATACAAGAGATTATGCCGAAACTAAATTTTCAACCGACAGAATTAATTTCTGGACAAATGCACAGTAGCTTCCCTGGTGCAAAAATCACCTGTCTACAGCGATCCTTTCAGCTCTGAGCTGGTTTACTGCATTAAACAAGCAAACAGTCGACACCACCATCTTCTCAAGAGCAAGTTCGTTGCGATGCAGACGACGCCATCTTTATGTCCATTCGATTCGCCTTCATGTCCTGACCTATATATAGCTCGAAAGGTGCTGCACCTCGCTGCTTCAATTCGTCAGTGCAACACGACATCGTCTGCACCTTACCACTCATTTCACAGTGCAGGCTTCGTGCAGAACGAGTCCTCAGCCTTTCCTGCACTTGTGGTAGAGGTGGTGCAAGGCGAGTGCAGGAGGCACTGGGCCAGCTCTGCACAAGCGCTAAACTCTCACTGAACCACAGTTAATTCACAGAGCCCAGGGCGAGTTGAACATACCTTTGGTCTTTTGGAGTATTGCCTCTCGTGGCTTCTGAAATACATGCACAAATGCACTAATGCACTGAGAGCCTGGGCGATGTGCGAGATCTTTTACAAGCGTTGTACTAAGCACTCCAAAGCTATGCACAACAGTGCAGGCATTGGTGCATCCACCTCCCACTTGCAGATTACTAACGGGGGCCCGAGTTCGAATTCCAGTGGCAGCGAGGGGGCAAACTTTTGCTTTTGATGCGACATTTGCAACACCAGTTAAAACTGAGCATACGTACCTCAACTTCAGGTAGTTGTTGCTCCACCTTTGCAATCTACGAGCCGGAGTAGACTTATACCTCGGTATAGCAAACACAGATATAACGAAGCGCATCTAAAATATTTCTTGTCAATATCAGCGAGTCATGAATGTATGCTTATAACGAATACCCGATATCACGAAGGTATTTTCGTGTCAGGTATGGGACTTTGTTACAGTGAGGTACTACTTATTGTTGCTTATTGTTGTAAGCAGTGAAGAATGATTGTGGTGGGCAAACCCTTCTTCTTTTTGATGTAACAGTTGATGACACCAGTTGAAAACTGAACATACGTACCTCCTCTTTGGGTACGTACTTTGCCATCTAGAGCTGTAGTAAATCGCGGTATAACAAACACGGATGTAGCGAATTATTGGAAATAATGAAAGATATCTAGAATATTTCATGTTGCTATCAGTGTGTAACGAATGCATGCTTATAATGAATATCGGATATGGGGAAGCTATTTTCGTGTCAGATGTGTCCTCGTTCGAGTGAGGTACAGCTTATTGTTTGTAAGCAGTCAAGGATCACCAACTGCTGTTTGCCGGCAAAGTTGTACAGTAAAATGTTCAGATTTTATTTGTGGCCAACACCGAGCCGAGGAGGAGGAAGAAAAGCTCTCGCTCCACGTCTTTTTCGTCTGTAACACACACGGGTGCACAGTCAATAAATCACACAACAGAAAAAAAAAGTCATAAATATACAAGTTGTGCATCTGCTAAAAGAAAAACAAAACAAAAAAAGTCCACAGCATTCTGGAGGAATGGAAACACGAAGAAGGTTCTGTCTTCTACTCGTTTCATAAAACCGTGTTTTTTAACATACAGTACTGCTCGAGGCTCTTCCTGCTGCCTGCTTCATAAAAAAAAAAAAATGTATAGCACTGCCATTCCGTTCCGGCTCTCGCTAGAGGCTCGAACAACATGCACAATGCCGTCCAGAACAGCAGACAAGCGTTGGCAACTATGACATCACACACTATTCTAAAAACTTTACAAGGTACTAACCACTCTCTGCAGCAAGTGTGACACCAAAAGTTTATAAATTCAGTTAAACCTCGACGTAACAAGCTCCAGTGTAATGGATTGCCTCACTTTCTATAACGTGATGTCGACAATATAAAATTTCCATCACATATTTCTAGCCTCAGTCAACCAACAGCGCTTGTCTAATTTCAGGAGCATTGAGGCATGGAAAGTATCGAGGCCAATGGCGGTCACATGTGATGTCGACAATATAAAATTTCCGTCACATATTTCTAGCCTCAGTCAACCAACAGTGCTTGTCTAATTTCAGGAGCCTTGAGGCATGGAAAGTATCGAGGCCAATGGCGGTCACACGTGGTTGAACTGTAGGTGGGTGCGCGTGAATTTGTTAGAAAAAGAAGTTTTTGAAATGTATAGACATATTTAGGGTATTTCGATGTGATAAAATTTTGATGCACTGAAGTTAGAATTTGTACAACTTTGTTACATCGAGGTTTAACTTACCTCTGTTCCGTATCACTAGAAAACATTTTAAGAACAAACTGTTGCACAGAAGGTAGGGTTTCCCAGCATATGGGGTAACTGTGCAGTACACTCCCTAATTAAGATCATTGTGATGGGGTTTAAGTAAATTTTGTCCCGAGATACCGAAGGTTCAGTTTTAGAGGGGGGCCTGACATTCGGGTCTTGTTACTGAAATTGAACGCATGCTATTTTATAAACCAGCAAATGTGTAAGCATAAGTGCAGAGAGCCTTGTAAAATGTTGTTTATTAGGCACTCTGCAATAAAATATTTAAGAAGTCTTGCACTGTGCCTGCAGCAGCTGCTAGCCATTCCCATAACTTCTCTTATCTAATCACCATCTCGACCAGCCACTGCAGTCTTCTCACCATACTGATCATCGCTGGCGGCAGTAATGTGACTAACTAATGAGTAAATGATCGTATATAAACTAGGCTTTGTCAATATGAACTCTGTTCTCAACTTACACGGGAGGCTGTGTAACCAATTTACTGCAAATTTTTCATGCTCCTAAGAATAAAACTGCATTGGTTTGTTTACAGAGCAAAATGTACCCAATTTCTACAGACATGAAAAACGCATCAGAACATCTCTCATACACAATTGGTTCAGAATGCAACGTTCAATCACTGCACAACTTGCACCGGTACCACTGCTCTGTGATACAACATCGACGCCATCATTGTAACAAATTTTGGCGCGAGTCGAAATGCAGAGATGCAGTCATATAGTTTCTAAGTTCTCATGTCATTTCATGCGGATGGTAGCAAGGCATTGAGCTGTTGGATTTATTTTTCGTTATCTTGTTTCTCTCTTCCACTGCACCCAATTCCACGTGCAGACCGATTTTGCAGACGAGCTTATTTTCCCGCTCGTCTGCGCAGTTATTAAACAAACGAAAATTCACTGACAGAAAACAAAGGCAGCTGAATGCTTCAAGAGCTAGCCTTGGATCCTCAAAGAAATTTGCCTTAAAAAACAGACATGAAACAAATCATTTGTGTTAATGGATTTCCTTCAAGTTTCTTCTGGGGGAAAATATGCAATTGTCTCCAAACTTTGCAAATGTCCCCGAACTAAACAGATGTCCCCATATTCAGCTTTACAGATTTAAAATTAAAGGGAGTGTACTGAAGTCACCGTTAGGCGTAACACTGACGAAAGCACATGACTTCAACACAAACACATTTTCTTTTTACTTAACTCTAAACTTTTTTGCATTGGCGCTGCAGGTGTAACTTTGTTGACAATAATTCATATATGTACAATGTCTTTATATTCTTCACTTTGTCATTGAAAGCCTCCATGGTCTTCAGCGACTGTGAAGCAAGGAAACAAAAGACGTATTCAGGCTTTTCACTACTCAATAGTGCAAACCAAGCTTGTGAAAAGCTTCTTATTGTAATATCCACTGCTTCGAGCTGCATGCGATATGCTGACCGAAAAGAAAGCACAGGCTATTACGCTGTCCCATTATCATTTTTTTTCCTTCCACCTTGCACGTTTTTTGCAGGATTTGCAAAAACTGCATGTATTTGTAGTGACAGAAAAGTGCTGGAAGAACACACACAGGTATTTTACCTCCTTTGGGATAAAATCGTCAAAGCAGTGTACGCGAGATCATACATCTTAGTGATCCACTCACGACAAACATCACCTGTCTGCCTGTTATGGCACAGAGTCATTTCGTGGATTGCCTTTTGGCTACACATCCTCTACACAAGTAGGGTACACAATGCGCTCCTGTTTCTGTTACTTCGAGAAGGTGCACAGAACTCTTTTCAAAATGCAAGCGGCACAATACAACAATACAGTCACACGTGCACATATAGTAAACTGGATTCCACCTAACCACTGAACTGCCTCGCTGTCCAAAACCAAAATCTTTCACTGTTCCTTTCGCCACAGCATACTTATAGTCTGTCACATGTTCTTGGATATGTCATGGTGCCTCACTCACTCCTCTGCCAAAGCAGTCTGTGCCACAGATCGCATTTGAAAGTCTTAGCACAAACAGGGGATCTGACACAGCACGATTCTCTTGACGAGGTCATGATGCAGTTTTCTTGACAAAGTCGTGACGCAGTTCCCTTTACAAGGTCGTGACACTCTTGACAAGGTCATGGTGCAGCACCCTTGACAAGGTCGTGACGCAGTCGTCTTGACAAGGTTGTGACACAGTTCTCTTGACAAGGTCATGACATAGCTCTCTTGTCAAGGTCGTGGCGCAGTTTTCCCCTTGACAAGGCCACAATTCAATTTCCTTGACAAGGTCACGAAGCAGTTCTCCCGACAAGGTCATGACGCAGCCCTTGCCACACAGGGGTTGGGAGCCTTCGGATTGCTGCTATAGTTCTGGTCCTTCTTGCCAGCTTTGGCATAAATACTCAATATCACAAAGTGCACGCACTTGAAGAAAAAGACCAGGAGTGTCTGGGGGATGTAGTAGGGGGTGGAGGGGTGGAAGTGCCAGGAAACGACACAGAGTCAGGACATGGAGCTGCTGACGTCAGCTTCTCAGACATAGCCGTTCGCGGTCTTCTGGTAATGTTGCGGCTTGGGTTTGTTGAATGGCCTGGTGCTTCTTCTCCTCCAAAAGCAAACCCCGCACGTGAGCACCAAGATGATGGTGACCAAGATCACAATTGCGATCACGTAGCCGACCACGTCGCCGCCGGTGGTTTTGATGTAATGATCCAGTTCTAAGGCCGAGAAAAATCGGAAAAAAGAAAGAAAAGAGCACATTCTCATTTGAATGCAGATTAGAACAAAGAATTCAACAAGTAACTCTCGCAGAAAAGAATGGTTACAAGGTAGCTGATTTGGCAGTAGGTCATAAAAAGACATACGAATATGACAGCTTTTGAACTAATTAGAATAACAGCAGCGTTCTCCAATTATATTACTTTTTCTTGGGATCCTAAGCTTATAAAGGTGGCACAGTGAGCGTTGCTCTAAAATATATAGTTAATTCATAATGGGCACTCGTGCAAACTTAGAGCTGATATATGCTTACCTACTTTTACTGCAGCACCGAGGAGCTGTAAACTTTTTAATCTTGTCGTTACAATTAGGACTTGCCAGTGATTCTTTATGGACATGATAAATGTTGACTAGAAGAGCAACGAAATTTATTGCAGATATTGAGGATACGTATACGATTGTTCTCAATGCTGGTGCTGAGCATGGGACGTCTCGAAGATGGGTAGGCTTCATTGTCTGACTACCTTCAACTTTGCAGTTACGTAGCACAAAGTTAATTAATGACTAATAGTTACTGGTTCATGAATTGGCAATTAACACGCACATCCTAACTACATCACTGCAGATGATGTGTTGCAAATTTTAAATCGTTCCTTTAACTCTATCATTCGACATTCTAGACTTAAGTCTTCATTGAAACACCCGGTATGTGTCTTGTATATCTATATAATGTAGCTTGACTCACCAGCACACTGCACACAACAGTTGCCAGAGCTATCATTCGACATTCTAGACATAAGTCGTCATTGAAACACCCGGTATATATCTTATATATCAATGTAGCTAGGCTCACCGGCGCACTGCACGCAACAGTTGCCAGAGCTGTGGTTGTGGGCGCGGCACAGGTCCTGATGGCAGACGGTCTCCTGACAGTGCAAGTGTCCGCGACTGCACTCGCAGCGGTTGCAGTTGTCGATGACGCGCTGCTCCCCGTCGGTGAGCACCAGGCCGCCTCGAGTGCATTGCCACTGGGCAGGCGTTCGAACTGCTCCATCTGCGAAAAGACACGTCGGCAGAGATGCATTGAACGGACCGTAACTGTTCGATTGCAACGCACATTTGATTTTTCGTGTCCAGATTAGAAAATGCAATGCCCTTGATGTAACACGCCGCCCTAATTTTTCATACTTCAAAAGAGTTTGGCCTAAAGTTATCCTCGATGACTATCCAAGTACGTCAATACTGTAGCACAGGGCTGGGCGATATTGAAGACACTTATCTTTGATACTATCTTAATATACTCTTCGGATATCTTGTGTCTGTATTATGATGCATTTGGAAAGATGTATCGTCATTTGAAGTATCATGTATCTTAACCCTTTCAGATGCTAGGTACACAGTTGTGTACACTGTGAGATTTTGACACCACCTATTGCAGTTTTGGTTTTGCACTCAATTCTTATGCAGTGTTTAGCATATGTGTCCTTTCTCTTCTTTGTGTTTCATCGCCGCATCACTCTACTTTCCCAATAATGCATAATGGCAGAGGCAGTGCCATAAACCTATCCATTGCGAATATACTAGTTGTACATGACCATGAGAGGTGGCATTTCGAAATACAGTTGAAAACAACGAAAAGCTCCACTATGGTAGCTTGTCTTTCTATATATTATGTACATTTGTGCATGGTTACTCACTTACACCGGAATAGTTTGTTAGTATTTAGTTCAATATAACTCCAACATTTCTGCCGTTTTATTTGAGAAAAGTGGCCGATGTGATGCATAACACAAACATGCATGTCATCATCCTAATCCTCATGATCGCACTATCATTATCAGTCTGTGTCCACTGCAAGACTATGGTGCCTTTACCAGCGGTCTCCACTCACTTCCTTGAGTTAGCTGTCCTGTAATGCACAGAGCAGGTTGTCTGTTGGACTAACAAAATGAATGCCAAGGGAGGCAGAGGGTTAGGTGATGCTATGACACACACACACACACACACACACGCACGCACGCACGCACACACACACACACACACACACACACACACACACACACACACACATATATATCAATGAACGATTAAAAACCAGGCAGACAAACGAAAGATAAGAAAGGCAAATTGCTAATGTCAGACTAAAATTTGGCTGTGAGGTAGCATTTCTTTTTCCATGTTCTTTATTTTTCCTTCTGTCTCAGTGTCCAGCACCATTTCTTCTAGCTGTTTCTCAATTCTGTATTGTGTCACTACTTCTACTTTTCTTTTTCTCATCTTCTGTTATTCGCTCCACAAATGTAAAAGAAATTGAGGTCTCTCAGTGGATTTGAAACATTGCCATGTGCTTTGCTTGATCTTGGTGGTGCTGTTCGCTCCTCTATTCCTTAGTGAATGGAGATTTTTGGGCGCCTCACCAGATGAGCAAGGTATGCAGCAGCTCCCCGACGTGTGGTTTGCCGATCGGCACATGTTCGGAGGGCAGCCCATCTCGGAGCACTGCACCTGGCCCAGCGTGCAGTGACAGCGCTTGCAGTTGTCGGGAGACCAGGATGCCCCGTCAGCGTACACCTTCCCATCAGTTCTGCAGACTGGGGAGGCCTTGGAAGACGTAGCTGCTGCTTCATCGGTGGCAGAAAAGAAGGGAGAGACATTGTTATTATCACATCTGACTGCTGCTATGCATAAGTCATCGTCGACCACTGAAGAGGTGCTTGGGAATATGCTAAACAGCACAGGAAACAGGAACCTTGCTCAGTGTTCGTTGTCTTGGCTACTGTCCTATCATCTATGCTGCTTGCCATATTGAACAAAGCAACTTGCCCAGCTTTAAACTCTCATGCACAGGGACGCTGCATGTATATATGACATAGTGTATGATGTGAGCTTTCAAGTTGGCCCCAATACAATTGCTGGCTATCAACAGATTCGTCTCCATGGGCTTTCCTTGTTTGGCAGCTGTTCTTGAAGTCTCCATCTGCCTGTGAACTTTCTGCCTTGTTCTTTGCTGAATGTGCAGTTGTATATTTTGCAGAAGCTGGACATACAGTTGTGCCTCATTATAATGTAGCCATATCAGGACACGAAGACGCCTTCATTATATTCAATATTTGTTATGTCCATGTATTTGTTACATGCCGATGCTGGCAAGAAACATTCTAGATCTACTTCATTATCTCCGATAATTCGTTGTATTCATGTTCAATATATCGAGCTTCGACTGTATGTGCCTCAAAATGAGTGATGCAGCTTGTGCCATATTGTGTTGCGCATTTAAGAGAGAGAAAACAAGAAAAGTAAAGGTAGGTTGGTCACTCAGATGAGTGTCTAGTTTGGTAACCCACACTAGGCATAAGAGAAAGGGCAATAGAAAGACGAGGGAGAGGACGAATACAGCTTACACGTGGGAGGATGTGCAGAAGGATGGTGTGAAAACTTATTGCGCCAGTGACGGATGTGGCCATGGTCCAATTAAGTATCTCGGGAAATGGTCTCGAGACTAGATGGCTTAAAGTTGTCCAGGGTGAAAGGGGCTGAATGTTGTACCCAGGACAGATATACAACTATGGTTTTCTCACACCTGCAAGAGTCATACATCGGGCTATTGGCCATCTAATGAGGTTGGAGTAATTGTTCGTAAACATCACTCCCCAGCGATAAGCAGTACGGCAGTGTTTGCTTTGCAACGGGAATGGCTAAATGGCACTTGTAGTTGCTGTGAGGGGTCCACGTTGAGCAGCCAGCAATGAGGAAGTGTGTGCTGCTCAAAGCTACAGCCTTCGCTAGCTGGTTTGTGTATTACAGCATTGCTGTCTGCGGCTGGAAGTCTTAGCATTTATCTCGCATCAGGAAGGCTGCAGAGGCCGCACCTTCCTACTTACTTGGGCAGATGGGGCAGCAATGATTCTTCAGAAACAGCGGCTCCAAGCATGCGAGAGGTGGGCAGGTCTCTCGGAAGCAGCGCTCCTTGCCAGCCCGGCACAGGCAGCTCAGGCAAGGCTCCGGACGCCATGACTGGCCATCTTTGTATCCACCCGCACATGGAAGCTGGTTGGACTGGTTGCTGCCCAGTTGTTCCTCTTCTGCAGAAGATGACGCGACAGTCAGAAGTGAGTGACAAAAAATGGCAGGCCAGACGCTCTACATCTCACATATGGCAAATCAGTTCTGCGGGAGTCTGTAAGCTAGCGGAAGGTTCATGAAAGAGAAAACTGTTGGGCTACCCGGCTGTAGCATGAAGCTATGAAGGAAGCCCATGTGGGTTTCTTTCTCAAACCCCTACGTTTTATATTGTGATACCCGTGTGGATTTCCTTGTACGCTAACCCTTGTATGCCACCTCACGGCATGGAATCTGCCAATATCGTGACTTTCGTTATGTACTGAGTGAGAATAAGGGGAAGTGAGTAGCTCCACAGTGAAACCTTGATATAACGAACACAGATATAACAAATTATTGGATATAAGAAAGCAAATAAAAAATTGCCATCGTTATTACAGTTTAGCATATATATGTTTATAACGAATATCAGATATGACAAAGTTATTGTGTCACACGCAACTTCGTTATAACAAGGCTTGGCTGTACTTTATTGTCGGCGTAGGGAAATTAACTACTCTTTCTGATTTAGGTGCAAAAGTAATAATTAGGAAAAGGAAATGAAAGTGAATGAAAAGATAACTTGCAGATGAGAGCTGAGCCCATATCTTTCATGTTATTCTTGCGACATGCTCTTCCATTGAGCTGCTGGGGAAGCCTTCCTTCCATGCATTTTGTTGGGCTTTGGTGTGTGTGTGTACCGGATCAAGCCCTGGGAGTGTTAGTCAGCACCGCTCGTAGTCACGGCAGTGAATGGCTTCCATATTTAGTTTGGAAAAGATGATCGCAAAATGTGGAAATGGTACGAGTTCTGCCTCCTGCTGTTTGTTTTTCACATTAGGCTACATGTATACATATAAACGCCACTGTCTTTTTGCTAAAAGGATGTTCCAATTGCATGCATATTCTTGAAATCCCTTGCCATTTGCTGAAATGAAACTTTCCTCACTCACCACCCAAGCTGCAGAAGAATGGGACAACTGGACTGATGAAATAACCTGTGGACAAACCTATGCCTCAACAGGATAGCCTATATAGACCTATGGAGTAGTCTGTGGGCCTGTTGCGCAACCTATAGCAATGAGCCTACCAAGCCCTTTGACCTATGGATGGTCCATGGCTACATCGGGCAACCTATGGACTTATGGAGTAGCCTATGGCCCTGTGAAACAGTCTGGGGACACAGTTACATATGGACCTGGCCCAAGGAGCATCCTAAGGGCCTACGGAGTAGCCGAAGAGCCTATGGGAGTCGGTGTAACCTGTGCAGCACACGACGCAGTGCAACTGACCTGTGCAGGTGGCACAACATTGTCCCTGTTTCCTTGTTGGATTGGCGCACGGTGCTGGAGGGCATTGCATGGTGTCGCAAAGGGCCATGCCATCCACACACTCGCAGCGGACGCAATCGTCTAGCCACCAGCTGTCTCCTTCACGATGAACGTGGCCATCGAGGCCCTGGCACACGCCAGTGCCTGCCGGTGGCCAGTGGAATGGGCTGGCAGCATCATCTGGCAAGAGGGAACCACTGGCATATGTCAGTTTATTCATTTCGAAGTACATTCAAAGCCTGGTGCACTAACTGTTTTTTTTTTTCCATTACTTTTCAAAAATGGGGTCATTACAGGAAAGTAATGGAAAATGACATTTACTGTGCAGCAGAAAAGTATGACATGAAGCGCGGCACTGTTAACAAAAGGTATGCTAAATGGCACTATTAAAATGATTGCCGTTTGGCGATAGCGGCAGCAAAGGCGGGAACATGCTTCGCTTTACACATCTGTTGTTGGGATAAATGAGACAGTGTGCGTTGGTTTGGCAAGACGGTACACCTACCTTGAGGCTACAGTTACATAATTTTACGAGTAATGACTTGCATGAAGTCTTTAAAACTGGGAATAAACTCCAATTTTACAATTCAGTAAAATTTCATATGCAAAAATACTGTCCCGGGGCAACTGCTGAATTGAGTTTGATAACATTTGGAGCATTTAAGGAAAAATGTTACACCATACTAAATTTTCAAAGCAGATTTAAATTTTTGACTTGAAAGATTTTGCACAAAAGTTACCAAAGTCAGTGAAAATCACTGAAAATATTCATGTTTCATTTTCATGGCAATTTTTGCTAAAATACTGAGAGCGTAAATAAAATGCATGTTCTCAACCAGTCACTTATAACCATATGTAAATATAAAGGACATGCTCCGCATACTCTGTTAACATACATGTGACATCCTCAAGCGTTCTGCTTCGAAATGTTCTACTCATGTATTGTTCTTAGCTTTATTATATATTTGAAAAGCCGTGAAGATGATCTTACATGCATATTTACTCCACAAAAATTAAATGTGCAGTCTCCTGAAACAATGATACATTCAGAGAGAGCTCTGAAATTTGCAGATAATATCTCAGGGGCTTTAAGTTAATTACACACTGTTTTTGTTTCTGCTGCAGCTTTTTATTGGCTCTTTTATTAGTGAACATAGTAAATTAATTGCATATGATCATGTGTCAGAAATGTCAGCTTTGTCCAATCCCATTTCCCACATGCATAAAGCTGGAGCTGGTTAGAGAAACAAATATATCTTGTTGGTTCACTAGCAAATACATTTTTTTGCATCAGTGTACTTTAGTGAAATTTTTTTGCCAGCAGCTGCATAGTTCTTTTATACGAAATCTCGATTTCTTGCCTTGAGAAAAATGAACTACAATGCAATGATGAAATTAAGTAGACGTTTGCAGAAATTTTTGACAATACCTGTCCCAAAGTAATGTTACGAGCTACATGCGTAAGGCTCCTTGCATTGATGTTGTGTTTGTGATGTACCCAGGATATACATGTATGCTCAGGAAGTTCACATGAGGATGGGGACATTCGGAAAGCGGATAGAGGGCATCTTTAGGACAAGCTGTGAAATATATTACTCTATAAACCACTATATAATCGAAGTTGCGTGTTCAGCATTAAGCTTGCATTTTTCATGCAGGAAAATACTACTTGACAACTGCGGATAGCAGAAAAAAAAAAGGAAAAGGAAAGCTTGAAAAACTTGAGTGTCAGTAAAGTCATTGCTTTTTCGTTGTAGGGTGAAGGTTGTTATTGGCTGCACAAGCTTGTGTAAAGCCTATGTGGAACTCTGAGATGGCATAAATATTGTTAACTTCAGTGTGCACTTTAAGATGAAATTTATCGCAGTGATGTCAGCAGGTATACATCCTTGCAAAAGGGTCACAAATGACAAATGGGTCGAGGTAAAGTAGTACATTATTGTTCCAATGTCGATTATGACGATGTCGAGATCACTGTTATTGTTTGGGGACAAGATATATTCTAAAGTGTGCAAATATTTTTTTACAGTTTAAACTAGAGTTACCGTGTATAAAGAGAGCTGCATGCAGTAATGCTAGTGGAAACCTAGGATTGGTGCCGACATTGTGAAAATACTGTAACAGTTCCATGGCATCCAAGATTGGCCGGTGTACGGTGTGCGCCACCCAATCTCGGGGAGGACACATCGGGTGGAATAGAGACGGATCTCAGAGTCATAAGAACCTGTATGTGGTAAACTGAGTAGAGAACCACATATATTTAAAATAATATTATCTAGCCTTTCAATATGGAAGGTGTGGTTTGGCTGTTTTATTTTATCTCTTTACGAAAGAACACATTGTTGCGGCCCCTAAATGCTGCCCTGTTGGTACCATTTCACGGTACAATGGCGGCCTCTCTATACAAGCCTCTGAATCAAAGCAGGCAGTAGTATGCAAATAAGGTGCGACCTTCGAGATGGAAGGCACAGGGAACCCATATGTTACGGGCAATTTGAAATGCGAAGGTATTGTGGATTTCCGGCACTTTCATTTTTCCTGAAGCTGATTCTCTTGGAAACGTTGCTATGTTTGTAGAACAATTATCTGAAAATGTAGACTGATTCACTCCTCACCTGTACTGAGTAAGTTCACTTTATCCTCTAAAGTCATATTTTAGATATCTCGTCAAAGAAAACTCACGGATGCGACATGTAGGCCTCTCCCGGCCCGTAAGTGCAAGAAGACCCCTCCCCCTGCTCACATGCATCAGAAAGCTTGGTCTTTTAGTATGCGGGTGCAAAAAAAAAATTTTTCTGATCGAATTAAACCCATATTCTGATCACTTCTGCAAAGTACGCACTGTATGGTGACCTTTAACTACACCGAAAACTGGCAATGACTTTCCAGACACCCTGTACCATGGCATGCAAGACACGCTGCCCGATGTCGCAGGCCATGTTTGTGCACGTTTGTGGCTGCTCTTGGCTGCAGACGGTATACGCTGGAGCGGTGTGCGACTCACTCTGGCAAACGGGGCAGCAGGCTCCGGGATCCATGATGGGGTGCTCGCAGTAGGTTCGGGGGCAGGCCACAAGAGAGCAGACCTCGTGACCATTCAGGCAAGCACAATGGCGGCACTGATCTCTCCACACGCTTCGATCGTCTCGCGGACACGACCGAGACAAGCTCGTGTGGTTGGCGCCATGGGTTGGGTAAGATGATGATGGTGATTCTGCGCAGACGTACCAGCGTCGCTTTTGTTCACTCACCTTGACTCGTGGCACGTTACGGGAATGGCGACTCACGAAGCATGGCTGAAAAAACGTTAAAAACTATTCCAGTCTGTTTTTATTCCAAATCCGCTATTAGCCCTCCGTGACAGGTCGAAATGGCTCGGACTCTGCCAAAATGGGCGCGGCGCCTGCCCGTCTGGGCTTGGTTCAAGTGCTTTTGACCTATCATGAAAGGCTAATGGTGAACTTGGAATAAGAACAGCTTGGAATAGTTCTACATTTTCTCACCCCATATGCCTGCCTCCTGGGTACATGACTGTATGACTTCTTGCCAAAGCAGTTATCTTCTACAGATCTACAGCTTGTAAGGAGAGCGAGCGATATGGCACGTGCAAGCTAGCAAGCGGGCACCTCTTCTCAGCAGACGTCCGTTAAGTGGCATCTAAGGCTGGTATTAGGCAGGATTGGTAATACAGGGCGCGAAAAGTACTGTAAGCAATCATGAATTAATAGATCAACGATGGTCGAACAAGCCATGTTTAATCTTGGGATGATACTGGAAGGATTGTGCTGCTTGTTCTTCCCGATGGAGACAAGTCTCCTTTTCTAAACATTGCCCAACTAACGTTACCAGTCTGAGCCATCTTTTGTTTGACCCCTGTCGGTCACCTCAAGTCTTAATTTTCCTGGGAGCCTCTGTCTTGTTTGTAAACAATCTTGCTGTCTTCTCAACAATCCCAAGGACTTATTATTGTGGTGTTTGCAGGCGGCCTAAAGTTTGCGAAAAATTGGCTCCCAAAAACTATCCATGTTGCAAACTTCTTCAGTAGCAATCCTGCCTGCAGGAAAGGAATGCCTCGTCAAATTTAGTACCCGCGAATAAATCCTAAATTTTGATACCGAAAGAAATTTCGCGCGCACGCACGCACATACACACAAGAAAAAAGGAAACATGCAAGAAACGAAGAAGTAGAAATCTCGCGGGAAACGGTCACTCGAATATGAGCTTTCAATGCACTTCTGACACCTAGATGCTCAACCGTATGTATGAACTTGTAATGAGATGACAAAGACATGTCGGTTCCTAACGAAATTTAACCGAAGAAGATAAATAGCACGAAGTGAAACTCCGTGCTACTTATCTTCCTCTGCAGAATTTCACATTGAATAATTGCAAATGCAAAGTCTCTCTTCACTACTGCCTCTCGAGCCGACCGTTCTGGCGAGCAAAAAAAACCTCTAGCTCACTTTCGCAGACAGGGCAGCAGACGCCGGGCTTCTTGACCGGATTGGCACATTTTGTTTGGCACATCTGTGCCTCGCACTTGGCCTTGCCCGATATGCACTCACACCAAGTGCAGTCGTCGTCCTTCCACCGCTCGCCGTTGTTGAAGCGCAGCCCCGTTGAAGTCAGGCAACCTGCGCGCAATGCAGTCACACACATGAAAGGAATTGTGACCTCGACATGAGAGGGTGTAGTCGCAAGACGGATGGAGTCAGACAACTTGAGGTGACAGTGTTTACATAGAGCTCATCTACCTAACGGATGGGTCGATGTTGCTGCGGCACGGTGAGAGAGAACACAATGTGCCCCGTCCCGTTCATCGATGCAGGTTGGAAACCTCTGACCCAACCTGTATGCGTTGCGTGTGGGTTGGGATAGGCCAATGTAACCCATGCAAATGAGCTAAGTCCACCCAGGTAGTAATTTTTGAGACCGAATTGAATACGAATCGAATATTGCAAGAAGCGAATTGAATCCAATGTCGAGTTGGTTTAGAATATTGAAGAGGCCGTTTTCGCAATCACTATAACATGATGTTGACATCCTGGTATTTATAACGTTACCATTGAAATCACAAATCAAATGCATTAGCAAGCAATAGGTATGCAGTTTCTTCGCATGCAAAACTATCTACAGAGACGGCTAATGCTGTGTAGCAGGTAAAGTATATGGCTCCCATAGTGACATAGCCTGCTCCACTACGTAAGCTCTCATGCTTTATGCCTAAATATTCCCGTAGGGGTGAAATTTACTGTACTGTTGCTTTAACTTTACGGTTAATTGAGTGAGAAGTTGTCGCTTTTAAAGATTCATAAGTTATTCAAAAACATATTCATGCTTACGAATATAGTGACTATTCAATTCGGAGACCGAATCAAATGGGACACTACCTATTTGATTCGTTAGTAGAAATTTTCGAATATTCACACACACACGCCATATACATACTATTTTAGCACTTTGACTGCATGCATTGGCGTGGTATAAACTCACCGAGGCAGACGGGGCAGCATTCCCCTTCGGGCTTGTGCAGCCATGAGCAGTGCATGTCGACGCCCTTGCAGACGTTGTCGTTGCACACGGCGACGCCGTTGCGGCACGAGCAGGTACTGCACTTGGTGTGCCAGGTCTCACCGTTCTTGTACGTCTCCTTGCCCACGTGACACACGCGGTCTCCGCTGGCTGTGTGCAAAAGAGCAGAGGCTCAGAACTTCGCGAACCTATACAACTATCCGACAGCCGACGCCTGAGCACCTTAGAGCTACTGTGTATATGGCTCCCAGAGGGAGCCATGGCTCCCTTTGGCTCCCTGGCTCCCTACCCATGGTTCCCTTTGGAAGCCATGGGTAGCCTTAGGTAGCAGCCCTTTGGGAGAGATATATACAGTAACTTTAGTTCACCTTACTATGGAGGCACCGCAATGTTGTGCTGGGACAGACTCATTTATGGCCGCCTCTATATACGTGGCAAAAGTGCCGAGCCTAAATAAGTGGCTGCTACCACTCGGCCGCATTTCGATGGGGGGAGAAATGTGAAAACACTTGTGTACATAGATTTAGGTACACGTTAAGGAACAGTAGGTGGTTGAAATTAACCCAGAGTCTTCCCCATGCACTGCAGGGTGCCTCATAATCAGATCATGGGTTTGCTACGTGAAACCCCAGATTTATTTTGTTTGAACCACTCATCTCTCAAGGACAAGTTTTGGTGGATGGTATGTCCACATGCACTAGAACTGACAACCGGGCTAGTTGGTAATGATTATTAATTGTGACTATGGTAGCGCGATACGATGAGAGACAAGCCGTCCTATTTGCTTCCTTGTCCTATAGTCTTGCCTTGCACTACCATACTCATAATGTAACTTTACATGTACTTCTTGTGAGAAAAAAAAAACACAAATGCTTCCAAAGTACCAACTTTTTTTGGAAAGGCTCCACAGGCAACATAAAGGAGAATTTCAAGCCTGTGTACGAACCCGCCATATAGCCGGGAACATATTTCGAACATCCTAAAGTGACTCCTGTTGCCATAAACACGTGCTGCCCTACTGATGAACCAAACACAGGGCAGGAATAATGTAACGATTCCATGTCTTTTTCTGTGCTTCATCGATCGTGTGAGCACTGCCCGAGTGCAATGCAGAATTGAACAAGGCCGGAGAAGCCTAACCTTATACTGACCTGCTCAGGGCTGATGGAATAATGCAAAGTCAAAATGCGCGTAAACCCGATCATGGCCGCTCCGAGTTACCCGGACTTCCGACTCGACCGAGTTGGATCGAGAGCGTGTTATCGAAGCTCAATCCTAACAGGCTTAAAACTTACATGCATTGAAGGGTTGCCTAACACCTTGACGTGGCGTAATCATCCAGCACCTAAGGTTACGGAAGCATACCACCTATTTCCCCATTTCTTGCCTTCTTGTTCTCCACATCTTCGATTTTCCTCTCTGCTTAATTTGGTGGATAGTGGGTATTTCTTTACGGGCTTCCTGGTAATTATGCTCAGCCTAGTTTTCTTGGTTGGAATAAAGAGTGTTCATTCATTCATTCATTCTAAGACTCATAGGCTGATTCAGTGAAGTACTGCGTGAGAAGGAGGTTACATAATATGAAAGGTGGCCGTTACTGAATCCTATAACCAAAAAAGGCAATGTTAAACACCGATGAAAAGAGTAATTGACATAATTTTTCCAGTTTTTTCTTGAGGTAAACGAAGGTCCAAGCTTTCTGACACTCTAGAAAACAAACTGGTAAGCTTCAGGGCCCACCCAAATAACATAGATAACACTTGTTCTTAGGAACTAGTTTTGATTTTGGTAACCAGCTTCATGACGTCATGATACATTAATTGGCTCACTATGTTCTTGCGATAACTGCATCTGCCAATACGCGATCGAGCGTTGCCCAAAAGAATGCATGCAGTACTCCTGCTAATTGTTCTACGAACGTAATCGAACCTAGCCTTATGGTTGCACGATGCGAGCAAATTTTGCCCCGAGTCATGATGTCACGACAGTGTTGCTGGTGCCGCCAGGCCTGCGTTCATATGGAAACTAACTTTGGTATCAAAATTTAAATATTACATAAGTGTTTCCTTACACCTTCATTCTTGCTAAACGTTTGTCTTTTTACGTGAGGAAACCTGCGCTAGAGTTCAACATCGAAAATATCTGTCTGTACTACTTTAATGAAGTGTGCACATTGAATACAAGATTAGTTACTTCTGTATGTGGGTGTCACCCTTGTGGGCATAGTTTCATTCCACACTTTATTATGAAAGTGACGCCTATGGGTACGATTAACATATTCACAGCTGGATAAGGATCTAACACCTAGCCCGACATGAAAGAAAGAAAGAAAAAAAAGAAGGAAAGAAAAAGAAAAGCACACCATACATTTACAACTTATGGGCAGGCATGATGGAAATTGTTGTTGGTGCCCATGACTTTCCTTCATGTCTTGATAAACACGTTTTTTTTTTTTTTTCATTCCTCCGCTTTCACGTTTACGAAATACGGTTAGGTTGGGAAAGCTGCAGTTTGCTACTATAAGTGTAAGATAATGTAAGGCTAACAGAATGCGAAACCTGTAACTTTTGGCCGCTTCTCTGTGTCACCCCACTGGAATTACATAATGCGGGGTTTACACACATTCATAGCTAGCTGCACACTCTTGAAATGCATAGTCAGATGGTAGGAACGCGCCGTGTTGTCATTCTTGGTCACTTGTTTCATCTTTTACTGCCGCATGGCTGAACCTGTGCAATTCAGAAGGGGGAAAGTCTGGTATAGTGTAACCTGATACTACCTATTACCATTGTCCTTGACAACTGTAATTGATGGGTAGGCATCCTCTTACTAAACATCACTAAGAACGTGCAGCAAAACAGAGTCGCACATGTGTGTTTGGCTCACAGCGCGAACATTTTTGTCGGTAATAGCTGCTGGAAAGCATCCAGCATGCATTCCTCTACAGCTTTCTTTCCTCGTTCGTGATGGGCATTTGGCAAGCAGCTTATCGCAACCTGCTTATTAAAGCAAGGCCATGATCATCTGTAATGTAACTAAATTGGGCATTTAAATGAGGAGAGAGAAGGGCGGAGCCAGAAATAGTTATCTCAACCTATCTTGATGCCGTCATACGGAAAAGAGGGGCATATGCACAAAGAATGTTGTTGCTTAGCTACGAAAAGAAATGTGTCAGGTAAGAGAAAACATGATTATAAGCGCATGATCTTATAATGTAGCACTTTCAATGTTGCGCCTAGCGAACGTGCAAACTGAGAGGTCCTATGAGATGGGGTTTTGTCAGAGAGGTTCTTTCAACGTATTTCGAAACTTATGAAAGCAAACTCGCAAAGATCCCCGCAGGCATATGCATCTTTGGTGTGGATAGCTATTCTTCAAACCTGCTGCCAGCTACGTGGTCTTTTTTTCTCTGCTTCACTGATGAACTCAGTTGTACATGCTGATAACAGCTCACACTATCCACATCTCTTCATCAGTTTTAGGAACAAACCCAATGCAAGTATCAACGAAACAGAGACCTATATTTTAGCAATGCGAGCCAGTGCTGGAATAATGTGGTCCGATTTTGAGTCAACATTGGCCTTGCTTTATTTTTACCCCCCTTTTTTTTTTGCTAGGGAATGATCATTACTAGGTAACACCTTTTTCCAAACATGGTTTGGAAGCGGTAAACCGAAACCCAAGTTCAAGTCTTTCTGTGACTCACCGGGGACGCACTCATAGGTGTCGCAGCAGGAACCGGGCTTGCTGTTCCCAGTTTTTACCAGGCGGCGCACCTCGTCTGGCTGGCAGTCCTTTCCAAGGCAATCGTTGGGGAGACAGGCACACCTGCATATGCCAATAAGATATGCAGCGTTATGCTGGCAACCAAAGTTTAGCTTGTAATACAGCTGCTATTGGCTCTTTGCACTGCTAGAAAATCGTTCTGCGGTGATGCTTCCATCGTAACTATTACTGTGCAGTGCTGAGCCCGTTCTTCCCTGCATATCTAAGCATGACAAACAATGCACCTGTGCTATGGTACAAGTACTATATTGCAAGTACGATGCAAGTACTCTATTGGCACAATGGGCGTTGTCTATTCATTTCGTCAGTGCATTTTGCTGTTACACAGCAGCACCCGTCATGAAGCACCAATGTAATTTAGTTTTGCTTGGGAAGTGGGAGGGAGTTCAAGCAGGAAGCAATGCTGAAAGTGAACATAACTTAAGAAGGTTCTGCTAAAATCCGACGACGCTTCAGTTTCGGCAAACTAATCATTTTCTCACCATATACTTTCTGTACACTCAGTTTTGGGTCTTTTGAATTTTTCTGCCTTCAACGAGGTTTGAGACTTAACGGGACCATGTGTGTCGAAAGGGCTTATAGTGGTTGCTGTAGTGTGTTTGCCACTCTGTACACGAGCTAGAGTATTTCATCTTAATTTGATTAACAACGAAGTTTGGATGGGTTAGTAGTCGTGACATTGCTTTACAGTGCAAAACATAAAAATAAAAGCAGAATGACTCTGCGCACTGTGAACCAGTGTTGACACCCAGGTCACAATTTCGATAGCGGAGCTTGTAGTGTGCAGCAGGATTGTGCAGGGTATGTAGTTCGCACACTGGGCGACTGTCAATAGGTGAAGCCCCAACAGTGACGGCACACTAGGAAGGAACAAAGACAGGACAAGGCGCTCATCCCAGCGCCTTGTCCTGTCTTTGTTCCTTCCTAGTGTGCCGTCACTGTTGGGGCTTCATCTATTGAAAGCTATGCACCAACTAGCCCCACAACGTGTTTTACTGGGCAACTAGTGCATCAGAGGTTGGACAGTTGGGTTTGCAATGTGAATGGTGGTTGTCAATGCACATTGTCAACCAATGCGTGTGCTGACTGACAGTGTATGCAATGCGCAGTCACGCTGCACTCCGCCATCCCTGTTGCTGGACTTTTTAGAAGTTGGACGGTATGGTTGCCAATGCGCAAAAATACTGATACACGTTAGTACTTCATAGAAGGACTACATTGTGGGGAATTCAGTGTGCGGCACGCTGTCAAGCGATGTGCCAGAAATTGGCCAGCAGGGTTGGAAGTATGGAGGAACGATTCTTCCAAGTGCCTACTTTGAACTATATTTCGCACTGATTGACAGCGCGATATGTATCGCGCAATCATTCTGCACACTTCCCACCCCCCCACTGCCCGAACTTATGAAGTGCAGTCGGCACTGCGAAGGCACAGTGCAGTGCGCACACTATCAACGGTTTCGCGAAGGGCGCAACACTGTCCAGTCCATGCGCAAACTGTGACTGACGACGTCAACACCGCAAAATCGTCCTGCACACTTCCAACCTCACTGTGTCCAAACTTTTGAACTGCTACTTTTGAACTGCGGTTGGCAGTGCGAAGGTTGATTGCACCCTCTTGTGCGGTGTGGCACACTGTCGGTCGGTGATGCGCAGACTGCGATTGACCACAGTGAGCATATCGTGCTCTGCGCAGTGCGCAGCTTCCGACTCCGCTGACACCCGCAACTCAACTTCGCGGAGGAAGCGCTCTCGATGTTGCTGCGCGCGCCTCGGTGCGGCCTGTTGGCTGGCTCCACGAGTTTGTTTGTTTGCTGTTTTTTTTTTTTTCGCCGGCCCGGCGCAACCGACCGGCCGGCGGTGTCCCGGCCGCGTCGTTGTACGTACCACGGAACGTACAAAAGGGCGCTCCCGATTCGGCCTGCACCCCAGTGGGGTGAGACAAATAACCGGCAAGAGAGAAAAAAAGAGAAAAAAAAACGGGGGAGGGAGCCAGAACGGCTCGACCACCATATCGGACAAGCGGCCCCGCCGTGGCGTCGGTGAGGGCGTCCTTGCCCTGGCGTCCTTCAAGGTCGCCCGCCCGCCCACCGGCCCCCGCCGCCGCCGCCGCCGCCACCACCTGCCTGGCCGAAATGTGGAGCGATGCCGCGTGGCGATTGTGCCTGCACGAACACGTGCTCTCTCTCGCGCGCTTTTTTTTTTTTTTTTTTTCGCGCGCTTTATTTTTTCGCGCCCGTCTGGCGCGCAGCAGAGACGGTCAAGTCGCAGAGGAGCACGCCGATGTAACTTGTTCGGCCGCGCGCCCGGGGAGCGTATGGTGCCGGGGAACAGTACAATTGTTACCTTGCCGAAATACAACATAAATGTCCTTTCCGTACGTACCTTTGCACACGCGTGTATAAACCCACCTAACGCATAAATAATCCTCCCCTTTCGCGCCGTTCTTTATTGTGGAGAAAGGACCCTAGCGGTCTCGAAACGTCATTTATGGTTTTATTTCCTCTCAAACCTTACACGAGTGTCTGTTTTATGTCGAAAACGCATCACCCTCGCCTGACAAATTTTCGTTGAACTTCGGACTATATAGGGTGCGTTTTTTTTTTATTTAGCTGCATCAATTTTTTAAGAATTGCACGTGGCAGACAGCACAATTTTAACCCTTCAACTAAATTAAATAACACGATGAGGCGCCCACTACTTCTACGAGCAGTGCTTAATTGACTAACAGAATCACACTTTTTCCATTACATTGAATTTGGATGAACTCTCAGGAGCACGCAAGTTTCGAGATAGTAATTTTCAAAGTGTCCGACGAAATGTGTTGACGTTCCACCTACTTTTGTGCTTCAATGTATAAAACAGCGTTTTCTTTAAAAAATAAATAGAATAACAGTGCATTTTTACCGCCAGTTTGACGGCGCATATCTCAAAATCGGTGCCACCCTTAGAATTCTTTCTCAGAATTCTTTCTACAATTCGTAGATTGAAATACGTGCGGTAAAGTAGTTATTTCAAAGGTAATTAACGTAATCATGTTAATTATTCGATTAAGCATATTTATTTATCGTAGAAAAGTAGTGGTCGCCTCACCTAGTAATTTAGATCAAGGGTTTTAATTGTGCTACCTGCCAAAGGCAATGAAAAACAAATTGGTGCACAAAAAAAAAAAAAAAAACGCTGTATACAATATTACCTATGGCGGCGAGGGTGTTAGTGGGGTCAGGAGAGTGAACAAAATTTACCTTCTCTCTCGGCACTTTTGCCATTTGGCACGTTTGCCATAAGCACGTCTGCGAGAGTGCGAGTTTTTGTAAAGAATTCATTGTAATGTGCGGCCTTCTTCAAAATTCCTGCCATCCTAAACTGACGAAATACCACTGCGGTGTTCGTTCTCAATCCCTCTTCCGAAGTGTATATAACCTTCAGTCTAATGTGAATGCATCGAAGAAACTCGTTCCTCACAGCTTGGCATCACTGCTGAGTCAAAGGTAACCTTCTAGCTTGAAACAACTAATAGCTTGCATTTGCCAATTAGCTTACATATCAATTACATTAGCTGAAAAAAAAAAAGTCGTTAAAACTTCGAGTGGATTCCGACTGGCTGTAGACTCTCTTTCAGAGATAAAGGGCAGGTGTACCGCCTTTCTTGTGGGTGGATCTCGTTCGTAATTCTTAGGTTGTCGCCGATGCAGAGGTCATCGTCGAGTGTCAACGCCCCCCTGCGTGCAGGAACGCCGGCATTCGCGGCGCGCGCACGCTTTGATATCCAACGCATCGGCTCTCGGGTGCGGATATTTTGTCCTCGATATAGTTTTTCGAGTAGCCTACCTGCTTGCTTGCGAGTACACGTACGACCAGGCCATATATATATATATATATATATATATATATATATATATATATATATATATATATATATATATATATATATATATATATATAGTATGCTCCTCCATCACCGACCTGCAGGGCCAGCCGCGGTCCCCATGGCGTGAGGGCCACTTAAGAAACGATCGGTATATACCATGCCTACTTCCGCTCTTATGCGTGTGTATGGTATACACAGAGTTCCATCCATCGCCCGCCTTCACGTACTGCAACACGTATCGCACGCAAGCACGCACGCACGCAGTATACCTTATGTACGCCGCGTATTACACGGACGGAATGTCAACTAGGGCGCAGTGCCGTGGGACGACGCTTCTGTATATCGGCGGGGGGCGCCATGTGCAAGTATACGTATGCGCGAGCACTCTGTTCGCCGCCGATATGCGAACACGATCTCGACTCGGAAGGCATCGTACTGTTTGTGTTTGCTTCTCGCATATGCGTCACGTGGTTTAGGGCTTTTTTCTTTTTTAAGTTTTCCTTCTGCTCGTATCGGGGTGTCCATATATGGTCCCACACCGATTTCGACAATACTGCCCGACCCGGAGGGTCGCGAGCTTTCGCAAACGCTGTAAGGAGAGGGAGGGGGAGTTTGGTGTTTAGAGGCGAACTGCGACGAAATTTTACGTTGACTGAATTAGGTATAATTGAGCAGTATATATACACAATCCCAGAGTTATAGTTCTAGTACAGGCATAGATATCGAAAAAAACGTGAATGGGAAAACGGCGCCGGCAGTAACTTCAATTGGTGAGAGCGTCGCACGTACACTAATACGAAGACGTGGGTTCGTATCCCACCTGCGGCCAGTTTTTTTTTTTCATATGCTTTAATTACCGTTTATTTACCATTTCCTTTAATTCACTTCAGAATTACAAATATTTTCCCCTATGCTATACTTCGTGTCATTGTTGGCTTCTCATGATTTCACTAGTGAAAATCGGGGACCTCGGTTTCTTTTCTTCTCGTTCGTAGATATGTGTGTGTATATATCCCATTGAAGCGACCCCGGGAAAGCCGGTAATTGTCTAATTTTCTCATTAGCAGCCTTTAACTAACACCTAAACAGACGACGCATCTTAGCCAAAGTCTCCGTGAATCCATTTCCCCTTCGCTTTCCTTTTTTTTTCCCTGCGAAATGTCGGCCCAGCACGTGGCCTTATTCAGTAAAAGTGTAAATCAATGTACAGATCACACCTTTACACCCCTCTGGGTGTAAATATGTGAATAATAGGCCGATTCACGTGCTTAGTAAATTTTAGGGGTGCAAATTAGGTTCCAGTGCAGTTCTTTTCCTTCCTCCATGGAGTACAATCTCTACTAAGTGGCACATCACGTGCACGCGTCACGAAATACTCGCGGATGGATTCGAAGAAGGACAACGTCGGAGGGGTGACTGCGTGGTTTATGTATACGGTTCCCCAGCTAACGTTAGCCAAGCCGTCTAACTAAAAAAGAAAGGTTTAAAAGAAAGCACACGGTGCAAGCTACAATTTTAAGACCTACGCTCTAAAAAGAGTTGCACCCTTTTGGGGTGTATATTTGCCACACAACGATAATCGCCATCTGCCTTGCCCGCATTTCCTTTTCTTTAACGCTGCGAGCCCGGTACTCCCAAGTCACGAACGGCATGCGCTTTATCAGCATGACGGAGCATTCTCGACAGGAAAGTAGCGAGCGCAGCGTTTTCAGGAAAGGAAATGCGGGCAAGACTGATGACGATCGTGGTTGTGTGGCAAATATACACCCCAAAGGGTGTAAACTTTTTTTAAGGGTGCACGGTGTATTCGGTCGTCAGAGGTCTGACGACCGAACACACCGTAGGCCTTCAAGTCGTAACTTGCACCGAAGTATTGAAATTTGTTTTTGTCTTGTTTGTTTTCTCGTTAAAAAGCTAGGCTATATAACGCTTGCCTGGACACGCGGTATAGAAACGACGTTCCTCTCGACGGGCGAAGCATGCAAGTCGCGGTCCTAATCTTCGTTCTCCTCGTGCGGCGAGCGGACTCCTTATTTCTTGTTCTTTTTAAAGCTCTGCAGGAATTTTTTTAAATCTCCGCAGGAAAGAACGCTGTGCGATATATACCACGAGCGAAATCTCTGTATAACGACCGCGCTCGGGAATATAACGAACGATATATCGCCGACCCAAGTTTCGCAATTCTCGCGCGCGACGTTCTTTTGAAGCCGGCCGAACGAACGTTTCTCAACGACAATAATCTCTAAAAGGTATATATATATATAATCGTACTTTTCCGTACGAAAATTACCAGAGAGAAAACTCGTGCGCTGCGACCGTTCCGAGCCATCGAGGGAATTACGCGTAGCCTACACGCGGATTCGTCTAATCTAGGTGCTTGCGGCTTCAAACGTTCGTGCGACGTTATTTTATGACGCTTCATCTTTCTAAATTAAAAAAAAAAGACGCAGGGGATTATATATATATATATATATATTCTGAACGTGCGAAGGCAATGCGTTTCGGCGGACATGCATAGGCTGAGCGAATCGTTCCGCTTATGAAAGCCATCAATGTCGCAACGTCGCAAAGCTTTTTGAAGCCATGAAGGACACAAGTTTAGGCAAATCCATCGTACTGTATGCGCTCATAATTCCCGCGCCAGATATGAACCGGCATGCTTGAAGCTCCCGTAGACATTGCAACACTACAGTTTCTTCTGGTAATGTTTTTTGTTGTAAGTTCTACATGTACTGTGCAGAAAACGAACGTTGCGGGCTACCACGACAGAATCCCTGTAGCGACCTCTATGGGGAATTGTAGCGAATTAGGCTGGCCGAGGTTTCGCAGCGTATATAGGCGCGCGTTCCTTTTTAAAAAGAAGCCAGCCGAACCGCGTTTCTAGAGTGTAATCTCCCAAGGCGTATTGCGACCCCATAACCTCGGTACTCGGGCGATAGTGGAGACGCGCGGTAAGTGAAATACAAGTGTGGCAGTTTACGTGGGGTCCTAAGGGCATGGGAGAAATCGCTGTTCGGAACACACACACACACACACACACACACACACACACACACACACACACACACACACACACACACACACACACACACACACACACACACACACACACACACACACACGTAAACATACATCGTCGTAAACATAAAGTTTTGGTCGTATCGGATGTCGCTTCGGTGGTTGCGCTCGAGGTTGTGTTTGTCGTCGTTATCCAAGTGTTCTTACTTTCTTATTTTGATTCAATTTAGGTTTGGCTTTAATATATATGAATTAGGTTCGGAAAAATGAAAAAGAAATAGCAGGAAGCATGTATTCGGGACAAGCCGTCATTGGGCTGTAGAGCGAAACTGTATGGTGAACGAACTCATGCCGTTGCATCTCTCCCGCAGGGCGCTGACATTACAATTACAGGGAAGACTACGTACATACTGTGACACGGTTACGTATATGCGATGCATATACTATTAAAAATTGTATTCATAAATAAACTTAATAAAAGGCTACAGTAAAGCTTGTTGGAACTTCTTGTTACTGCTCACGACGATCCGACCAACGTTTATCTTCAGCATAACGGATGCAGCATAACCGTAGCGGGAACGGTTATGCAAATCCCAATTCTCACTATAGAAAAAAATGAAGAAGGAACGCTTATATTAAAACGCACTTAAAACTCTTATTAATCCATACATAAACTTTTTTTTTCCTGTTCACATTGGTTCTACCGAAACTGTTACGTACGTCCTACTTCTGCTTTAAAAAAAAAAGCATATACTACAACCTTACAGGTCACCGCGCGCTTTCCAACTGTTAGAACGGACGTTTGGGCGAGTTGGTAAGGCATATTTGAAACAGAACAGCGCGGTTTTGACGGGGACAGCAGGGAGAAACGACGCGGACGAGCCCCAACTGATTCCGCACTCCTCTTCATTTCGCGGTTTTTCTCGCCGATTTTTTATATATCCATCGCGCGCTTGTACGTTTCCCGATTTGCTTCGTCACGCTCACCGTGCGTCACACAGCAGCCGCAGCGGCGGGGTTCAACGTCCTGGTGACGCCTCGTCATGGCTGCTCGCTCGCTCGTTTAACGTCTCGCGCTGCCGGAACGGGCTCCTCGTCCTCGTATACGTCATTCTAGGTACAGCTTGCCGAAGCGCACGACAAGCGTTCCATGTGTCTGCATAGACGGACGTCAAGACTGCTTGACTGCATTTCGACTGCGGTAATGGTCGGCGCGCTATAGCGTGTGGTTCGGTGTTATCGAAAACGCATCTTGCCGAGACATCCTCGCTCGCTCGCTCAGTGGACGCGCCCGACGACGCTACTTTTCTTAACTTTTTGTTTTAAACATCCGAGCGATTTGAGTAGATTGCATCCGTGGACCACCGGAACTATACAGATAACCCACTGCGAATGCTTCGTGCGGGTCAACTGTGGACGATCTACGGGCGGGTCGCTTCGCAAGATCCTGCGGGTTATACAGTCCTACAGTCCCGGACTCTTTTTCGATACGCCCAAAGCCATCGCTTTCAGTACTGGTACCAACGAGGAAATGACTGTCTGCAACTGCTTCCACGCGGTCGTAGGAATAGCGCTTTGTGCGGTGATTGTGACTACGTTGCGGTTCGGTATTCGTGAACAGTCCGCTTCCCTGGGAGTTCGAGATGGCCACGTGCTGTCCGCGTGCTCGGGTGACAAAAAAAAAAAAAAAAAAAAAGTGTCTCCTCGGCAGTTGCTTCCAGCGCGCATTTCCCCCGAAGTAACATCTCGAAACGTATCAACGACGCACTTTCGTCGGCCATTCGGAGAGACTGGTGCGTTTAGGACGTTAACCGGCATTTCCGGTCACGTGTGTTCGTGCGCGCGCGTGTGTTGTGCGACCACGTTGGGCGTGGCGCATGGGAACGGAGGACGAGGAACGCGCGTTGGTGTTGCGTGACCGTGGAAGATGTTTGCAATGGCCGTTGGTGCCGCGATACGTGACTCCGCGGTCGCCTTCTTTTTGTGCGGGTTTGTGTGAACGGTGCGTGTATATATATGTACGATATGGCTCCGCCCACCAACTCCCACAGGATTTTTCTTTTGTTTACGTCGTGTGGTGCGCCGACGAGGCTTTCGTTTGCCGGTGCCGACAGGCAGGTCGACCTTCGACGCTACACGGTGAGTTTCGAAAGCGCTTCCTTGAAAAAATAATAATCAATGCGTGAAGCTTTGTGTTACTTCCTCAAAGCATCGCACGCGGCACCTATACTAGAGCACAATATATTCACTCTGAAGGCAGTTTGCAAAGCTATTGTCAGTGATCGATGCTGCTTAGTCCTAATTGGGACGAAAGATGGCGCTACGCTACGTAGAACGATGATACGGTGAGCAATTCTTTTGTTTCTTCCGCTTCCGGGTGACAAGGGTACAAGTATAAATTTGGTTTTCCTTGTGTGACTTGCAACGACTAGAACGCACTATAGGAGAGCGTACGACGCTCAACGAAGTAAAAAAAAAATATCACGTCGGAACGTTGGGGGGAAGGTTACTTTGGTTATTTCTCACATTTTCATGAGCACGCGCTCGTCATTGTTAACGTAAGGTGGGTGCACAATACCTCTGAATGTCAGCTTCAGCCAAACGAAACCATAACCACAACCATTCAACTATAAGAAAGGCATCACGCGGTTACAAAAAAAAAAAAAAGAAAAGAAAGGGAAAGAATACCGACAGCTATGCAAAAATGCTTTCATAACCCACATCTGTCCGTCACTCCGGCTTGAACGCGCGGTTACCTCTCTGCGCGTTCTTGCGAATAATGCCTATAGCCTTTTGTTACTCGGACAGGCCGCGGTGATTGTTAGAGGGAGCGACGCGACGTTTTAAAACCGGGCAGAACTGTTCCCGTCGGGTCACGCCATGCGCCGACGCTTGCATAAGCCATCGATTTGTGTTTTTTCAATTTTCGCCTTCTATCCGTCTGCCGAGTCTACCAAACCGTGGTCCGCTTCGTTCGCCCAGATCTCGCTTGGAGCGAGCGTGACGTCACGCCTCGCCCGCCTCGCAGAAGTATCAGCCAGGGTAGTTGCGTGGGCACAATCTGCCAGCATTCGAGAGAGCGCGCCGTCATGCCCATGCATACGAGGCTCCTGTATGTAAATCAGGGTGTTACTGTGATGTTACTACCGTAGATACAAAGACAGCAGTCCTGAGAAAAACCAGAGATTCGTAGCGAAAGAACTTCGCCGGATGACGTGTTCGCCGCAGGAAACGAGCAAAGAAACAGGGTTGGGAGGTACAGGTAAGAAATGCCCGCAGAGTAAAAAAAAGAAGAAAAATATTACAATAATAAAAAAGAAATGCATGCAGCATTGTCAGAACTGCAGCGTCAGCCAACGAGCAGTATAGGAGCATACCGCTACGGTACGACGGTTGTTCCCCGACTGCGTCGTCTGCTTTCGAGCACAGAGGCGACAGACGACGCTATTGCAACCGTTCGGAAATACTCTCCGTCTCATAAATACGGTGCAGCGTGGCTAGAGACGCTGCGTCAGCCAACGAGCAGCGGGAGGTACGCACCGTTGCGCGCGACCGTTGTTCCGCGACTGGGAGTCGTCTGCTTTGGAGGGCAGAAGCAGACGAAGCTGTTGCAGAGCCATTCCGATACTCTCCGTGCCACAATTCCGCGCAGCATTGCGAGAGCTGGCGCTACAGCGTTGGCGAACGACCTGCGGGAACACGCTGCTACGGAGCGTTGTTCCGCGACTGCGTCGTCTGCTTTTGAGATCAGACAGCCGGTTAGATAATCACCGTCTGGAAAGTACCGTGCGAAGTTGTGAGTGCGAAGTTTAGAGGCAGGCGGCGATGGGGCCTGTGGTGCACATTGAGCGCAGCACTGCTCCGTAGTTACGTCGTCTGCTCTTCAGCACAAACGCCATGGGACGATTGTTGATACCGTTTAGCTATGGCGTTTCGAAAAAAAGAAAAAAAAAAAACGCGTTCAGCACTGTGACAGCTAGAGTTGCAGCGTCAATCAGATGTGCGGGTGCACATCGCCGCTTCGTCGTGTTAGTTGTTACAGCTTCCACGCTTTGGTCGCGACGCACATGTGGCGTCGTCTGCTCTAGATTTTTTTTATTTGGCGCTTTTGCATGCGTGCAACTTTCCTTTAGGCGTACAAGGTTATGGACGCGAAGTAACGGAAACGTCGGTTAAACATGAAGCTACTTCCTTCTGATCGCCGAGTCGCCACGTCTGTGCGATCACTTATAGTGGTATTCAAAGTGGGCTGGTTAATACGAATTCAGGGCGTGTGCACCGCCCGCCTTCCCAAACACACTTTTTGTTTTCAATTCCTTCTTCAGTCACGTATCTGTTGCGATAGCGCCAAAGTAAATTACAATCCCGACAGCCGAGAGATCTTCTGCTGCTGGTAGCACAGGGAATGCGGATCTTATTCCTATGGAAAGCGCTTGATCCTGACTTTTCCGGATGCACTGCGGATTCCTTAAGTGCTCCAAGACGAATACACCAGGACCAGAGGCGGGCACAGACTGTCTTGTATCCTTGGACTGCGACTATTGGCGCAACCGGCGCGGCTCTTCCCACAGCCTCCGGAATGCTGCACGGTATTAAAGCGAGATAGGGAAAAAGTTACCGAGTCGCTCTGGCACAATATACTTGACCGACGCAGATCCATCAAAGGAACCCGTTTGCTCGCAACAATGCCGCATTTTCTCGGCTGACGCGGTGGTCCCTCTCGTGGTCTGCGCCCTCTTTGTGCGATTTTTTTTCTTCTTCTATAGAAAAAAGGCGGCCACAGCGTGGCAGGTACTGTTCATCTTTTCGTGAGATGACAGCTGGCCTCTCGGAACAACGAATGCGGAATGCCATTATTCATGTCGCCTTCCCCCACCCCATCTTTTCTCCGCCACGCACCGCTGGTTTTTGTTTCTTTTCTTTTTTTTTTTTAGAGAGAGAGAAAAGTTACGTATGCCTACGAAGATTGCTTGGCGCGCCGTTCCGTGTCGTTTTCCGGTCGCTTCGTCTCAAAGGGCTTCTCTGGCGTAGTTGACGCTAGTTTCTCGGATAAAAACGAAACTTTGTCCGCCTCAGCGTTCCGCGGGCGGTGTGGTGCATTTCTGACGAGGCGGAACGGTGTTACAGCTCGCAAGAAAAGTTTTGGTGGTGCAGCGTGGTTGTTCAGCCATGATTTCCATAAAGGAAGGACGTACAACGCCGTGCTTTCTCCGTAAAGAAAGAATATGCATAAAGCGCCGCGTTTGCTGCAGCGCGCCAGGTACCGTTTGCATATCACGTGATGAGGCCTACTTCCACACGAGTCTTCCTTTTCTTTTTTTTGGCTGGGCGTCAATATTGTGACGCCATGCTCCATCCTAGGCTATTTCTCTCGATTTCTCCATAACCGTCTAGGCTGCCAGGCTTTCAGCCTTTTAGGGTGCGGTTTGGCATTATGCGTCGTTTGAGTGCGTGGAAACAATCGCCCAAACTCTCTGTGAATGTCCCCGCTTCACTGCGGCCCAGGAAAGAACTTTCAAGATTCTTAGATAGTCCTGACAGACGGCCTTTGTCGGAGGAAAGGGGTCCTGGTAAGCTGACCTGGAAAGGGTCCTGGTAAGCTGACCTAAAGCTCCTCCATCCACGCGTCAACGCCGCTGGTCGGCGAAAACGTGTATGGAGGAGCTTTAAGCTGACGGAGACCGCCCTCAGCACAGATGGCTTTGAAAGCGTTGTTGCGCCTCTTGCGGAGAACTGGTCTTAGAGACAAGACTTTAAGCAGTGTCGTATTCTCCTTTCCTTTTTCCTCTTTCTTTTTACTCTTCTTTCCTTTTCTGTAATATCTCTCCTCTGTTATCTTTTGTTCACTTTACCCCCTTTCCGGCCCAGCACAGGGTAGCCAGCCGGTCTGAGAACTGGCTAACCTCCCTGTCTTTCCGTCTATTCATGCTTCCTTTTTTTTTTTTCGTTCTTCCCGCAGACTGTACAGTGGATAGCCGGTTACCCGGTTGGTAACTCTTAAAGCGGCCCAACTTTTTCGCGACGTCGGTCAACGTTTTCCAGTGGAGTGCTATTTTGCGTATACTAGCCTCCCAGCGGCGTATATTTGCTTATTTACTTTGAGCTTGGAATATATCTTAGGTGTGGGTCCATTTTGGCCTCTTCCCGTTTCGATCGCGATTATAGCGGCGTACATTATAAGACTAGTCCGGGCGGCCATGTTTGGCCATTCATTTGCTGATGTGGCTTGTCGCGGCGGCTATGGCATTTCTACACTAGACTGTGCTTTCACCGAGGCCGTAGGTGATGATTGCAAGCGCTTAATGCGGCTATTCGTGGATATTTCCGCATGTAAGCTTCGTATCTCTCCGCAGCGACACTTTATTAATATATATATATATATATATATATATATATATATATATATATATATATATATATAGTGGTTTCCAGCAAGTACGGACGCGAGCACAAGAACTTCTTGTGCCCGCGTCCGTACTTGCTGGACACCATTATACGTTCACCATGCGTCAACTGCCCCAGCAAACTACTCTACTAAAATATATGTGGCGCTTTACTTACAGGTAATAGTTCTCAATGGCTCCTCTTATATTGCCCGAATCCTTTCGTGCGTCATATGCCTTAAAATATTTTGTAAAAACTTTCCTACTATATCATATATAACCATCTTATGTATACCAAAAAATACAATAACAAGAGCAAGAAAAGAAAGCATCGTTGGATGTTCCCTTTCTTAACAATTTCGCCGCTACCTTGCACACACGTTCACACGTAAGTCGATTTATCGTTTCCATTTTTTTTTCTTTTCAGTTTGCGCGCATTGTTGCCTTGGTTAGGTTAGCTTTCCGATATCGATCCCTCGATTTTTATTGCCACCCTCGACAAGAACATCGACGCAGAAGGACAACAGAATCGTCATAAATACAAGTCGCGAATACTCTCTCTCTCTCTCTCGCTCTCTATCCTAGCCACTTCTCCGCACTTGTAACTCGATGCGGCCACACGTACAAGCCGCGTCCAGTGCCTCGTCAGGCCGCCGGCTGTCCATCGTCGCTTATCTCCGCGCTGTCCGCGTTCTCGCCGCGCTATCTTCGAATGCAAACAGCGACCCTTGTAACGGGGGCGCTCGTAACTTGTCAACGCGTCTCTCGGAAGCCAAACCGGGGTGAACGCCGCAGTCCCCTCTGGAAGAGATAACCTCCCACCCCCCCGTTCCCGCGCCCCTCCGGATACGCGTGGCAGATTCCGCGGATGCCTTTCCATCCGCAGAAGAGAGGCAACGTAGAAGAAAAGAAAGAACGTTACAGCAGCTGCCAGCACGCTTAAATTGGTGTCATTGTGAGACTCCTGTGGGTGCGAGGAAACCATCGAGCACCTATTGTGTACCTGCCCTGGCTACGATGTACAACGCCTCTCTCTGCGGGCAACCTTACACCAACTGGACCGTTCACCGAGTCAGATATTCGGACCGTGGCCACACTCGTCACCGGCACGAAAAGCGATTCGTGCACTAGTGCAATACTTGAAGTGCACCTGCTTAAGAGAGCGTTTATAGTGTCCCTCCCACACGCACTCAGTGCTTGCTCTCTCCCCTTTTTTCCTCTTTACATTCCCCTTTCCCCACCCCCAGTGTAGGGTAGCAAACAGGGTGCTCGTCTGGTTGACCTCCCTGCCTTCCCTGCCCCCCCCCCCTCTCTCTCTCTCTCTCTCTCTCTCTCTCTCTCTCTCTCTCTCTCTCTCTCTCTCTCTCTCCGTACTTTCCAGGACGTGCGCGCACACATTCGAATAGAGTACACCGATGTAGAGTTGGGAGCGTTGACGACGGGCCTGGCAGGGGATGTCGTCGATTGGGTGTAGCGCGGATTGAGACGACCGCAGTGGTGTCTGCACCACGTCGGTTTACGGGTGCAAGCAATTGTATGCGTCGAGAAACACTTGGTGTGGGACGAGTCGGGTTCGGCGTGTACGAATGTGACTTGTGAGATGGACACTCTGGTTCGTGTAGTACGTGTCAGGCATCGCTGAAGCGCCGCACTTTTACGTTGAGCTTCCTCCCGGTGAAAACGAGTCCAACTTCGTCGTGTGCTCTACACTTGCAAATGGTTTATAAGAATAGCGCAGCGTGCCTCGCAAGCGTGGACGAAAAATAGAAAAACGATAAAAAAACATAGGGTAAACATATTCTCACAGAACGTGGGGGGATCGGGGTAACTTCTCTTCTCCTTGAGCATATGTACGCACCGAAGCAGCTTTGCCGTGTGACATTGCAACCTCAGACGCAAGAGTTCGTCAGAGCTGGCTTCTCCGCAATAGGAGGCTCCATGAGGTGAAGCCCGCTTTGCGGTTTCCTTCACCTCGCACGCGCGTGCGCTTGCCTCTATGGCCCACGGGTTTTCATCCCTGTGCGCTTAACCGAGATCGTTCCCACGGCAAAGGCGAACGTCGCCAGTAAATGCGTGCATGAGGGAGGGAAAGTTACTATGGCGATATGGTTTGCATGGTTTTTTTTGCTCGAGTAATTGAGTTAATGCAGTTAGTCGCTGCAATCTAGAGGCAGGTGCTAATTACTACTGCGAAATCAATCACCCGAACGTTCGAGGCACGTCTTTCGGTGTTGGCGTTGCCGTGCTGTCACGGCATCGATGCGCATGCGCGTACCGCGCTTGGAGGTTTAGAAAGGCCTCTCCGGAAACAACAAAAACGTGCAGTGCGTTTCTTCGCAAAACGCGGTCCAAGCGCGAGTAGAGTCCACGGCGCGCTCAAGCGGTTCTGCCGGAGCCAGGGCGGCGGCGTTCTGGCTTCCGCGCTGCTCGCACTGGCGCTGTGTGCGGGCACGTTATTTGCGTTCCTGCCGAGCAAGTTGCGTGCCAACCACCAAACCGGGGTGCCTGATTCGCTGGTCTAAGTGGAACGTACAATAAACGTCAAGGAAACATCGAATCCTTCCTATGGGCGCCGACGCAACACCGACGGTGTTCCTTCGCTCGGCCATCTCGTGCTTCGATCACCGAGTTGTGACGCCTGCTGGAATGCCGTTGGCGGTACGCACGCCAACTTTCCGAAACGCGCCCCGCTAAGCCTTGCTTTCGCTTTCAGAGCTCAGTGTTCGGGCCGAAGCTGCCAGTTTCTCTCTCTCTCGCTCAACAAGAGAACGCCTGTAGCACATTGCGGTGTTCTTCTATAGAACGCACTTGAGGGAGACGGTTTCGCGAGTTCATTGTGATATCAGGCGGCTCTACCCACAACAGCGGGCGGCCGAGCCGGTCTTTTTAATCTTTCCGCAGTCTTCGTCGGCGCTCTCATCGTCGAGGCGAGAGCTTATCGATGTCCCCGATCTGCCGTGCACTTTCTCGCAGCGCAATCGGCATCAATTGACATCACTTCACGTAGTGTGAACACAGAGCTACTCGACAGTCCTGGGCAATCTCGAAAAGATTTTCACGCGTGTACATTTATCTCGCACCCCCTGTCACGTGCTTCGTCGCCTCGCAGCCACTTATCCGACTTCTTAAAAGGTACGCTGTATGAAGGCCGACGCTAAATTGCTCTATACGTAAACTATTGTTGCAAGGCTCCATTTTCATCCTCTTTGGCGGAAGAGAGTTAACTATTACTAGTCTGGGACTAGTCGGGGAAAATAGAGGTCGACCTTCCAGTTTTCACAGACGTGACACGGTGGAACCGCAGCGCCGATATACGGCAGTGTGACGTCACAAATTCAAAATAAAAATCGTACTTTCTCGTATTGCGGTCGTTGTGACGAAGGAAAGTTTTAGGTCTTACGGTTTCTTTTGAATACAATGTAGTCCCCCCTCTCCCCGCTTTGCGGACGTTTAACTATATACCGTCGGGGACAGCGTATAAGAAGGTCAGTCGCGCTAACCAATTACGTTAGCTCATTTAGTGATGTCACCACGTAGAAGTTTCTTTTTTTCTTGTATTTTTTTATCCGCGTTTCTTTCTCTAGGGAACTAACTATGCTTTGTAGCGCGGTGGCATACAGCGCCCATAGAGTGCGGTTTCCTGGGCGGAGCGCCGAACTAAATTATTCGTGTTTTTTTTTCTGCGAAGTATAAACGGGTTTAGAATTTTTAGAAATCCGTGACGTCACGGCGTAGTGGCGCGGAAGCTTCCCGGTAGTGTCGCCACTTTCGTTATGTTGTTATTAACTTTTCTGGAGCAGTCTGCAGGAGCGTAATTTACTAGTACAACCCAACTTAATAGCCGTCGTTAGTGTATCTTTAAAGGAAGGAGTGTGGGTTAGAAACATGTTGTTGGAACGAAGAATGCTAGGCATAACCTTGAGAGGCAGAAAGAGCGGTTTGGGTCAGAGAGCAAACGGGTATAGCCGCTATTCTAATTGACATTGAGAGATAACAATGGTGCTGGGCAGGTCACGTAACGCGCAGGTTAGATAACCGTTGGACCACTAGGGCTACAGAATGGGTACCAAGAGAAGGGAAGCGCAGTAGAAGAAGGCAGAAGACTAGGCGGTGCGATGAAATTAGGAAATTCGCGGATGCTAGTTGGAATCGGTTGGCGCAGGACAGGAGTAATTGGAAATCGCAGGGGGAGGCCTTCATCCTGCAGTGGACATAAAATAGGCTGGTATTGATGATGATGATGTGTATAATGAAGAAGTGCGAAACGACGGGACATTAAAAAAAAGAGGGGGGGGGGAGGGGAACTTCGTCCTGTTCTCCGATAGGCGGGCCAATGTCGCGGTGCCGCCTTGTGCGCCTATACACACGCACACCACCGCGCTTCTCCCAACGACGCACCCTCGTGTCAAGGAGGGGGCACGTATACCGCAGAGCGTGCCGTATGTCTCTCTACGTGCCTAATGCCCCGGGACCGTTACGGGTGAGCGGCGCCCGCCCGCCCGCTCGCCCGTCTTGGCTCGGCTTGTCTAGAAGTCATCCTCTCATATAAACACTCTTCCTCGTTTAATTTTGTTCGTTCTTTCTTCCTTCCTCGAGCTTTTGGTTACTGGCCGCGCGTTTCTCGTCTCCTTCGCCTTTGTTTCGCTCTTTTTTGTCATTCCATGGTTCCTGTCGCTCGCTTGCAGTAGCCTAGAAGAAGAAACAAGCACCGTCTACTGCTGCTTCTTTTTTGTTATCTTTATTTTAGGCAGGGTTTCCCGGCCTGTTGAGCGCGCAATGCATTCGCGGCTTCGGGGGGGGGGGGGGGGGCGGGGGGCGGAGGGGAGGACAGAGACTTGGAGGACAAAAGGAGGTGGTCGTCGACCGTGACCCGCCGGCAGAAGCAGCTCCGGCAGCGGAAAGAGTTGTGACGGCGCTCCGAAGCCTCTGGCGGTTCCCAGGAACCAGAGACGAGCGGGTTCCTTTTTGGTCGCATGCCGCCTAAAGGATGACGGAAGAAGCCGAGACATCACTGAGCGTATGAGAAAACGCCGGGGGGGTTTCCGCGGTTGATCGATGCGTGCGTGCGTGTGTCTGTGTGTGGCGTATGTAGACTCTCCGCAAGACGGTAACCACTATAAAAGCGAACGTACTAAAAAAAAAAGTTAGACGTACAACTGGCACTCTTTATATACTACGTAGTGTTCACCACCACCGCCATCATACATCGTCGGCCCTCTCCCGAGACGGATCCATCTCCAAGGAGGTGCCAGTCGACGTCTTTTTAAGCCTGCAAATTTCTTTTAAGTTTCCTCACGCCGTCTAATTCTCTGCCGTATTCTACTGCGCCTCGACTATGAGTAGCGGTAGTTTTGCCTCCCCCCTCCCCCCCCCCCACGACAAAACGCTAACGCGAGCTGGTACGCGTTGGGAATACGTGGCAAACAAGTTGGACGTCAGTGCCGTCGTCATATTCGGAGAGTGTATATCTTGCCAATTCCTCCGGTTTTAGCGGTTAAACAATGAAATCTCGCACACCCTAACCTGTGACGCATACATCGCACCCACTTTGGCATATTCCAAAGCGTTAGAAGCTAGAAACGCGTTTATGGGCTGGAAACTGTGTCCGGTGGCGCTAACTGCGTATGAAATTCGGAGGACGAGTCCCATGTCGCTGTCGCTGCATTGTCAAATAGTCGTCATCACGCCGCCGTCTTCGAACCGTCGCTATCATTCCATCGGCGTCGTTTCGTTGTTATCACAGGTTTGCCGTCGTGGTCTTTCCATCGTAGTCTTTGCGTCGTAGTTGCCTGCTTAGCTAGTAATGTTACTAACCCTACCGTTACCGAGTGCAGTTATTACCAACGTAATAAACGCTGTGATAACTAGGTAGGGACTACAGCCTCCTTTTTTTTTCTTCTTCTTTAGGAGTTTACGTATGCCTCGGTGCTGCTAAGTCCGTGTCCCTTGTGTAGTTGCCGCTCGCTGCACAACGCAGCAGCTCCCTCCGTTCCGCTCAGCTCACGCTGCTGACATACCCTCCGTGTGCGCGCGATACAGAGTCGCGCATTCGGCAACGCTTGCGGGTCATTCGAAGCCGCTCAGAGCTCGAGTTGAGTTGAGGTCGAGTCAACACGAGGGTTGTGGAAAGAAAAAAGGGCTACTGACCGTCTGCGTGTTTTTGCTGCTGCGCGCAGCGACGCTGCGCTCTGAAACTTTTTGTCTCTCTCTCTCTCTCTCTCTCTCTCGGGCGGAAACGTTATTTGCACGCTCGGAGTGTGTGCAGCCGCTATCTCCTCCGATCTCCTGCGCGCGCATGCGCGCACAAACAGCATGCAGCCTCGCTTTCACAGCTTGTTGCCTTCCTCTGTCGAGAGCTCGCCTCGCGGGCGCTGCCGGCCGGCTCCTTCGTTCCGCTCTGCCGTGCGTGTGCCTTGCGGAGATGCTTTTCGCGCTCACGGCCGATCCGGTGCTTTTTTTCAAAGCGAAGCTTTTCTTTGCGTCTTCCTTCCGACTATCCCCCGCTGCTGCCGGCTGCCGTCTTGTCGATTAGCTCTTACCGAATACGTGGGTCACGCTGAAAGTAAAGTGGTCGTCGTAGTCGTCGTACAGTTGTCATCTCTGCTGGCATCTGTGTTGCACGACTGGCCGGTATACCGGACGTAGTGCAAGCAAACAAAGGATATGGTGCGATTAAGGCGGCTCCACGGTATACCGGACGTAGTGCCAACAAACGCCGGGTATAGCGCGAATTGGGGCTGCCCGATTGGCCGGTGCCGGGTATAGTGCGAAGAAGCGCTGGGTATATAGCGTGGATTGAGGCGGCTCGCGATGGCAAGTGATGCACGTGAGAGCTGACGCGAGTTCCACGACGTTGTCATTAGAGAGTTCTAGCGTGACCGGTATTCCGCTAAACACGAGCGGACTGGGCGTTTTACCGGATGAGCGGAGGTACATGTGTTAACGGCCTGCATGGTGCAGCCACCTGGTGGCGCAGAGCTCAACGAAGCACGGCTAATGTTCCAGTAATCGAGTGTATTATATTTTGCTGGTGTAAATTTTCGGCAGCAACACGATTACTCCGTTGCCGAAAATTTATACCAGCAGCGAAGTGAAATGCACGGGGTTAATGCCTGGTTGAGCTCTGCGCCACCTGGTGGCTGCACCATGCAGGACGTTTACGTTTGCGCTTTCGCTCATCCGGTAATACTCTCTATTGCCATGCCGCCGCCGTCATTTCATCGCTTTCGTGCCATTGTGATCGCTCCATCGCGATCATGTCATGGTCACCTTTCCGCCGTTTCAGCTTTGTCGCTGTCGCTGCATTGTCAAATAGTCGTCATCACGCCGCCGTCTTTGAACCGTCGCTATCATTCCATCGGCGTCGTTTCGTTGTTATCACAGGTTTGCAGTCGTGGTCGTTCCATCGTAGTATTTGTGTCGTAGTGATTCCACTGTCGTCGTGCCGTTGTCGTGACGTCGCCTCCGTTCCAGCTCCGTCATTCCATTTGTCACACCATCGTCTTCGTGAAGTCGCCGTCGTAAAATCGGCATCATTCCAGCATCGGCACCACGTCGTCGTCACGCTGTCGTCGTCAAGTCATTGTCGGCACTCCAGTGCCGTCACGCCATCGTCGTTGCACCATAGTCACCCCATGGTCGTCATGCAGTGGCAGTCATACCAGCGTCGTCACCCTATACGGTCGTCACAGCGTCGTCGTCACTCCAGCGTCGTCATACCATGGTCGCGTGTAGTCGTCAACGTGGGGTTGTGGTCGTTCCATCGTGATTTTGTCGTAGTGATTTCAACCATTATTAACTGTATGCAAGGAGATCTTGGCGCTTGTTAGACGCTACCGGCTACACCTATTTTTCTCTCAAGGAATAGACGAGGTCAAAAAAGTTTGTATCGCTATGCCGTTCTCGCCGCGCGTTCGTCGTCATACGTGTCACGTGTATGATCGAGGGCAACATGTTTACCTCGAGCGAGTCGGTTCCCAGCGGAGTTCCGCTGGGAACTCTGCTGGGAACCGCCTCGCTCGACATACACTGTCCACCTGGGTCGTGCGGTCTGAAATTTTTTGAGGTCTGCAAGCTGCATGCAACATCGTTCTTCACAAATATCGATGAAATATTCGCTTAAACCGATTCCCACAGCGCGTGGTATCCGCAGATCTTTTTTTTTTTTCTTTAGCGCATTGACGCTGCCGCGCTAAAGCCGTCTATTCCCGAGAGAAATACAAACGGCTTCGCGAACTCGCCCCTCCCTGTAGTTTGCCCTCCGGTTCTGGCGGTGCTGCACGGTTTTAGCGGGGAGAGGGTGCGTACAGCTACACATGGCATGCTGTCTCTAGCTGTCTCTGCTAGAGCGTGACGCCAGCTTGGTTTCTCTCTCCTTGCGGTAGCAAGCGAGCGAGTGTTGTTTGTCCGTGGCTCGCAGTTCACCTGCTGTGTCTGCGCGGCCGCTGGCATCTTTACGAGCCCCGTGGAGGGTTTCGCGCCGGCGGAGAGGAGGAGGAGGAGGCTGTTCTGTCTGTGGTCGGCGTGAACAACGCGGAAGGCAGCGACAGCGGCCACTCGTGTGTTTCTGCAGCTCTTTCGGCGTCCGTTTCGGATACGGCCCCCACTTTATATATCTCTCCACTTTGTGTCTGTACCTCCGCTTTGTCTGTCTCTCCACTTTACCCATTTCTCCACTTTGTATATATATCCCTCCATATTATATAGAACTCCCTCCACTTTATATATCTCTGAGGATAGCTATAGGGCCTTGTTGGTACGGCATATCTTTACTTTGCTGTAGTGCTGTTGAAAGTTAGCGCTGTGTGTGTCAGATGTGCCTTTCTGTTGTCCTTGTTCAGCTTGCGCTACAGCAAACTAAGATCTCTCTCTCCATTTTATATATCTTCTTCCACTTAATGTCAGTCTCCCCTTCATATACCGCTCCATTTCATACATATCTCTCTCCACTTTGTTCCTCTCTCTCCACTTTATATCAACAAACTTCACCTGCCTCAAAAACTTTATCTCGCACTCAGTCGTGGACGGCACTGTCTGGCTCACGTGACTCTTGGGGTGGAGAGTGGAGCCAATCACAACTCTCCACCTTCTGCGACACTCGCACGCTGGGGTGGACACTAGTGATGCGCCTACCGCTCTCCACCTAGGCACTTACAGTGGAGAGCTGGAGCCAGTTGCCATTATTCTCCGCGTTTTGTGACACTGGCGTGCTGCGGTCGGCGCGAGTAATGCGCGTCCGCGCATGCGCAGCGGCAGCGTATAGCGCGCTACCAATCCCACGCGCGGTGGCTGGCTCAGTGCTGCGCGAACGAGGCGGCGCGAGCAGCAAGAACGCTGTCGTGAAGCTTTCTTTAAATATAGCACGCGAACCGTCTGGGTTTCGTGAAGGCTCGATCACGTGTCTTTGCGTCCAAGGCACCGGTATATCGCGGACGCAGCCTGTTCCTGAAAGACGAAAACGCATATGTAAACGCCAGTTCGCCCGCTTCCAGATTACAACTTACGACGCCAACAGCGCAAACTGACGCTTCCGCGACGGACTGCAACGCGGAAACAACCTGGATATTGTGTGCGCGGCTCTGACGGCACCGAACACGTTCGACGGGAATGTGACGCCAGGGGGGGGGGGGGGGGGGGGGGGGGGGGAGGAGCACGCGGAACGTGCTTCCGGCGTATTTGTGCATTTCCGACATGCAGCAGATGTAAAGGCGTTGTACGTCGGAAATAGGTTGCCAAGTTTAGCATTTAGAAATAAGGCGCTTGGAATCCCTATGCTGGGCCAACATTGTAGCCGAGTGAAGCCAGTGTGAACCAACCTTGGGCATACATTGGGCCAGTTACTGCACCGCCGACCGAGGTTCCACGCCGCGATCGCTTAACGCTGTGGTTACACGCAGCGACGCGAGATGGCGTTACCGGCGCGTTAAGTTTTCTACTAAATGTTACTAGAGGGAACTACGGCGCTGGCGGGTCATGCAGCCATACCATGGAAACGATGTACTGGGTAGTACTTGGATTTGTCTAATCTTTTTGCTTTGTGGCTTCGACGTTCTCCTGGTGCTATTTATTGCGCTTTGTCTTTCAAAATTTCTAAATAATGTTTTTCCAAGCGCACTAAGAGGAGCAAGTTTCTACGCAGGTGCACTTCATTGCGAATTGTTGCTTTTCAATAACACGGCATATAGCTCAAAAAGATAGCTTTAAAGTCGCAAGGCAGTCTGAAGCGAAAAAGGCGTGTGGAGTTTAGGCAGTCATGTGTACTGCACGTCATTGTCACCGTGAGACAGAGAAAGCTCAGTCGAATCCCGCTAATTCGACCTCGATTAATCCGAATTTTCGCTTAATTCGATAACATTGGAAATTTTCACAAGAAAACATAATCGCTATGGCTGAAAACTCGTTTAGTTCGAACATGAGAGCATGCCGCTTCAGTTAATTCGACCCCCACCGATGCTCCCTCATGCGCACAACGGCAGACACACACACACACACACAAAATTTGCAGACGACCCTACCGCCTCCCCAGGTGACGACAGTGACGGCAGTAACATGACTTGCAGTGATGATGACGACTTGCATTTTGCCCTGAACGATATGTTTCTTTCGATAATTTCGTGAACACCTGTCATAATGTCGAGGGCTGCGGGTCCCTGACGGACGGATACCTGTGCACTTATTGTAATTTCTATCGATGTAATCTGCTGACGATCGCAGACTACTTCAAGGTATATAAAAAAGAAGGTTGGAATCTATTCATTTTACCGCCATTCGTTAATTCGACCTTCGGTTAATACGACCAAAACTTGCGGTTTCCGCAAGGGTGGAATTAACGGGAGTCGAGTATATGTGCAGAATTGTGCCGGCGCACATGTAGGAGCCTACATGCTACTCTGCATGGGGAACGGGATCGGGGACAGAAAGTCTCCAGGAGGAGGAGCAGGGCGGGAAAGGGAAAAAGAAGGAACAAATATATATGATGGTGTGTACAGGTAGCACAAAAGTGATGATGCTGATGTTAACAGACTAGAGAGGGAGCGATAGAGAGAGAGAAATAGAAGAGAGGAAAGGCGGGAAGGTTAACCAGACGCAGGTCCGGTTTGCTACCCTGCAGTGGGGAAGGGGTGTAGGGATGAAAGAGAGGAGGGAGGGAAAGGGCACAGTTTAGCGCACGTTTGAAGGTTCGCACCTAGTCTACAAACGGTATCTCGGTAATTAGGCCGGTGTTTTGAAGGAACATGAAAATAAATTTTAAACTTTGCAGCACTTTGGCTCTAATTGTCGACACTTAGCTCCAGATTTTCGTAGGGTAACTTTAGTAGGAAGCTCTGCGACTGCAACATGTTTAAAAGTGTATACATCCCGCTATCTCGGCGCTCCGTTGCACTTCTTCCTACCACAGAGTGTGGAGGGGGGGGGTGGAGTTTTTGAGAGAGCTCACGCGGAGGCTTGAGTAACGACTCGGGACACACACGCACAGAGGCAGAAGTTCCACGTAGCGCGCGGCTCCAGCTGCTGTTTCGCTCGAGAGAGTTGTTGGCAGGCCGGTGGTGAGTCTCTAGGGGATCGGAGACGCAAGCAGTTGCTCCTCACTGTTGCTGCCCCTTTGTTTCTTTTCTTTCCTCATCTGGATGGCAGTTGTAGCGCGGAGGATGGATGAGTGCTACCGTAGAGACGCGTCTAATTGCCGCGGCTATTTTTAAGCACGAAGAGCTTGCGGAAAGGGGAGGGGGGGGGGGGTCGAACAGATTACGCGGAGCCTCTCGCAGAATCTCGGTTTCGCCGCAAGAAAGAGGAATGTCGTCCTATTGTCACTTTTTAAAAATTTTTCCAGTCTTGAGGGTGTGAACAGAAGAGCATGACCCCTTCAGAAGATATCTTGTTTTTCCTCTATATATTAGGGCCCGCGGCGAAGTTATTTCTTCAGCCCGTGTCGAGGAACGCGCCCACCTATACAGACGACAAGGAGTTGGTAGTTTCGTGGTCACGTGGTCAGACGACGGCTTACACTGTTACGTTCCTCTTTTGGTGCTGAACCTTAACGATTTTGACTGCGAGCTGGTGCAGCTTCACGTATATATATATATATATATATATATATATATATATATATATATATATATATATATATATATATATATATATATATATATACAGTGTGTGTGTGTGTGCGAGCGATACAGATTTTTATTGTTTTTCAATGTAATAATCGTTGCTATAAAAAACGTTCTCGTCCGTGTTCTCTCTTCTTGTCCCGTTTTTCTTTTCTTTCTTCTTTTCGCGCTGTCCCCATGTATGTACCAACGCGCAGGGCAAAGCGGAAGGTATATTTGTCACGGTTTCTGTTTCAGGAGGACGGCTATGGCACGTATAGCAACGGAGTCACGGCCGGCGCGCGCCCCGTATATACCTGGGCGAAAATAAAGGGCGGCCGTTAAACACGCGTCTACGCGGTACACGCGTGCGGATGAAACCCGCGTGCTCAGCGGACGGCAACGAGGAAAGCTGTGTGGGCGCTCTCTCGCGATGACGACGACGACGACGAAGGCGCCGGTGTTTGCGCTCCGGAGCGTCTCGTCGTTTGCCGCCACAAATGCCGCCAAAGCCGCTGCTGCTGTTCCTGCTCGGCCGGGAGGAGTGTTTTACGCGTCGCTGCGCGCGCAGCGAGCGTGCGAGCGAGCTAGCGCCGCCGTTCCTGTCGGTGCGAGAAACGAGCCGAGAGTCTTTGCTGCGAGACGCGTATCTGCAGTGCGTACACGCAGTTCTCGCATCGCGAGCACGGTTTGCGCGCAGGAGGAGCTGCGTTCTGACCACGAGAAGAAGCGGCTCCCGTTAACATCTCCAATGGCGTCCCGGAATAGGGGCTGCCACTCAGGCGCACAGCAAGCAACTCTCTTATTAACTTCTTGAATAAAATGTTTCTGCCACCACGTTAACATATACCTTTTTTTTTTCGCGAGGAGTCTCTCTCTCTCTCTCTCTCTCTCTCTCTCTCTGTGTGTGTGTGTGTGTGTGTGTGTGTGTGTTCGCGTGCGCGCGCACACATTTATGAGATTCTTTGCTCGTGCGCATGCGTGTGTTCGGGCACGTGTGTGTCTCCCTGTATGTTTTCGTGCGTGTGCATGCTTACCCGGGTATTTTGTTCGTACCTGCGTTCTGTACATACGCGTGTCTGCACGTGTGTGCGCCATTCGCTCCACCGTTTTCCTCGCTCTGTCCCACGGTATAACGTAAGCGCGATCGATTCAAATACACCGCTGCTCCGGCCATGGTTTCGTCTCGCGTCGTCCCCCGACGAGCAAGTTTCCAATAGGTTGGCTCTTTCGCGACCTTTAGCTCGAAGGATCGCGCGCCCCCACAGTTGTTCGCAGTCGCGGCGACTAGATCCTAGTGCTGCGTCCGCGTGCGACGTAATGGGCTGTGCGCGTATCCTCTTTCCCTTCTCTTCCTCTCCTGCTATTCGAGAGCGCGTAGGTGTGGTGTTATATTTGGGAGGCAATATCTAGCCTGACTGCTGGCTCCCCGTCTTGCCTGTATACGTTTCCGCGATATAATGTAGTAATAGTCAGTAACGAAATCAACGTTTGTTCGAGCCCCAGCAACAGCCGCGAGGTATTCGTAATGGCACATTGTTAAAGTGCATTTGTGCAGTGTGCGAAAAATAATTCTATATAGTAATAATAATAATCACAGGGTGCTTGCGTATACGTGCGTTTCAGTGACAAAGATCTCGCGACGACCGAGGGACATTCGCTTCGACAGCGACGACCAGTCCCACGAGTGGTCAGAGTCGGGTGCCATATGCGCCTCGCGGTACAATGTGCATGCGGGCCTTCGCTTGGCAGACAAACGCGCGCGAAGTAATCTCACCGAGACAGAGCCCGTCATCAAGCAGCTGACGACGGTCGAGTCTTGGAACGTTCTCGCTAGCGCACACAGCGTTCGCCTTCCGCTCTTTCGGCCCGTTGCGTCGTCTGTCGAGTAAACGAGAGGAAATGGGGCGGAGCCAACGATCGTTGGCAGCCGCAAATTAGGGGTCCGCCATGCGGCACGGCCTCGGGGCGCCCGTTTCCCCCCCGCGAGAGAGGCTGCTCCCTGCGCGAGTATATGCACCTCGTTTTAGGCTTCTACGCTTCGTGACCTGGCCATCGCCTATCCAAGACATATGTTGACACGCGCACGGAACACACACACACACACACACACACACACACACACACACACACACACACACACACACACACACACACACACACACACACACAGAGAGAGAGAGAGAGAGAGAGAGAGAGAGAGAGAGAGGGAGAGAGAGAGAGGGAGGGAGGGGGCATGTGCGGTGTCACACACACATGCACAGAGAGAGAAAGAGAGAGCCAAGACTATGTTGACACGCGTACAGAACACATACATGCACTCGCGTGCACGTACATGTAACCCACAGAGAGAGAGAGAGAGAGAGAGAGAGATCATGTGCGTGGTCTCCTTGGAATGCGCAACACAAATGCGCGCTTACAACGTTCACACGCACGTTTGCGAAACCACGCGAGGACAGACAATCCAGACAGCGGCCGCTAACGGCTTCCTTCGCACCACGCACACGCCGCCGTCCCCGCCTCCCCCCGGTCCCTCCATTACACACATATACACACACACGCACACAACATACCTGGCACCTCTTCCAAGTCGGCGCAGCCGTTAGCGCGCCGGCCATGTGGAAAGACGCCGCCGCCGCCGCCTCTCGTTGTGTACAGCTCTCTTGTCTAGCCCGCATTTTTTTTATCTTTTGTCTCGCGTTTATTTATTTTTTCGCAATCCCAGATTACCGTCTCACCAGCGTGTGCCGGCCGCGTCGGATCCGACGCCGCGGCCGAAGAAGTGCGAAGGATCATTAGCACGTACGCAGCAAAAGCCATCTATGGCGTCCCGTCGTTTTCGCGTCCTGCCTGCTTCCCACACCGTAGTACATTTGTCTCTCTCTCTTTCGCTTGCTTTTCTTTTCCGTTGTTCAGACGGGGGCGCTTCTGTCGACTCTCCGCGGCGACGGCGAAGCGCATGTACAAATAAAGGAATCACTGTTATTGCTGGTTAAGTTTTGTGTAATAAAAATGTAAATTTTTCGTAGTTCTCTTTCGTTTTTCCATATTTACAATTCTTTAAGCGTGCGCCTCGGAGCCGTAGGTGCATGGAAAGGCGACGAAAAAAAAAAAAAAATATGCTAGAGCAATTTATAGTTTGTACTGGTTCGTGTCGACTTGTCTGAGGCCCCTCGCGTGTCATATGTCTCACCATGCGCGTGCACACACACGCAAAAAAAAAAAAAAATTGAGACGAGCAAAAATAACGATAACAAAAGAAAGAGGCAAGTGCACAACGATTTTGGGTGCACTTAAATGACCGGATGTGAAATGCGGCAATCCAGTCGCTACGGAGCCTCCTGCACAACGGCGTTTCTCGTAGTTCACTGGTTATCAACTAGACTTCGCATAGTCCATTCACAAATGCGCATAGTCCACTCATAGTCTATGGTACCGTAGGGGTGGCGGGTCCCAACGTCGGGCGTTATTGACCCAACATCGGACAACACTGGGCTTACACAGGGTGTTCAAATGACGTTGCTTCCATTTCTGCTTGTGTCCGCGCTTTTACCCAGAGCATTGAGCTGTGCGCTGCGAGACGAAGAGTGCAACACATTGGCGTCGCTCCTTAACGTGCCGGCTTTGGTATTCCTATGGTATCTGCTTCGCCGCGCGGCACTCGAGCGTTCTAGGAAAGCGTGTGGACTACATGCGTGTGACTACTACATGCCTCGGCGCGTGAACGCCCACGATCCTGGCTGCCTTACGTGAGAAAGCGAGTTCGTGTTTCACTGGTTCGTGAAAGCCTCTTGTCTGAAGCCTCCTGCGCGTTATATCCACACAAAAAAACAAAAAAAACAAAAAAAAACAGTAAGAGTATGGCAACTTTATTATTATACCTTTTCTGTATTCTTCTTGTTTCCTGTTTCTGACTTTTCTTTTTTCTGTACTTTCCCTAACAGTTTCTGTAGATGCGTTTTCCCCGTTATATTACAGAAAAAAAAAGAAAATTGTCGCATACTTTACTCTTCCCCCTATCCCCCCACCCCAGCCCCCTTCTTCATGCGCCAGATATATTCCAAGCCCGCCTTGCCGCCTAAGTACATTTCACTGGACACATCGATGTACCTCACTGTATGCCTGTATCGCCGTACATTGCATCTCGCTTATCTAGCCTGCGTCAACCCGCTGTTCGTTTCCCCGCATTACGCACGCAATCTCCGTGATGTGCCGTCAACGCGGCGAGCGCGACTGGAGTGTGCGTGTAACATTGCCATCGCAACAAAACGTTTACAATACGTGACGTCACAACCCGTGAGCGCACACACACATTCACACCCGCCGTGGTTGCTTAGTGGCTGTGGGTGCAGGGCAGCTGAGCACGAGGCCGCGGGATCGAATCCCGGCCACGGCGCGGCCGCATTTCGATGGCGGGGGCGAAATGCGATGAACACCCGCGCACTTGGATTTAGGTGCACGTTAAAGAACCCCCTGCGGGTGGTCCAAATTTCCGGAAGCCCCGGCCACCATACGGCGTGTCTCATAATCAGAAAGTGGTTTTGGCGCGTAAAACCACACAATTTTAACGCACGCTCACCGGACAGCAAGCAAGTCGCGACACTCCGTGGCGCTCGCCTCGAGACTCTCGGCCACGTGACGTAGTGAGCGAACGAGAAGCGCTCGCGCGCGCACTCTGCGTGCGTGGCCAGGGCTTGTCAGAGGAAGCCCACCCGCCTGTGGGGTTTTTTCTTTTCTTTTTGCAAAGCGGGCGCCGACTGGGCGATCGAGCCTGTGAACGGCTTGCCCTTGTGTCGTGCGAGAGTGCAGACACGCGTGGTATGCGAGCGAGAGAAGAGAAAAAAAAAAAAAACGAAAGCGCGAGTAACGGTGGTCCCGAACAACAGCTGAACTGTGCTGAACGCCCGCGGGCCCTGACGAGCAACGAGGCTTCTCTGCGGCGCTAGCGCCCGTCCTGCGAGCGTGCGCTGTGGTAGCGCGTTGTGCATCTACCGTGAGACCTGCAGCTATAACGTTAGCCGAGCTGTTAAACGAAAAAAAAAATAGGATGTTTAAAAGATACAATTATTAAACCTTATACAGTGTTCAGTTGTCACAGGTCCGATGATCGAACAAGGTAGGTGGTATGATTGTGTCTTGCTGCGTGTTCTTTTTAATCTTTCTACTTTTTTTGTTGTTGTTGAACAGATTGGCTAACGTTAAGGTGGGACACCCTATACAACGCGTAACTAAGGCCATCCGACCGCGAAGCAGGTATGTGGTGTATGTTAAATACGAAGCTTCGTGGTGTGATTATACGAAGTTCGTTGGCTGTGACAGTATAGAGGAAGTTCTGATACTGGCCTGCCGTCCCGAAATAGGAGGTTAAAGAAAGGGCTATATAAGCGAGATAACTAAATATACAGAAAAACACAATAAAAACCTGTCACAGAAAAGAAAGCCATATTAGATGCCCTGTGATGGTATACGCACGAACAATTTATATACATGGTTTTTATATAAAGAAGCTGGTATAGCAGGTGGTTTAAATCTTCAGCGGCACAAACTTGGCTCGCTGCGATGTTATTCGTGTTGTGTTGCATAGTACATGATACAGTGATTCCTGTACTCCGCTTCAATTCGACCCCGGAGTGGAAGCTATGCAGGCGGCTTGAGCCAATGGGCAGCGTCCTATATAGACAAGACATTACGCCACCGAATATTACCGGCGCCCGCCGTCTCAGGGTTGTCGTGATAAGCTGGCAATAGCGGGGCACACTGTAGATGTGCCAGACTCCCCACGCCTATGTGAGACTCTAAGGTCGACGGAGTAACGCAAACTCACAAATATGATCTATACGGTGTTTAGGAAAAAAAAGTTACACTTTCGCTTAAAAGGCGATGCATTGAGAGCGGCAGCAAATAGAGTATTACATGGAGTAACGAGGCTCCTAGTTTTTAGGGGCAGTATAAATTGCAGTAAGCATTCGCCAACAAAAACATGTGTGATCCAAAGACACACGAAGTCAAGAGTTCGTTGGATGGCCTCGCGAACACTCGCCGTCACAACGTTCGCGTAGTGGGGAGCGGCGGCAATGCGAACGTTCCATGCTGCCGCTCCCGTGAACACATTTCACCGTGCCGCGCCTGCGAAACTGCGGATCGCGTGACCTTCAACGCGTTAAGGCGCCAGCCTTCTCGGCTCGCGCCCGCAGGAGATCACGTGACGTCCACCCAGCGCCGGGCGCGCAAGCCGCGCATGCGCTATCGCAACCCCCGCCCCGGGAAGCGCGGCTACGACGTTATGCCTCACGTGATCCCACACATAACCGCGTGTGTTACCGAGAGTATCTGCCGGGAGAGACCTGCGTCACGGCCGCTCGATGCAAAAGCAAGGTGCAAAAGCACCCTGCAGATGCAAAAGCAAGGTGCAAAAGCACCCTGCAGATGCAAAAGCAAGGTGCGAAAGCACCCTGCAGATGCAAAAGCAAGGTGCAAAAGCACCCTGCAGGGTGCTTTCGCACCTTGCTTTTGCACATGTGGCCGCTCGATGCAAAAGCACTCTGTGCTTTTGCATCGAGCGGCCGTGCCTGCGTTATGCAGTGGGTCGATCGACGTTAAGTGTAACGCCCCTCGCGGGGCTGAAAACGCGTCCGAAATGCGTTCCTGGTGGTTCGCGGTTTGTGGAAGGGAAAGAGCGTTGCGGACTCACCCTCCGCTGATGGGACAGCAGCTCTTGGGCGACACCTGCGACGGAAGGGCGTAGCTGTCCTCTGGACACGGCTTGGACACCAGTGCGGGACACACGATGGCCGAGCAGTTGCGCTCTGCGAGTGCAAGAGAGAAGGAAGTTGAGAAGGAAATCAGTCGCATTCACATTTCTCTCGGCATCCCACGATAGGAACGCCGAGGGCACAGGTAAAGGTGATTAACACGCACGCGTATACATGGTACTTTTTGCTTGCATGTTCGGCACGGCTGGGCAACAACGTGAAATGAAGCACTGTGTGTCACACTTCATGCATCATTGAAAACAAATGCGCAAGTTATGTGTAACTATATAGCATCGTCTAGACAAACAAGAAAAAACTGTACTACCGACTCGTAAAACTCGCACATCTTTAAGACGGTTTCGTATAGCCAAGTACATCAATCTTGGCGAATTCAACCCAACTTTGATATATACCTTGTTGTGTGCTCTTCGCCTAGCGAAAGTCGGCGAGCGTGTTGTTGTGGTCCAGTGATTGTCACACACGTGGCTGGCCAGAATACTAAAAGCAGTAACTGTAGTACGTACTGTAATATTAATTCATTCGCATGATGATCTAGTGCGTGAAGTGCACAGGAATTTGTCGACCATGCGATTACAACAATGATAAAAGCACGCTGATAAGGTGATCAGAAAGAAGAAGAAAAGCCGTTGAGGAAAAGTTGACAAGTTGCTGCAGCAGAATTGCGAGTTGGGATAGTCGGTGAAGGTTCACGTTTTAAAAGCAAAGCTAACTTTGCGCTTGCTTTCTTTTTACTCGTCGTGAGTGGGCAAGGTACTTCCCAACTAGGGCGAAAGGTGACAATGCGTTACCTGTAGAAATGCTGCTTGCTGGGCCAGTTGGTTCATACTGAAACTTGACACACACTGTAGTGACACTAGCGTGCGGTGTGTCTTTTTTCATGTTCCTGTCCGTGTCCTTTTTTTACGCGCTAGTGCAATGTCCCCTTATACGAATAACCACCAACTGGCCCAGCTTTCTGCCTTAAAAACTTGAGAGAAACCAATGAAAAAACTTGATACCAAACACGGCGGAAAGAAGAGACACCACAACGCTGGTATTATGTTACCTGTATTCGAAAGAGGGATAGAGAAACGAAGAGGGAAATGCAGGGAGGTTAACCAAGGACGTGCCCGGTTGGGTACCGTACACTTCGGGAGGGGGAGGGGGGAAGAGTAGACAAGGAGAGAGAAGGCTAACAAAGTGTCAGTCATTGTAAACACATTCGCGAACGAATGTTCGCTGCCACAAGCGTTCGTACAGTCCGCTGGCCTTCAAGAAGTGTAGATCTGCTTTTGTGGCCTTTTGCACGAAAGAATGCATAGGCTAGGGTGCCAGGATCTACTTATAGTCACTCAGAAATAAAGCGAAACCGGGCAGAAATAAGAAGCCACTCCACGACCGAAGCAAAACTGTATATAGAACGAAAAGTGCGACATTAGGGCGAATCAAGCCAATGTGTTGCGCGACAAAGTGCTCAATAAAGCGCCGACCCGACAAGTCTTCAAGGCACGCGGAGGGCCCTGCTCGGGAGGCAGGGGACACCGATGTCGCCGGGTGTTACGAGACAGCGAACACGCGCACATGTTTTATCGCTTTCTGTATGCGCATCCGAAGAAGAGGCGAGAGGAAGGGGGGGGGGAAGAAGGGAGAGGCGGGGATAAAATGAAGAGGCCATTTCAGTGCCAAGCACCCATTATTCACGCCTCGGCAGGAGTCGAAGCGCGCATTAAACGGCGTTATGACGCAACAAACCACCGCCGTCCAGCAAGCATGCGCCTCCCAGCCTACAAAACCTTTAAAAACCGCGCACGCCTACTCGACGCCGCAGCGGCAAAGGTACGCGCGGCGCTGCTCACGGATCGGCGCCTGCAGACGAGCCGGCAGGAAATATACCGTTTTGACTCGAACGTAACCTGCGGCCTTCTAGCAGCGCTGGCGTAAGTGCCACTGACAACCCAACTTGCGGGCCAATGTTAGACCAATGTAGGTCCTGCTAGAGGACAGATGGCGGTCCGAGTTACGGGCAGCGTTCGTCCAGCTGTTAGCCACGACATCCGCTAGAGGCAAGTTTGACCGTAATACGCGGCGTTCTAGCAGCGCTGGAATCGGTGACAATGAAATACTCTTCCGGGCCAACGTTAGACCAATGCAGGCCCTACTGGAGGACCGATGACAATCAAATGTATGGCCAAGATTGGTAGAAGTGTTTACTAGAAAATCCACTAGAGAGGAATTTGAACGTAATCTACGGCCTTCTAGCAGTGCTGTAATGAGTTCGGGTGAAAAATCTTGCATGGGAGCAGCCCAAACTACACTTGTGCGCACGGGGTTTCGACAAGAATTTAGGGCGTTGGCTCTTTTCCCAAGCGTATCACTCATGAAGGAAGCCGAACGTCAGGCCGGGATACTCTTGTGACCATTTCAACCAGTGGGTGCCCGGCGGCGCTGGGAATCGAGCCCACAACCTCCCGCAGCCGAAGCTGGCACTCTACAACTAGGCCACTTCACAAGGTGTGGGCCAATGTTAGACCAATATATACCCTACCAGCAGACCGATGACGGTCCGATGTACGACCAAGTGTTGCCCACGACGTCCGCTAGGGAGAAATTCGGCGCTAGTGTTTACAAGAGCTGCAAGCACGGCGGTTCAGCCAACGTGGAAACGACGGGTCGTAACGTCTTCTGCTCGCGCTAAACTTCGTCCTTCTCTTGATTCAAGCGACTTTGTGGCTTTGCAATTTGATCGCACTGTACAAAATATTGCATTACGAATGCAGCAGTTCTCGAAGGCTATAGATGTCCGCAAACTCTTAATGTTATCGCGCGTTCGGATCAAATATGCGATTGCTTGGAAAATCAAAAAGATAGAGCGTAATAAACATGACTACAAGAACGTCCCCAGCCACGAGCACGACTCGACAAATCAACGTACAAATCTTTCCCGCGCTAGCTGAAACTAGCCCCCCTATAGCCGAACCGTCGCAGAGTCACCGCGTCGTTTACCGATTCCGGTATAGGAAACTCTACTACGACAGAAACCAGTCGGCGATCGGCTTGGATTCGACAGACCGCGGTAAGTTCAGCCGTCGCACGTTCTCAAGAGGTCCGTGCGAACGTGCTTTCCTCGGGCATTTTTTGCGCATCCCCGCGTTTACGACTTTCTTCGTCGGTCGTCTCGTGTAAATCCCCCCCGAAGCGAGCTTATGGCTCCACCAGTGTAGTGTAGAGAGCCGATCGTAAAATGGAGAAAAAAAAAAAAAAAAACTGGGCGCGCGCCCCCGTAAAAATAAAGCCTCGAACGGTGTTGCACGTCTTCTGCAGACTCGAGGAGAGCGCGCACACACACAGGCCGCAACTGCATGGTCGGCTGTGCACTTATTGCATAGTCGACCCAGCCGCCTCTATTTCTCTTTTTTTCCTAGCCCCGCCTCCCTCCCTCCCTCCCTCTCTGTTGTCTCGAGCTTAGAATCGCATATAGTCTGCGTGCCGCATACGTGCGCCCAAACGTCCCGAAGCAGGTTTTCATGTACGAAGCTCCTCGCATGGTCTCTCCTCACCAGCTGCACACTTTAAAGCATTGTTTCCTGCCCGACTATAGACATCCTACACCTAAGTTCTCTCTCTCTCTCTTTCTCTTTCACTCCCCATTCCCCTCCCCATGTGTACGGTAGCAAACTGGACTCCGTCTGGTTAACCTCCCTGCCTTCCCTTCTCTCTCTCTCTCTCTCTCCTATACAAAAGTTTCTAGAGGGAAATTCGGCCAGCAAAGGAATCGGCTTTCCTAGAAAAGTTCGTCCTGTTGGCTTCAAACGGATTTGGGAATTTCCATATTGTTCGTATTGAACAAGATATCATGTAATAGGTGCAATGACTCGCGATCATGACACATGTGCGCACAAATGTACTTACTTTATGCGTTTAGAGAAACAAACATTATTACTAGGAAATTTAGCAAAACAAGGAATAAATACGGCAAAAGAGCGTCTGAAGTACACGCAAAAAGATGAGATAAATACGTGGTCTACTATCTCGTGTTTTTTTTTTTTTGTTGTTGTTGTTCGAAGCTCTATGCTTTAAAGATACACTGAAGAGAAACGCAACGCTGTCAGTTTAGACAGGTGTTTGTCAAAACTACTGTGACTGGCCGATCCACTAGCTGAGAGGTTACGAATACATATACTGTGTACAAACAGCGTATACGTCGTGCTTAGAGTGTACTAGACTAGTCGCGCTCTTTCCTCTGTACTTATCGTATCGCGCGGTGTGCAAGCACGAAGCCACCAAGTCGTGACATCGACAACAGGTGGAGACACTATCGCCGTCAAAGATGCGGGCGGGGGGCCAGAGTTTCTCGCTCGTGGTGCTCCCAATTTCCACGTCACAAATTAGGGGCACACTCAACGGCAGTTGACGCCTGCCTAGTGCGAAACATCGTTGATTATATATATATTCTTAGCTCTGGCGTCTCTACCACGTGACCAGCTTCCCACACTTCACACACACCCACATACACAATTTTTCCGATTCGACACTCCTAATGGTAACGCATTAACATTCGCGCGCCCAGCACTTGCTCGGCCGCCATAGCTTTTTTTATACAGGAACCATCGACCTACAGAAGACGCGCAAAACTGTCGCGTCTCCCTCCCGCATGTCGAGCACGAGCGGCGCGTCGACATCCCCACGACGTCGGATCTCAATCGAGGAGTGATGACCGCGGAGCGCGTTCGAAGGACAGATTTGACGCGAGACGCGCTCGCGTACCAGGTCTCTCCGGCGCGGTCAGAGCCGTCTCGCGGATTATACCGCTTCGATTTTGTGTGTTTGTCTCCTTTCGATTCCGCGGTCATCACTTTCGACCCGTATCTCCGACAACGACCCCTTTCCACATTCCCCTCACTCTCCTCTTTTTGTTTAACGATGGATCGGACGTTCTCACGAGGCCGTCGATTGTTTTCACGGTCTAAACCTCTCGAAGCGCGCCGACAGATGCTGGATAGACAGAAGAAACACACACACACGAAAAACAGAAAACAAGGTAGACGACGACGGCGTGTCTGTATATAAACGCTACAAGACGCGAAAAACAAAACTGCCGCAAGCGCCCCCGACGCGTATAGACGCGTCGTTCCCTTCCCCCACGACGCTCGTAAAAACGAACGTTCGCGCCGTAGCGCATGAATGATGCACTTATGCTTTCGGGCGCCTCGCGCGGTCAGCCGGCGTTACAATCTTCCCTTCCACTCGCCCTTTTATACTTCGACGCGTCTTCGCCGCACGGTCCCGTTTTTATGGCGCGCCGCGTTCGGCCCCTGATGTTATTACTCCCTTAGCGCTAGGGCGGCACGTAACCCCCCCCCACCCCCCCCCCCCAATCCCCCTCTTGCCAGAACAACAACCACAACCACTTCGTGCGCTGGCCCCGCACTGCACTGTTATTCATTTTTCTCGCGGCTTATAAGAGACTGCCCTGTGGTCAGTGGCGTAGCAACAGGGGGGGCCGGGGGGCCGTGGGCCCCGGGTGCAAGGGGCCAGAGAGGGGGGGGGGGTGTCATATGCGTCTGAAGACACCCCTCTTTCCGCCAGCTACACCCGCGGAGGGGGGTGACAGAAGACCTATGGGCCCCGGGTGCCAGACGACCTAGCTACGCCACTGCCTGTGGTAACTCGACGGCTCGAGAACAGTCCCTTCTTTTTTGATGTTGATGTTTCTTCTGTTCTTAACTCAACGCGCATCGCCGTAATTTTGTTTGGCGGGCCTTATATATACATATGCGCTTCGGTTATGTGGAAGTTTCACACGCGTAGTGTTGGCGAACGGACGCAAACACGTCTTCGCGTATGTTGTGTTCAACGCAGAATTAGAGCGTGTATATACGGGCTATATACGTATAGTTCAGCGTTATATATAGACGACGCAAACACGTAGTCTTCACGCGCAGGCAGCGGCTTCGGTGGATAATTTCAGTATGTGGGTTGTGTAGGCCACGCGCACGGCCGGATCGATCGAATGTGTACAGCTTCTCGTATGCGGGTCAGATATAGAAGTAGAGATGCAAACAACGCGCCCGCGCGCGTCAATGAACTGCGTTTCTGGCTGGCGAGTCGCTGCTGTGGCGCTTGCGGAGCGGGTGAGAAGCCACTCGACGAACTCGCCGATTGTAAAGCGTCGGCAAGTTCAGCGGGAGTTGCACTATACTTTACACTCTCGAACGTGAATAAGGGGTGTAAATCGGTCTACATCTACCACTCTTAAAAAGGGTGCACATGTGCACCCTTTCTAATGTTGTATATTGGTCCATAACTCACACCCCTAAAAAGGGTGAGTTATGCAACTCTCATTGTGAGACTACAACTCTCACCAAGACACCCTTTTTAAGGGTGTCTTGGTGAGAGTTGTAGACCGATTTACACCCTGATTTATGTTAAGGGATGTGGTATATAGCGGTGTGCACCCTTAAAAAAAGTTTACTCCCTTTGGGGCTTGTTCCACAACGATAATCGTGATCGGCCTTGCGCTTGCGTTTTCTTTCTTGAAAACTCTGCGGTCGCTATTTTTACTCTCGAGAATGCTGCGTCACGCTGATAAAGCGCAATTGCCGTTCGTGACTTGGAAGTATACCGGGCTCGCAGCGTTAAAGAACGGAAATGTGGGCAAGACAGATGATGATCATTGATGTGGGACAAGATACGACCCAACGGATGGAAACTTTTTTAAGAGGGTAGGGGAACGACAGTGTTAATCCCGTGTATTCTTTAGCATTATTCGTCGCTGAAAGCAAAGCGCGGCTTGCTTGAAAAAGGCTCGGCATGGTCACAGGCCTTCGCCATATACATACCAACTGCCACTTTTCCAAGTTAATGGAGTGTACATACACACACTTTAGAAGGTGCATATAGAAACTATCACTCGCTTCGTGCACGTAAAAGGGTGTAACACGTTCAGCGAGTAACGAGGCCGGGAAAACGTATACCATATATTAATTCCATGCAAGTCTCGCCATGCCGGAACTGGCATCGTCGAAATTATACCGCACTAGACCTGCCTCAGACCTGCCGCTGGACACCCGTTGGTTGGCTCCATTGGTTGAATGCTACGCGGAGTGTGGGCGCTGTGACGTTTCACCGCTGTAACTATAGACGGGCCTACCAAGTCTACACCTTTTATTACACAGCCTGCGGGATCGGTCCAACTTGCAGCCATCCGCATAGTGTGTGTATGTGTGTGAGCATGCACGGGGAGGGGGGAGGGGAGGGAGGGGCAGGGGTGTAAGAGCTAAAGAAAGCTTCACTCTGTTTTCTCCCGTTTAGTGCCCGTTTAACGCCTCGTCTGTGATGCAGCGCGAGAAAAAAAAAAGATGTTTGTGCACTGCGGGAAAGAAAAAACGGTGCTTCGAGGCTCGCCGCGCTGGTATGTGTGTGCTTCCCGAGTCAACAGTGCAAGATGACTCAGCGAGGTGACTATAACGCGTGGGTGCAGGCAGTGTTCTGCCTGCCTTTGCGAAGCGTTGAAAGATGGCACTCGAGTTGTGTCTTTTCTTTTTCTACATCTCTCGTCGGGTTTTCAAACTTTCTTCCTCCGCCTTCCGTCACTCTTCGCCTCAAACGCGGCGCGAGCACGGGATAACAGGCGCTGCCCGTTGAGGAAAGTGTGTATGTGTTTTCTTTCCTGGTGTCTGGGCAAACGGTCGTCACCATGGCTATACAACAACCTACGGTATACCTCGTCGTCGATGGTACAGGCGAGCAACAACATCAGAGGCCGTTGAACGCTAGACACTGTGTTTGGCCTCTGTCGAGACGCGCTCCGCGGCAGCCGCTTTTGTGTAAACGTGTTTCCTCCCTCGAATTCGGCAGGGCCTTTAGCGGCAAACGAATCGTTCCGGCGATGCCGAACGGCTACGTACGAGCGCATGGTCGGAGCCTGGCCCTGGGCAGGGGCCGTGCCGGCAAACAGAATAGGCACAGGAAACGGGGGAGCCGGATGTACGCATGCCTTAAAGATCCGAGTTGAAAGTACGGAGCTGCACTTGCGACTGGAATTTTCAATGAACGGCGCGTGCGGAACAGTTGTCACAGACACGCGCACTTCGAATTAGATGTATAGGTGCACGTTAGAGAACGTACCCCACGCGTTGTTAGATACCGAAGCCCTTTACTACACACGGTGTCTCTTATAGGGCAGCTGTTGCTTTCGCACTTCAGAACTATACATAAATCAATCAACCGCGTACTTCAACGTGTAACACATAACGTAATAGCTGTAGTACGCGTTGCAACAACTGCGCCGTGGGCAGGTATTCGCCGTGGCGGCCCGGTGGCTGCGGCGGTGTGCTGCTGAACACGAGGTTGAGGGTTCGATTCCCGGCAGCGGTGCGCGTATTCCGATGGCGGCGGAATGCCAAAACACTCTTTCACACTTAGCCCCCACGTATTCTCAAAACCACACCTCGACTCTGAAGTTCCTCCTACACTCCTCCGAGCTAAGCGCAGCGCCATCGCTCGACTGAAGAATGCGCTACGGTTCTCGAGAATTAAGTGCAGTGACCATTTCTGCCTAGGGACGGCACTGCCTTGTTCTTTATTGAGGGCAGTGTATTGCTATTTGAGGCTCGAGCTTGCTTGCCCTAAGGACAAGAACATACGTACCGGAGCAAATATATTCGCAACGATATGTGTCTGCTGGTGCGAAAATCCGGAGACCCCTCAGCACGCCCTAACGGAATGCGATGGTATCCACCCAGTGAGACACATTGATAACGCGCACCGACCAGAAGCGCTTGGATTTAAAGTGGATGGAAGCATCAACCGGTCAGTCGGGATAATGGAGAGACGTTTAGAGTATTGGTAGAAAAAAAGTGCAGGAATGAGATTGATGAAACCGGATACGTTATAGGCACAGCTAGCGGTGCAAATTGGATGTAGAAGCTTTGGGGAAGAGAGAGAAGAAAAAGATTCAGGAGATCTAAGCTACAATTGCAGAATGAGAAAGCGTGCATAGCATGCCTGATTAACTCCAGCAGGCTATGTGACTATTTGTCACCGCCCTGTTTCAAAGGGGATGCCAATAATCCATCATCATCATTGAGTCGAGGCGTATTACTGGAGGAGCACTCTTGAAAAACGGGGCTGGATTTAGGTGTACGCTACAGAAGTCAGGTGGTATAAATCAATCCAGTGCTCACCGCTACCTGTGTGCGCTTTACATGTATCGCTTTCTTGCCAACACATGCGAAATCTCGATATAACGAAGACTGATACAACGAATAGTCGGATATAACGAAGTAAGGTTTATTATTATGTATTATGTCTGTTTTGTTTTCTCGCGTGCTGCGTTTTTTTGTGCCCTAAGTTGACTATGGGACCCGGGACTAGCCAATGGCTATGGCTCCAGTGATGCTTTTGTATTTTGTAAAGTACGTTGTAAATAAAGAATGAATGAAATATGATAAATTTCTCACTAATATCAGTGTGTAGCGAATATATGCTTACAACAAATATCGGATATAAGGAAGGTATTTTCGTGCGAGATACGACTTCCAGATACGACTTCGTTGTAACGAGGTTCAACTGTAATACGCTTTCTTCGTATATCTAAACCAGATACGACTTCGTTGTAACGAGGTTCAACTGTAATACGCTTTCTTCGTATATCTAAACACGCGGGTGTTTTCTGCGTTTCGTGCGCAGCACAAGAATGCGTCCGTCGAGGCTAAGAATTGCACCAACGGCCAAGCACTCGGGATGGAAAACGCCACATTGCCACCTATATACATCGCGGCGTCAACGTCTGTCAGAAGCCTTTCGATTATGGCGAACTGCTTCGGTCTGCCATGAAAACATGTTTTCGTACTTGCCATTTAAGGATCTTATCAAGGTTAGATTAGATACGATGGTAAAATGCGATATATAGTTCCAGACTGGACTGCGCCATGAGTTTCTTTAGAAATTTTTAATGAGTTTGTGGGATTCAGACATCGACGGGATACCGAATCCCAAAAGAATTGGTGAAACGGCAGGTTCACTTCTGCAAATTATGCGAACAGACGTGCGCATTCGGTCGTTCGTGTCGAGCTTAGAGGAACTCTGCAGAAGCTCAATTGAATTTCTACGAATATTTACAACGCGAAACGCACAACATGCCTCTTTAAAAATAATGCGTCACATTCAATCGTATCTCAACACGCAGTGTGCTTAAGACGACAGAAAGTCAACAGAAAGACAACATGATCTCTAACGACTGGCATTCGCTCACATTTATATTCGATTGTATATCAACACATATTTAAGGAAATGCCAAGTCAATAGAAACACATCATCTCTATAATGGCTTTGTTAAGACTTTGTCGCGAAACAGACAGGAATCTATATATAAGGACGACCACTACCGTCATTGCTCTACTTCTAATTGTCCCTTGCGTTTCCCTCTTTGGCGCTGAAGCTACATCATGTCGTCTCGCCGATCAACTAAGTGCTGCGGTCAAGTTAGCGAGACTGAGTAAGTGATTTGGATAGAGAGACTGATTGTAGCGGTTTTGTAGTCGGTGCTGCTGTAGCAAGTGCGCGTAGGGGGAGATCGTAGCGCGAAGTTCGGTGCGACGAAATTAATCTTACGTTGCGACGCGGCTAACACCGTTAACGGTTAGGGTCTCGGGCACTGGACGCTTTTGCATTACCGCGCGCATTGCGGCCAGAAGAAGGCGCAACGGGGCAACTTGCCGCCGCCGCAGGCAATGTGACGTGGAACGCGCATTCGTCAAGAGCATCGAGCACACAGCAGCAGCAGCAGCAGCAGCAAGCAAGCAAGCAAAGCAACAGAAACGGCGGCAGCGGCAGCAGCGGCGGCATTGCGGGGTCCCAAAAAAAGCGACAGCGTCAGAAGGGGAGAAATGGAGGCGGAGAGAGAGAGAGAGAGAGAGAGCGAGCGAAAGGGATGGGAGAAAGTTACGATGAGGCTCGCGCGGAATGTATTAATCACACACGCGAGCGAGCGAGCGCGCGCGCCGCAAGCGGCCTGCTTGTAAACACAGACGCGGCGGAGGGAGCGCGGGGCCAACTTGTTGCTTGCGCGCCGCAAGCCCCAACCGGCGGCGCCCTAGGGGTTTCTGACACCCCGGCCGTGTTTGTGTGTACCTGCACCGGCGGCATTCGCAGCCTCTTCGTACGAGTTTTGGGATCCGCCGCTGCAACGACTTGCAAGCAGGGAATGGGTTTTCCAAGAGGAAGGGAGGGAGAGAAGGCGTTGGCAGTGCCCAGCTTTTTCTTTTATCTCTCTCTCTCGCCGAAACGCCTCTCGTTGGCAGTGTCCGCGGACCCGCGGGCTTGTTTTGGCTTGGGGATATGCGGGCGCCAGCTTGGATGCGCGGGGGAATGGTTTGTGGTGGTGGTGGTGGCGGTGGCACGGGGCTGTTTTCTCTTTCTTCTACACCCTGTCTTCATCAGTTACGTGCAGCCAGTTCGCTCATTTCGCTGTGTACGCACTGTTTTACTTTGTGCAGCGCGCCTATGGGTGTGGCGCAACGCAACAAGTTCTTTTTTTGTGTGTGTGGGAGACCGGCAGATGGTTTCTTCGTTTCGGAGCTTTCTCTAGTCCGATCGCGATGCGGGCGCCCGGTTCGTATGCAGGGAATGGGTTCTGTTGAGGGGAAGGGAGGCGCTTTGTTCGTTCTCCTTTCATTTGTGATTGCAACTCTGCAATTTCCTGTTTGATTGCAAGTTTATGTACGCGCCTGGGGAGGTCGCGCGGGCACCTTCAAACTACAGCCCACTGTAAGCTTTGCTTCTGCCCGTTCGTTTTGCCTTTTGTGATAGAGTGGAATACAGTTTGTTCGATTCAGCGATTTTCTTCTTCTTCTCCATTCCTGTTTCTTGTCTTCACCGTTTGCACGCAACGTAGCCCAACGGGTTTTGTGGTACATAGCTAGGTGGCAGATGTTTCTCGTTTTCGAACTTTCCTCTGGTCATTTGCGATGCGGGCCTCTCTGGTTGCGATGACGTCGAGGCCGCGCCGCCTCGTTCCATGTTCCGTCTAGCCCAATAAGTTTTCGGATAAGGGCGGTGGGCTTACTTGTCGGTTTCACTTTGGCTCTTTTTTGTTTAGCCACTCTCGCTTTCAACGTTCAGCTTAGTTATCTGCAGCGTCGACGAACGTTTGTTTGTTTGTGGGAGAGAGGGGTTTGCAGGTAAGTTCTCGGTCTACGTTATCTGTTTAGTCATTTGCGCCGGGCCTGTGACCGGGGGGGATACGGGCATCGTCGGTCTGTAGGGAAGGGGTTAGGGGCTGCAATGGCCTTTCGCTTTCTACGCTTTCTTTCTTTCTTTTTTTTTTCGGTTCAAGCGCATACACTGCAGCCAAATGAAAAGGGGCGTGGGAGCTGGTGCACTTCTCTTTGCCCGGTTTGTTTAGTTGGTGTCGTTTCTTTATTATCTTTTTTTCACCTTGGTGCGTCCCTCCTTCTTTTTTTTTTTTTTTTTCATTGGAGCCGCTGTGCCTCGTCAACTATCAGCCGCGCTAATATGCTGGAGGTTAGTTAAGGACACGTTAAAAGGGGGGGGGGGGTGAAAGCTGGACGGAGTTCGCCGAACTCACCGCGGCGGAGGTATTACATTAGTACCACGGGCTCATGGGTGTCTATAGTGATAGCAAGGATGCAGGGCAATTGCCACAGTGGATACACGGGTGAAACAGTCGGTTCACCCGTGTATACTTCGTACTATCGTTGCAGCTGTTCATTCTAAGCCCTGGCAAGTCAAGGATAGCTGTGATCGATGATGGCCGGATGATTGCGTGTCCGGGTTTGATGCGAGGCAGGTCGCAGCTGCTTCGTCAATGGGTTGAGGTCAGTATGTGGACGCGCGCGCTGTGTATTGCGGGAAAGGGAGCTTTTTTCTTCTTCTATTTAGTTGCTCGCACTGGAGGCTTGCAGCAAGAAAGCCGATTAGCTGTTAGCAGCGAGGACTTAAATTGATATACGAGGACGGGTAACAGGCTAGCGACTTCCTAGGGCCCTGGGGACAAATCACGGCGGCGTCAGTGGCTTGCTTTCGCGATCATCATTGCCAACTCTTCGGATATCTCTCGGATACTGCCGTTCGATGCATCGACCGAACCCAGCCAATGCCCGCAAATTTATTTACGTCATCGCCTCGTCTAGTCCATTGTCGGCTTGGTCTATATACGTTTCCAATCCCTTGGCTTCTAATTGCTTCAGCTAGTAATAAGTAATCAGGCCTTCCGTCCTAAAGATATACACAGTGGACTTCGAGGAGCACCGTGTCAGAGGGGGCTACCGGGTTTACTGTTCCTCGTCGGTTTCCTTAAAGTGTCCCGAAGATCAAGGGCACCAGCGTTCTGCACCCCACCCCTGTACGTCGGCAGCCGGGAATCGACCTAGCTGTTGAAGCAGCAGTTGGTCTGTCTCTGCACCCCAATAGAGAATTTAGTTACAAAAAGGAATCCCGTCCATTCCCATTACGAAAACCGGCACTCTGGCGTCTAGTTCACTACAGGAACAAAAAGTAGTGGGCGGGCACTTCCAAAGAAACAACGCGCCTAAGGCTATATCTCCGTTGTCGCTGCCGAGGTTCACGAACCTGCACGAAAGACATCGATAACGCTGCCTGCTACCGGGTGCTACCACTGGATTGTGTACGCGGTTTACATAGCGTTCCTCTGTATTTCTCTTATCAACTTGCACGCCCCCCCTCCCTTCTCCCGCAGTTATAACCAAATATAACCACCTCATGTTCATCTCCCTGCTTTCCTTAAGCGCTCTTGTTATGCACAAGACCACAAAGGCCCTATTGCGCTTCTTGAAGGCGACTGTACACTCGCGAACGATTGTGACTGATAGCGAACTTTCCTCCGTGAGTGTGTTCACACTTTTCCTTACTTTTTCTAGTCTTTCCGTTTCCTTTTTTACCTCTCTTGCCCCCTTTCCCCTTCACAAAGTGTAGGTTGGTTCGCTGGGAACGTCATCGATTGTACCCTCCCTGCTTTTCCCGCTTCTTCTCTCTCTCTCTCTGGCGCCTCGAGAGAGATAGTGTATATGGTGTATAAACAGTTACGTAGCTCCAGTGACAGAATGCCTTGTAGCGTGAAAGGAACTGACCAGCTAATGCCGGATGGCATCAGTCGGTCAACAGAAAACGCGCGGCAGAACAACCGCATGCGTCCGCTGTTACGTCCTGGCGGGGGAGGGCGGGGAGGGGAGGGGAAGGGGTTCTTTCTGCCACGTAATCTCTAAGTCGTCCACGAACACACGGCGTCACATTCTAGGTCGCCCCGCATCCTTAGAGGCCACATGCAACAAACCCTGCTGGCTCCCGCGCCAGGCCTTCCGTTCCGGTTACGTCACGGAGCAACTTCAGAGAAGCAAGCGAGGCATTGAACCGCGGACGGCACAGAAAGAAAAGGAAAGGAAAAAGACGAAAAGAAAGAAAGAAAGAAAGAAAGAAAGAAAGAAAGAAAGAAAGAAAGAGGTGCGGCAACAGAACGCGCGCTCGGTCGTAGAAAGTAAACGAGAAGCAAGGCGCGGTTCGAAGCCCGCGTTTTAGGCGACTCGCGGCCGGCGCATCCAAGCACTGCGAGCCCGGCCGACTTGAAAGCGAAGCGACAGCGAACGCCGCGGCCTCGTGGAGAGAGAGGCCACGCTGGTTCGAAAACGTCGTATATCATACGCGGCGGTGTTTTGCGAGTTTCTTTGTTTGTTTGTTTGTTTGTTTTGTTTTGAGTGTCACGAGCATAGTTTCCTACAAAAATTACTGGAGCGAATCCGGCGCTGGTGTCCCTGCAGCAGCTTACAAGTGCGGCGGTTCAGAAAGCGCGGGAATCGTGGAGGAACGACGAAAAGAAAACTTAGGAGGCGAGCATGACGTCAGGCAGTTATAGCTTCGGTAAGGCAACCGTGCACGCCGCCCCTGCGGGTCCCGCCTGAGCGTTGACTCATGGGGAGGTAGGGCCGTACGTGGTTGCCTGACCTTTCAGGGCGCTGTTTGGTTCGTGGTGTCTTTTAGTGACACCCTTCGTCACGATCGCTCTTCGCCACCTACTCTCCGCTCTATACTCTCTGCCGTATACTCTCTAAGTGCTCGGCGGCTAGAAACTACCGCTTGCCTCTCACGTGGCGGTGGCCTATTTGGCACGAGCCTTTTTTTCATGCTCTTATAACTAGGCTTCAAAAATATCACGTGATGCTCCCTCCTAGCCCCGCTTACAAGGGCAGTTTAGGCCGTCGAAATTACACCGTCATTGTCGTCATCGTGCAGTGTTGTTCTCGCTATCAGATCGTCGTCGTCGTGTCGTCGTCTTCTTCGGGCGTCACGGGAATCGTGCCGTCATTTTCTTCATCCCTAATTGTCGCGGTCGTCGTAGGTCAACCTACCACTTTTATTTTGTGCGGAACTTGCGCCACTAAGCAAGGAAGTAAACTAGGAGAGGGCGTCGCGTCCTGCAGACGGCTTTGGCAAACGAACTCACCGTGAAGCCGTTCCCTTTGCCTTGTTCCTCATATAGTGTCGGCCGAACACGTGACCCCTGAGACTGGGCGTGTTGGCCGGCAGTGTATGGTTCCCGATAGTTTTTTGATCGGTGCGCACTTGTTCGGTTGCACTGCCGTAGCTCTTGCCTGCAGAGCGAGGTCACTAAAACCTACCGCGCGCTGCGACGCGGCGATCACGTGTTGGGCCGACTCGTTTGGCTTCAATCGTGTTGCGCAATGCTCCCTGCTAGTTACGTTTTTTTTCCCCCCTTCCTGCGTGGTGACTAAGTTGGCCGATCCCGATAGCACCGCGCGATATGTGCCTTCGCAATGTGTGTGTGTGTGTGTGTGTGTGTGTGTGTGTGTGTGTGTGTGTGTGTGTGTGTGTGTGTGTGTGTGTTTTATGTGGCATATACAACGCTGTCCGGTCCAGGATGTGCTGCCGCATAACATCGCCCAAACGACTCAGGGCATTAACCGCACCAGTGCTAACCAGTAAATGTCCCCGTGAGCACGTTTTCAGCAGGTCTGCGCCGGGAATACATCGCTCGATTTCGACAATCCTCCTCCAATGGTTGCAGCCCGATAGGTATACTGCCCGAAACCACACCGCGGCGCTGCGTCCCTGGAGTGACATAACCAGATCTCGAAGGCTATCCCTTAGCGGGCTGCCTGCACCGCGGCGCTGCGTCCCTGGAGTAACACGAACGGATCTCGAAGGCTATGTCATCGCGGGTTGCGTGCGCCGGAAGCGATTGCGGAGCCGGTCGCCATGGTTTGGACGTCACCCGTTGTTTCTACACGGCCTCTTGTTTTCGATTTCGGTGCCCCGTCCGCGAGCGAGCAACGTGACGCATGGGACAGCCTCGCTGTCTTTGCGCCCTTGACGATTCCCTTGCTTTTTGTCCTTTTGTTTTTCCTTTGCGGGACTCACGCTTTTGACCGCTGGCCGGTCACGGTAGTACGCCTGCCTGCCTGCCAGCCTTTGTCAGTGAGCCGTGCCAGTGTCCCGCGGGGCCTGGGCGAGTGGGTTTCCACGGTTGGTCGTTACATACAGCGCGATGTGGGGGTCTGTTTTCAGCTGACAGCAGACGCGGTACGGGTACACGTATGCGAGGAGGCTCGCGTTTCCATCATTCCGGGCGCGTGATGTGTGTACGTGCGCGCACGTACTTGCGTGTCCTTTTCTTTTTGTTACGGTTGTTAACCTTAAACTGCACGTGCGACGAGACGAAGGAGAAAAAAAAAGAGGTCGTGAAAACAACGTTGATTGTGACCTTCCAACGAGATTGAAAATTGTCAAATGAGGACCTTTCGTCTTTTTTTTTTCTTTTAAACATTTATGTTATACGACGGAGCCAATGTGTATAGGCGATGGACAAACGGCAGTTGCGAGCGAGTGAGAACGCTGGAAACAACTTGCGATATGGCGAGCAAATTAGAGATATTCCCGCGCCGAGGGGGGGGGGGGGGAGGGGCATTCTAGACAGAAGCTTTCACTGGCGCTTCCCTTCACTTTGGCTGGGCGGCTGTGTAAGCCGAGTACACTGGGCTGATCTCAGAGGCATAGTGTAATGGACGGTATCATCATCATCATCAGCCTGGTTACGCGCACTGCAGGGCAAAGGCCTCTCCCATACTTCTCCAACAACCCCGGTCATGTACTAATTGTGGCCATGTCGTCCCTGCAAACTTCTTAATCTCATCCTCCCACCTAACTTTCTGCCGCCCCCTGCTACGCTTCCCTTCCCTTGGAATCCAGTCCGTAACCCTTAATGACCATCGGTTATCTTCCCTCCTTACATGTCCTCCCATGCCCCCCATTTCTTTTTCTTGATTTCAACTAAGATGTCAGTAACTAGCGTTTGTTCCCTCACCCAATCTGCTCTTTTCTTATCCCTTAACGTTACACCCATCATTCTTCTTTCCATAGCTCGTTGTGTCGTCCTCAATTTAAGTAGAACCCTTTTCGTAAGCCTGCAGGTTTCTGCTCCGTAGGTGAGTACTGGTAAGACACAGCTATTATACACTTTTCTCTTGAGGGATAATGGCAACCTGCTGTTCATGATATGAGAATGCCTGCCAAACGCACCCCAGCCCATTCTTATTCTTCTGATTATTTCCGTCTCATGATCCGGATCCGCCGTCCCTACCTGCCTCACTCCGGTATAGCGACTGTTAATTGGTGGACCAGTAGTAATACACCAGCGCACGGTATGAGTTCTCACAAGGGTTTCAGTGTCGTTTAAGAAAGCGCTTGTGGTGACAGCGCTACTGAAGATAGTCCCCGCCGTATCACTCTCGCATCTTGAAGCTGCAGAGAACAGAAAACAACTTGTCCCGTCACTTGCGTCAAACGTTGTCGTAACGTTCGCGTAATGACTGTTTAAATATGAATTTGAACGTTTTTTCCGCTTTGCTCCATGCTGCATCTTGGGGAATTCGGCACCATCGCAGGTATAGCAGACTACGCTGATTCGGCGTCTGCTCCGACGCGGAAGGCGCCGTCGCACTCTGCCGGACTACTTGGCGCATTAACACATGCTCGCGAGCGAGCGCCGTGCAACCCCTGCATAGCTTTCCAGTCATCGCCTCGGAAAGGTTGTCCTTCCGCGATTTTACGCCGTAAACCGATTTACGCCCTTAAGAGGAAGCTCGGGCCCCAACTCCGACGCGGCCTATTCAAATACGTGTAAAGCGCAAAACGTTTCGTACTATGAGATGCAGTTCACATAAATTGTGATATCATTTTTTTTTCATTGCTGAGTCACAGAGTTGTAGTAAACTTGATAGTTTCGTTTCCTGAAAATTTTCTATTTTTGCCACTTTTTAAATAAAAAAAAAATTGGCGACCTAAATAAAATTCGAAACCGACAGTCGCTAGATTGTAAGTTTTTTCTTTTAAATGCAGCAAACCTCGCCAAATTCGGTGCAGTGGTTGGCGAGAAAAACGAATTCTCCTTTTACATGTATTTAGATAGGAGCAGTCGAGTTAAAGCTTCCTCTTAAGGGTCTCTAATTAAAGATGCAGAGAGAGAGAGAGAAATGTAAAGGCAGGGTAGTTAACCAGACTGAGTCCACTTTGCTACCCTACACGCGGGGAAGGGGATATATATGGGGGAGTGAAAGAAAGAATACATGAGTCTATATCGCACTTTCACGTGGGCTAGAAGCTAGGTGTAACGTATCTACAGTCGGGTACTCTAGTCCGTTGCCTTGAGATACTGAAGAATTAGAGGTGCAAACCTTTCCATAACTTATGAGGTAGACAGTGCAAAATAATTGACATCCTTAAAATCGATAAAGCGTGCCAATGTGTCATTCACTCACTTCTTTACGCCCGTAAGGGCGTAAAAGGACCTCAGCTATAGACAGATTTGCACCCTTCTTCACTTTATTGGCGTAAATTATTTTGCGGTGTAGACAGAAAGCACGCGTGAGGGTGTGGATCAGTTCACTGTGCGCTGCGGTCGACAGGGCTGTACGCCACAGCCGCGGCTATACCGAAAGTCCCCATAACAGCTATAGCGTCACTGTATTGCCGCTCCAATGAAAAAAAAAAAAAGAAGAGAGAGAGAGAGAGAGAGAGAGAGAGAGAGAGAGAGGGAGAGTAGCGTTGCATACCGCGCAGCACAGTGACACGGTCCCCGGAGCGACGCCGCGTTCCCTTGAATCCTTATTGCGGCGCGGAGGCAGCGATTAAGCGCGACTGCGCATGCGCATAGACGCCGAGCTACTCTGCCCTGTTTAAACAAATTCACCCTTCGTCCGCGTTTTAAAGTTCAAAATGCGCATCTCTCTCACTCGTTCTCTCACTCTTTCTCGCACTCTCGCCGAACATTTTCACTTCTTAATGCGCCCCGCACATTTAGCGTCCTCTCTTTCGCAACCCACGTGCTACCCGCCGCAACATCACGAAGTATCCCCCCTTCTTGTTTTTTTTTTTTTTTCGTACAGGCTTGCTTGGAAGCCTGCATGAAGACTTGGAAAAGTTACTCGGTGTTACTCGCGCGCGCTCCCAACGCACTACACAGAGCTTCATTAAAGTGCAAGGCCTTTGCGTCCTGTGTACGTGTATACATGCAGCCCGAAATTGCACTGCCGCGCCATGCAGCTACAGTAATTTGCCTTCGCGATATAATCCACTGTAACGAAGCGAAATTTTATACGACTACACTGTGCATGTATATAATATGCGCGACGACATCCCAAAGGAAGCCGAGTCTGTTTAACTCCTTGCTTATTTTCAGCGCGTACGATGCTTTTCTCTTCGCATTCCCGTTTAGTGCGCCGGCCGTGCAACGATGCGAGGTCGCGCTTTGCAAATTTTAACGGTTACGCATAAAAACCTTGCAGGGTATGGTGGAATAAATTCGGTGGGGGGGGGGGGGAGACGGGTGTTGGGAAGGGGGGGGCTGCGACCGCGGTGCTGTTGTCTCTGTCTCGTGCCAGCGTTCTTTGTATTGCCTCGCATTAAACGCAACGGCGGCGAACAAGTTGCACACTCGCACTGGCGCTTTCCGCGCGAGTGCACCCCGAATGTCGCACAGAACTTTGATTTGGCCGACTTGGTTCATGACTATTCAAAAGGCGCAGTGCTACTGCAGGACGGAGGCAAACAAGCGCCGACTAACAAGAAACCACATCACAAGCGCTGACTAAGCAGTTGTGATGTGGTTTGTGTTTCTTTGTCTCCGTCCCAGTCGCGCTAGCTGCGCCAATTGTGAATGGTCGCAGAGAAGTCGACAATTTTCTTTTTTTTTATACAGCGCCTAGTTATGCAGGTGCTAGTGCACGCGTACGCGTGCCACTGTACTAATTATGTTTTTTTTTGTCAATAACAGCGGAAAAGCAGGAATATTGACTACAGCCTATAGAGCCGGCCAAACCGAGTCGCGGTTAAGAAACACCGCTATACGCTTGTCCTCGCGCTACATATACTGGTGAGACTGTCAACGCTATAGCATTTTTCAGGATCGTGTCAACTCGCGCTTTCAAAACACACTGCCTCCGAGATCGGACCGAGTTTAGAGAGAGAGAGATACAGAGATGGGGGGGGGGGGGCACAGAGAGGCAGAAAGGTTATCCAGGGGGCACGTACTGTTGTCAGGATCAGCCCGCTACCCAAACTTTTGGTTGCACTGCCTCCGAGATCGTCCCGCATTGCCTTGCTTGGACACAAACATGAAAGGCTCTTGAGTGTGCTGCATATAATGTCATCGCATTAAGCTAGCAAAAAATGCCAGCGCACTACCAAAAAAAAAAAAGACACGTCCCTCATTCTTAACAGCCTTCATTGGCCTATCTGTCGAGAAGCCACGCGGGGGCTGCGGGCGGAGGTTCAAGGTCCCGGCTGTAAGGGATCTCCGACCCGCAGTATCTATCTTTTTCTGTCAGGCACGGATGATGCGTGCTCGCGCGTGCTGCTTGTCAAGCCCGTTCTCTTTCTATTCTCGCTGTCCGTACGTTTCGTTTCTTCCTTTTTTACGGCTTCACTCTTCTTTCTGCTTCGCTGTGACCTCGCAGAGATATAGTCTTGTTTTTGTCGCGTGCCTTTCCTGCCGTTTTGCGTATTGCAGGCAGCGCGCGATGGGAATTCACGCTCCTTCTAAATGCGGACGCGAACGTCATTGGCGCATCGACGTCATGGCACAAAACGTCGTCTACGTTATGACGTTTTTTTCGGTTGGGTATAGTATATATACACGCCTGTTCGGACGCGCTTATTATTGTCAAGTCCGAGCTTTTAACGCCGCACCTTTGTTGAAATCTCTGGGTTATAAGCAGTTTGTCTCGTGTCTGCCTGTTGTTTCTGACCCTGCGGCCTCCGTCTTCATTTCGCGCTTACTATATATATATATATATATATATATATATATATATGTGTGTGTTTGTGTGTGTGTGTGTGTGTGTGTGTGTGTGTGTTTCAGTGAATATGAACCCAACTTATCCCAACGAAAAAAAGGAAGCAATCTTGCACATCATGTCATTGATGTCAACGGGCCAAGAACGCGGGGATATGCTGCCGGTGAATGCGCTTGGTCTGACTAATTGACCGGTTGTTCCCGAGTGATTGCTCGAGTGACTGATTGAGACGTCTCGAACCTACAATCCCTCACCGAAACTTTTCCTTATGAATTTGCATAAAGTGGTTAGCACGGCAGTAAAAGAAGGAAGGAAGGACTAGAAAGAGAGAGATAGAGGGAAAGGATAAGTGGTACCGAAGGGCTGAATCTTTCATTAGATGCAACCACATGAAGCCCAACAGACAGTGACGCCAAGAAAAGCATAGGGAAAATAGAATATTTTTGTTCGCATTTCAAATGTAGAAATAACGAGGAAAAAAAAAAGGAAATGAAAGTGGACGAAAAAATAACTTGTCACCGATGCGCGCTGAACCCGCATCCTTCGCATTAAGCGTGCAATGCTTTACCAGTTGAGTTACGGCGGCTGCTGCTCTCCCGTCCGATTGTTTGGATATTTGTGTGTATACAAGCCAGCGCTACTCATGACCATGGCGGCGGATGTGGAACACCTTTCCATCCGCAGAGTTCAGAAAGATATATATATATATATATATATATATATATATATATATATATATATATATATATATATATATATATATATATATATATAGAGAGAGAGAGAGAGAGAGAGAGAGAGGACATGCAGCAAGGTTAACCGAGTTGCATCTGGTTTAATACCCAACGCACTGAAGGATGGGCGAGGTGAAGAAAACAAAGGAAGAAAAGAAAAAAAAAGTATGAAGAGATGCGCACGCACGCACAACAGCGTTCATTCTGCATTCGAAGGTGGCAGCAGAATCCGGTCGTTCTTACAGAAATCAGGAACTGAAATCTTCATTCAATTCACGTGTCGGTGTTACGTGCAAGGGAACAGTCGGCCTCACATGTTTTCGGAAGGACAAGTTTGCCGCTAAATGAGACGAAGCGCGGACAGAAATAAGGACGACGTGGGCGTGTAAACCTTTCGCCTTTGCAGCGGTTAAGGATGTCCTTCAGTAAACACCATGCTATAGGCCAATAACAAGTTCTTGTAATGTTTTGCGACATGTTGGTTCTGCGGCGAATGTTTGTTTCTGTTCTGTCAAAGCACGCGGCGCTTGCAATCTAATGGATCTCTGCGTGGGCCGCCAAAGGCGAACTATACACACTGAAACTTCGAATTCGTGGCTATATATTGGTTCTCGTACTCCGCGGGAACTTAGCATTTTTTTTTGTTTTCCCCAGCAAGTCCCGTGGGGGCCGTAAAACTTTCGGGGCCGACTGTACAGACATGTTCCTTTGCTTTCGTATCAACGCCTGTCTCACACCTAATCGTATACAGGCGTGTATACATGCTGTACAGAAATCGAGTTATCGTATCGCGCCTCCGCGACGAGCCTGCGGCAGCAACGGAGCAACGCGTGTTTGCAGCGCGCTCGCCCGTTTGTTGCTCGCGGTTTCGGAATGCGCGGAACGCGCGCGCACCCCCCTCGCTCTCCTTTGACTCCGTTTCCTTTGTTTTTATTTATATTCTCGCTCCATCTTGCCAACCGCCGCGCGCGCAGCGGCCTCCGGTCTTGGTCCGGTCGGTACTGCGGCGCAGAGCTGCGAGCGTGCGTGTTAGTGTGTGTGTGTGCCGTGTGCACCCTCGTATAGTATCCGCGACTCGCGCTGCGTACAACGAACGCCCGTAAAACGAACGACGACGAATATAGGTCGCGCCGTACTGTAATACAATTTACGCCCTTTAAAAGAGAATAAAGGTGTAAATGTGCCAATAAGTCACACCCTTTGGTTAAAGGGTGTCACATATAGCCCAAATTTGCACCCTTTGCTTTTAGAGGTGTAAATTGTTCTACAGTGCGCGCATAATGAGTAGCGGCGGGTAAGAAGACCACGGAAGCGCGAGTGCCAAGAAGGTCGCGAGGTCAATGCGCCAATATGCGTCGGGCCGCACTGTAATACAATTTACGCCCTTAGAAGTGAGTAAGGGCGTAAATATGGCTATAAGTCACACCCTTTGGTGGAAGGGTGTCAGTATAGCCCAAATTTACACCCTTTACTTTTAAAGGTGTAAATTGTTCTACAGTGCGCGCGTAATGAGTAGGGGCGTTTAAGAAGACCACGGGATCGAGCGTGGGTGCCAAGAACGTCGCGAGGTCCACGCTCTCACGTGACCCCCCCCCCGCCTTATGCGTCGTGACGTCACGACACACTCGCGTACAACTCCCCCGAGAAACGAAACCGCGGAAGCTGCAGCCAGCAGAAAAGCTGCTATAGAGTAAATTAATTAGGGCGCTGTATTTTTTATAGGCTTAAAATTTCTGATATTCATAAGAATAGACTGATGATGATAATGATCTCTTATAGCGTTTCCAGGTTCAGGGCCTTCATTTAAAAAAAAATATGACGAAAAGGTTACGTCAGTAACAGTTCCGTTACTTTTAGCCTGTTACATTTCCCCCGCCTAGGCTAGTCAACCATGGCGCATCTCTGGCTAACGTCCCTGCATTTCTCTTGCTAGAGAAAGGAAGTAAAGATGCCGTTGTTATATAGCTATAATACGGCGCGCCACGCCGACTGTCTCCCTTCCTTTACTACATAGTTCCCCTCTCGTTAAGCGTGTTCATGTGGTCTCGTTGTCCAAATATTACAACCTGCGTATTTGTGTTTCTTGCAGCGTCGCTGTTGCATTATCAATCTTTTCTTTGTCTCTCTCCCTCGCTCAACTGCGTCGTCTCTCTGCCTTCTCCCAACACGAGACACCGCGATGCATCGACGAATGAGAGCGTTCGTCATACTCTCACTCTCAGCAGCAGCCCTTGTTGTACACTGTTTGCTTGTATATCGTATATCGTTGTTTTGCATATCTTAATCTTGCTTATTTCAATACCACTGTGAAATAAACTAACCACTGTCCGCTAACTAAAAAGAATAGTGCAAAAGTGCTTGTTCCTTGCTCGAGGAGGGGGAGAGCTACACTATAAACCGATTTCAAGCTTTAAAGGTGCTTTCCGTTAACCTGCATGACACCCTTAGATACTTCCTGGGTGTGAAGATGCTAGGTGATGACCGATTTGCGCCCTTAAGAAAACGGTGTAAATCGACTTGCAGTGTAGTCAAGCCATTTCGGGCCTCTTTCTTTTTTTCTCCCCCATAACAAGACTGCACGCGCTCTCTGTTTAGCTGATTTGTCGCGTCTCTTACAGAAAACAAAACAAACTGTAAAGAAGCACTTTCCCGGCACCGTAAGAGGAAAAAGCAAGTAGGTGCATGAATACGAATGGGGAGCTTTGTCATCCATTCGACAGTCGCCGAAGCTACTGTGGAAATGTACAACAGTTTCGAACGAACAGTTAGAACTGTTAATCGAACAGAACTGTTCACTCAAATTTGAGTTTTTTTTTACAGAGTTTCCAATTAGCGCTTTCTAATTGTGTCGGCTTTGTCGTTTCGTTCAGATTTCAACAGCCACTGTATAGACGACGGCCCAACAACGAGAAGGTTCACATTGTCGCTCGGTCGTGGCGTTTCAGTCAGTTCGAAAAGGTCAGACTTTCTTCGAAACCAACGGGACAGAGGGCGCCACCGGTGCACCACCGAGACGAATGGCAAAGTGCAGCACCTCGTGCACCACTCCTGAGCCATTGCTCAGGTGGTGCAGGCGAATTGAACAGACCTGTACATGTCTCGGTGGCCCGACGTCTGCACGAGCAGTCGCACACGCACGGCTGCACCGCGAACGCGTCACCTGCGGAGGTCCTTCGCGTGGAAATTCTGGCACGCACTCCGCGAAGCCTCCCCCCCCCCACCTCCCCCTCTCCTCAACACGCCCTCGAGTATCAAGCAACCGAAAATGATAAGCGCCAGGCGCGGGGGGCAAAAGGTATTCGCCTCTGGCTCACGCGCCCGCTCCAGAGAGATCTCTATCGGGCCACCACGGCTGCGTGTCAGTCCCGCCGCCCGGCCGGGTCACATGCCTGTCTGTCTTGTCTTGTCTTGGATCGTTCGTGGTATAGTAGTATACGTATAGCGGTCGCTCGCGCGGGAGCCTGGCTTTTTATACGGCGCGCACCTTCGTGGCGAGAGCCGCGGCAACAGCTGCCTCTCGACGAGTCGAAACTGAAATAAACCCGACCGGTCGCGATTCTCTATACAGCACGCACCTGGGCGCGCGGGCGACACTTTCCCGAGGCTTCCGACGCCGCGACCTGGCGTTTCTTTCTTCTTTTTTTCTCGCTCTGTATTACGTCTTATTTTGTTCATCATTCTTATCCTGCCTCCGCCAGTTCGCCCCTGCTCTCCTGCCTTTGGGTGGTCACGTGCCGTGACGGAGACAAAGGAACCCTTTGAGAAAACGGTATCACGCGCCCATCCTCCGAATCCACCACCCTCCCCTCCCCCTCCTCTCCACCTCTGTTCTCCTGACGCCCAGGTTCATTTCAGAGCAGCTCTTTAGGGGCTTCCGTTTCTGTGCTTGCGCGGCTCATTCCACGTTGTTTCCGGAAGCTTTCGCCACCGCCACTGCGTTTGGCTCCCAAACCGCGGCCGCCATGACTGCGGTTGTGTTTCGCTCTATAGGAAGACTAAAGAGTATAAGGTACCGTTCACACTAGCGATTGCGGAACGCGAAATCGCGCGAAGTAGTCATAAGCGACGATGAGAGAGAGAGTCGTACTTGGGTTGTCGCGATGCGGCGCGTACAGATGCAAAGACGATGAGTTTGTTGAGCATAATGTCGCGTTTCTGAGCGCTGTTATATACGGGACCTTTTCCTGAGCCTCCTTCGAGTTCACCAGACCACATCGAATCGCGCCGCACCTAAGTAAGGAACGCAGAAGCACATCTACCACGTTTCCGAGACGCAGCACGTCCAAACAGGTTGGCGTCCCCCACCTCGTGCGCCGAATGTGGAGGTATTCACTGCTTGACTCTTCCCGAAAGTGTAGCGGGAGCCTGGCACGGTTCCAGGTAACGTAGGTCCCGAGCAAAGCTGCTTTGCGGCTCTGAAAGGTCGCTCGAGAACAAACCACCTGGCCCCTCTGAGCGCTTGCAAGCCGCGAGGCAAGACGGCTGCAATGCACCGCGAGGCCCTGGCAGCAATCCACCCCGTCCGCCTTTGTGACGGCAGTTGCAGACCAGGAAGGCAATACCGCAGACAAGTAATCCCTCGGACAACTGGAGCCCAAGGAGTGATCCTCTGAGCCGAATGTGACGTGCACTCGCACGGGCGCCCACGATTGGCCGAAAATGACGACACCGGAGCGGTCTCGCTGATTGGCCGAAAATGACGCCACCTGAGCGGGCTCGCCGATTGGCCGAACGGGACGTGACTTCGAGACACCGAAGGGGTTAAAAGCCAGAGACCGGGAGCAGCAAGGGAGCATTCCTTCATTCATCTCTTTCAAGCTTCTTGCCACGGGCCGCAGCGTCCGAGTTGCTGCCGGCCCGTAATGACTTTATGACTGTTAATTTCTTTGTACTCTCACTGTAATTAATGTAAATAAACCTCCAGTTTTCATCTCAAAGTCCTCCTCAACACCGGCCAACTCCCGCACCCAACGGCAAGGTCCAAAATCTGGCGGACAGCAATTGGGATTGTCCTCCAGATCCAACAGTGCAAAACAATCTCCGTTATCGTTGGGACGTATCCGTTATCGCACTTAATTTTGATAAGATGAACAGAGGTCGAATGTCGCTGGAGCCAGCGTTGCCACAAAGGGGATCTTTTGTCTTCGACGGGGACAGCAACCCCTATCGAAACTCTTGGCCACAGAGATTAGTCCTCATTCGGCCGCTTTCAGTGATCACCTCAAACCTCCGCCTTACCGCGAGTCCCTGTCTTGTTTGGATTACAAGTGATACGTTGTATGCTTTGATGCATGTCTTAAACGTGGTTCACGAGCGTAAAACCGCCTGCGTGAACAGCATCCGAATAAGGGCGCACTGTTCGCAGTATTACGGTAGTACAGACTATAGTTTTACTGTACTATGTACGCAGTAGTACAATGCTTGCGCTCACAAATCCCTCGCGTTCGCAGCCCCGCCTTGCTTGTCGTCACTTCCTTATGTGGCTAGTATAACGGAGACTATAAGCAGCGGACGTTACAAAACCACGATTGCAAAGTAATGGTCATGCGAAGGGTTCGTTAAGGCGACCAACAATACCGACAACAATGACGTGCCCAGAGAGAGAGAGAGAGAGAGATCCTTCCTCATGCCGCCGCGTAGCTTGGATCCGAGTGTGCAGCAGGTATACCGCGAGCTGAAGCAACTCTTCTGTGCCGCCTACAGATCGGCGTGGCATTCACAACTGCCTACTCAGTCTGTACAGTAATGGCCGACAATATGCAACCGCTACGAAGAAACGACCAGACAAACGTCCTAGGACCGTTGTCCTACTCACATTGTCGCGAGAACAGAACCTTTCACTGTGCTAGGCGATTGCGTTTGTTGACTGGGGCAAATTCTCTCGGACGAGAGGGTGTCCGTTGGCGGAGAGAAACCTCATCCATTTTTGTAGTCGGTAGAAGACAAAGAAAGGAAGATAGACAGTCGAAGTGGTCGCCGGTGGGCGAATAACGAAACTTCAATGCCTCCTTGTCGAAACGCTCCAGGCTGACGCTTCTTCCTTCGGTGGCCGGCTCATCGATGACCATACTGCACATTTGCAGGTCGCTTTTTTTTTAACTTAATAACTGTACTTTGGCAGAGGGTGGTGCTTATAATGGGCGCTGGCTACTCCTTTCTTTTTTTTTTTTTTTTTGACACGACACACATGCGAAATATGATGGGCATAACGGAAACGAAAATCAATGCTGGGTGAGGCGAAGTCGCGAGTCAGACATTACCTTCCTCGACCTCCAATGTCAACCAGCCGATTTGAAGCAAGACTTTTGAAAAGCTGGGCAGGATACGCAAAAGCGAGTTCGACGAGTGTCGGGAACTTCAGCGCGCCTGGCCACTGCTGTTCGCTTATGTTCTATATTATACGTCCCCGTGTTTTCTTTTCTTTTATTCTCGTTTTCTTTAAAAAGCGTGTCGAAGGTCAGATTGCGCCTCGCCTGTCCTTGAGCACCGATACAAGCGGAGCGCGCGCGACTCCCATCCACTCGTACACATTAAGACTCCAAACAGCGACGTGTTTACGTCGCACTTATGGAAGAAATGCGCAAAAATAATAAACGAAGGCACGCAACCATCCGCCGCTGCGTTATTTCCCCACCCTTTCCTTTCCCAATGCACCGAACGTGGCTTTGCAACGCTAGCAAAACTTGCACTGCCGCCATTTTTTTTTTTTTTGTCGCACCCCTCCCTCCCGGTTGGCCCCGCGCGCGCGCGCGCGACCTAGCCTAGACAACCTCCGGTATAATCGCGACAAATTAACCCGGATGGCGTCTAAGTGGGTCCCCGCGCCAGCACGCGTCTGGTAAACGGGGTCATTGGCCACTTAGGACGATAAATTCAGTTCAGACTTTTTCTTTTCTTCTCTCTCGCTCTCTTTTCCACTTTCGCCGCCTCGCGCGCGCCACACAACACATGAGTTTCTGGAGAGGAGAGGAGAGGAGGAGGCAGGAAAAAGCGGGGTGGATGAGCCGCTCTTCCAAAGCGTTGGCATTGCAGGCCTCCTGTCCCGCTTGCTAGCGCTTTCATTTTCAAAGAGGCGAGACGTATGCATGCGATGGCTTGTTTTTCCTCTCTTTGTATCATTTACTTTTTAATGGTTAAAGAAAAAGAAATAACCAACGCACACCTGCTTCTTTGCGAAACGCTAAACCGCCGCCACAAGCTAGCTGTCTCTGGTTCCTTCCCCCCCTACCCCTCCCTCTTCGTCATCCTCCTTCACCTCATGTACTCCGCGCCTCGATAGTTCTGTGCAGTGCGGGAAAATATTCACGCGCTGCTATCATCGGCCAATCGAAAGCGAGAACCGGCTTGCGTGCCTCGAATCGATGAAATAGTGCGTACACGATTTATTCCCCCTTTTCAAAGCAAGTCGCCAAGCTTCGACAGACGGGCAAGCTTATTTGGCGCCCTGATGGGAATTTAGGCTTCCAAAACACGCCCGAGGCGACACCGGATGCATGAGGGACGCCGCCCTGTTTTTTGGGGGGAGGGAGGGTGTAGCGAGGATGGATAATGATGCGTGTGTAATGAGGATAGAAATATTGCGGGCATAGGTAGGATGGAGTATGCTTACGCACGATATTGAGATTGCAGAGAGAATATTTCAACCTGCATGCGCTGCATATAAACATAGACTGATGGTGACGTCGATGAGAGAGTGGACTTGAGAAACTAGTCCAGGTAGCTGAATGAGAACACAGACGCACGGTTCCACTGACAGTCAGACGCGTACATAGATTGCTTGATTACATTTATTTTGGATTGTAAATGGTTGGAAACGAGTGCAACATGTCGCAGGCTTCTCCCACAATGTTTAGACGAATGAAGGATGACCATCGGCGGAGAGAAACGTTCCGGCTATTTAGCAGTGCACAACCAATCGCGAGACAGTCACTTGCGACTAAGAGAGAGAGAGAGAGAGAGAGAGAGAGAGAGGAGTGAGGGATGGGGGAATTAACGTGTATATCACTGAACCCCGTTAATGCTACCATGGCCCTTCGCTCCTCCGGCGTCTCAGTCAAGGGCAGTAGCAGTGGGCAGTACACACCGCAAAAATAATTTACACCCTTAAAACTGAAACAGGTGTAAATCGCTCGATAACTCCCACCATTATACACCAAAAGTGAACAAAGGTGTAAATCCATATATAGTTCACACTTAGGTACAAGGGTATAGGTTAAAAGGCCGACTTACACTCTTGATCAGTTTTGAGGGTGTAAGAAAAAATATTTTACAGTGTATACGCAGCTTCTCTCTGCTCGCTGTTTTCGTGGTTCGTTGACGCGACAGTACGAAGCGCACTGCGCGGTGGGCAGTATACACCGCAAAAATAATTTACACCCTTAAAACTGAAACAGGTGTAAATCGGTCGATAACTCCCACCATTATACACCAAAAGTGAACAAAGGTGTAAATCCATATATAGTTCACACTTAGGTACAAGGGTATAGGTTAAAAGGCCGACTTACACTCTTGATCAGTTTTGAGGGTGTAAGAAAAAATATTTTACAGTGTATACGCAGCTTCTCTCTGCTCGCTGTTTTCGTGGTTCGTTGACGCGACAGTACGAAGCGCACTGCGCGGTGGGCAGTATACACCGCAAAAATAATTTACACCCTTAAAACTGAAACAGGTGTAAATCGGTCGATAACTCCCACCATTATACACCAAAAGTGAACAAAGGTGTAAATCCATATATAGTTCACACTTAGGTACAAGGGTATAGGTTAAAAGGCCGACTTACACTCTTCATCAGTTTTGAGGGTGCAAAAAAATATTTTACAGTGTATACGCAGCTTCTCTCTGCTCGCTGTTTTCGTGGTTCGTTGACGCGACAGTACGAAGCGCACTGCACGGACGATTGGCGAGACGGGAGAGCGCGCGCACGTGTCAACCGTGCGCGTAAAGTGTTTTGCGGCTCCCGAGGGGGGGGATGACTCTCGTGTGTTTTTGTTTTGCCTCCGGTGTTTTGCATCTGCTTGCATGCCGCCGCCGCTTAAGCCGTTTCTGCCGCTGCTGCTGCTTCAACCGCGGCGGCGGCGACCTTCTGCGTAACGTTCAACGCGCACGACGTTAATGATGACGGAGTAGTTGAACGCGCTTACATGTGGTTCGCAGATGCTCGCGCCGCCGCCGCCGCCCGCAGGGCGCAGGACTTTCATTGTTTTCTTTTGTTTTTGTGCATGACGGGCGTGTAAAAAAAACGCGCTAAGGGTAAATAAAAGTGAGAGAAGTGGCGATTAGCGCTTATGCGTAGGCTTCGGTGGCGCGGGGGACGGAGCGTCTTTCGTAGCGCGGGTGTGATGACCCTGATCGGACGGCGACTGCTTCGGTGACGCCGAGCGACTAACGGGAGAGGGCGAGAGGAAGGAGGCGGAGGGCGCAGTTTACCTCGCGTCGGGCGGTGTAATGTGGTTACGAACCGTGAAAAATGACTTGCGCGAGTTGGATGTCGGAAGGATGCATGGCGTTTCGTTCTGCCGCCGGTCAGCCGTTAATACGGTGCTTTCATTCAATTTTCAAGAAGAATGATAGGTGTAACGTTAAGGGATAAGAAAAGAGCAGATTGGGTGAGGGAACAAACGCGAGTTAATGACATCTTGGTTGAAATCAAGAAAAAGAAATGGGCATGGGCAGGACATGTAATGAGGAGGGAAGATAACCGATGGTCATTAAGGGTTACGGACTGGATCCCAAGGGAAGGGAAGCGTAGCAGGGGGCGGCAGAAAGTTAGGTGGGCGGATGAGATTAAGAAGTTTGCAGGGACGGCATGGCCACAATTAGTACATGACCGGGGTTGTTGGAGAAGTATGGGAGAGGCCTTTGCCCTGCAGTGGGCGTAACCAGGCTGATGATGATGATGATGATGATTCAATTTTCGAGGTGCACGTGTATCAAGCACCGTGTAATCGTCGCGTTTGTAATCTCGATAATCTGGTGTATCTACACTCTGGGTGCGTGTTTCGTGGGCGAATGTGGTGTGCAGGAGTTCAGATTAGATAGATTCCTGTTTTGGGTTTTCCCACGAATATTTCTAACTTATAAAAACATACGTCTTTCGTACATTGAGTGTAAGAATATGTAAAAGGGACGGAACGGGTGCGTCAGTACTTCTCTTCGCTTTTAAATCTCACGTTTCCGACCACCTTGTACTGATGGGAAATAAATTATCATTATCATTCCTTGTCAGAAGTCGTAATTAAACTCGACTTGCGCACAACCGAGATTCGATGCCGGGTCCACGATATCCTGTACGTTAGCCCTTTTCGGTGCTATTACTGCCGTTCCGTCACCCTGCTTTTAGCAGCGCTAAAAGCAGGGGTCAATTTTAGTCCAATGTTGGCTCATATTGGCCGTACATCGGACTAGTGTACTCGTTGTCGGGCCTCCGTTCGTTCGGCGACGCTGGCGTTACATTGGTCCTGCTTTCAGTGTCGCTTGGCTGGGAGTCGTCGTATCTTCCCGACTCCTTCCCCCCCATCCTGCTCCCATATGTAGGGTAGCAAACCGGTTAGGCTAAACTGGTTAACCTCCCTGCCTTCCTTCTCCACTTTTTCCTTCCTTCCTTCCTTCCTTCCTTCCTTCCTTCCTTCCTTCCTTCCTTCCTTCCTTCCTTCCTTCCTTCCCGACTCCTCGTGCAACTGCAATGGTATCGCTGCCGTCGTCGTCTCTGCCACCGTTCTGTGTATCACGCCTCATCTTCGTCGATGACAATGGCGTGCCGTTGTGGCTCCCTTTTTGCCATCGTTGTTACAGAAAGCTTTGTCGTCTTCAGTTTGTTTTCGAATCTACCTAATACAGTAGACCCGCTCCGTAATTGGCTAAACGGCTATGGTGTTTCCGCTGCTAAGCACGAGGTCGCGGGATCCAAATCCCGGCCGCATTACGATGGGAGCTAAAAGCGAAAAAAAAAAAAAACGACCGTGTCCCGTGCATTCGGGGGCACGTAATAAAGATCCCCGGGAGGTCAAAATAATTAGATCCGTGTTTTTTTACCTAATATAATAATCCTCAGGAGAAAGCCAGTTGCTGTGCGCGTTAAGCCAGTTGTATACGCGCAGTGGTCACCTTCGCGTGCTCATGTTCCATTCGTTATCGATGCAGAGGGCGCTCGCATGCCGCGAGGGCTAAAACTTTTCCCCTTAAACTTCGTAGAGTAGCAACACTCTCCTCCTCCGCCTTAACCCTCCTCGTTTCTCCTCTCCTTCGCGCTCCCTCCTCGACCGTGGCGCCGCCTACACTGCTCGAGCGTAGCAACGGCACCAACATGCGCTCCTCGCCACTGCGTAGACGCTTCTCGAGCGAAAATGGCGCTGATGAACGGCGCGAGGGCCCACGTGGTGCTATTAGGCCAATAGCGCCGCGGCCTCGGCCAGAGCGCGCGAGGAGGAGGCGGCATTCTTCAAAGCGTGTCGCTACTTTACGAAGTTTGAGGGGCTTTAGATAGCACCTCGGCAGTGTCGGAACAAGGTGGCGACTTTCGTCACGAAGACAGAGAGAGAGAGAAAATGGTCACGCAGATCCAACGCACATGTTCAATTCACGTGAAGACGAAAGATGGAAAGCTTCGTTTTATTAAGAAGAGAAGCGTTGGCTGAGAGTAATGTGACTGACACTTTTTTCGGGGCTGTTTGTTCACTCGTTGCAACCAAATATATCTCGAGACGGGAAAAAAAGAGAAAAAGCTGAAAAGGGCAGTGCCCCTGTTCCGGTTCTGTCGTCTTCCAGGCGAACAACCGACTGGCTTGCTCTCGCGAAAGAACGAAAAAAAAAAAAGTAGTAGTAGTAGTTCAATTATCACGGGCATGCAATGCGTCCGCACCAGCGCCTCATCTATAGAGAAGGCTGTGTGTATGTGTGTGTGTGCGTGCGTGTGTAAGGCATACATAAGCACACATCGGCTGCTTGTTGCGCACCAGTTTTTTTTTTATTGCACCCCCGCCTACTCGCAATTAAAGCGACAGCCCACGCACTGTAATAGCGTGCGTTTTGTTTCGTTTTAACGCCGCCCAGCGCGCTCTGCAAATGTGCACGCTTACGTATTCGCCGTGTAAATACGCAAACCGGAACAAGTGGACGTTGCTCCCGGTCGACCCTATAGTTTGAAGCTCACGTATACGTGTAGCCTGTACCATCCGTGTTCTTTTATTTATTTTTTTTTCACCTGCGGCGCGCCTAGTCTATTTCGCAACTGTCCCGTGCATCCTTTGTTTCCATGGCTTTTAACCGGTTCCCTCGCCTCGGCTCGACGTTGTTAACGATGTTCAGAAGGCTCTGTTATTGCTTATTGCCAAGGAGCGAAGTGGTGGAGGTTGGTTCCTGTAAGGGCCGGGCTTCGAGCGAGCCAAATGACATAAATCCAAATAACAATAATTATTACAATACAAGAGTGCGAATTGGTGTATATATAGGAATATATACGGCGCTTCTAATTTCGTATCGTTGACAGTTTCCGATTGTTACTTTCTTTTCCTTGTAAAAATTATGCACGCTGCCTGTCAGGCTCTGCCAGGAAAGCCCAATGTGGATATGGCAGGTCTGATGAATGTACTGTGTTTTCCAGAAACAACAACAACAACAACAACAACAACAACAATAACAATAATAATAATAATAATAATAATAATAATAATATAAAGAAGTTTTTCGGTTCACGTACGCCGTAATGTGAGAAGAAAGGACAAAAAAAAAAAAGATCTGTTCGAGTTGCCGCGGCAGTATAATTTTTTAATATTCAAGCACAATTTTTACAAAAGAAATTGATTGCCTAAATAAAACACCTGCTTCATATATATACCGTCGGCATAAATTATGTTTCTTCTCCCGACTGTACCACAAGCTCCATCGAAAGCGGAGCAGTAAAAGAAACCATCTCTGCTTTTCCCACGTGTTCGCGCATAAGAGCCCCGCCCAAGCTAAGGAAGCACTTGTCGCGAAACTCGCGTGTCCCGCACGCTTTTGCGGACGACTGCATTATGTGCGCGCTCGCTTGCACACGGCACCGCGCGGCCTTTCCTTCCTGCCTGCACATCCACGGCGTGGCGCGCGCACACCTTAAAGCGTCTCTCCGGCGAGCGTTAACGACCCGTGACTTGCGCGTTCTCGCGTGCGTGTACGTTTGCATAACGCGCCTCTCTACACACGAGCGAGCCCGTGTATAATGATATACACGCCCGCATATACGTACCCCTTCCTGTACGACGCGCGAGCGGTCTCTACTCGCCGGCGCCGGTGGTCAAATTGGATTTCCAATTAGCGTCACACGTCCTGCGACGGCCGGAGGTGACGAGGTCCTAAGTGCAGCGAACAGTGCTCTCATGTTACTTCCTCGCACTACGGTCTTTTTTGTTGTTGTTGTTGTTGATGTTGTCCCCCTAACGCTCTTCTTCTTTGTTTTTTTCTTTCCTTCTTTTTAATCTGATAACTTAGTTTCCCGCCGGCTTGCAGCTAACCCTGTTGGGACGCTGGCGCTCGCAGCGCCACTTCCCGCGCGCGAAATCTCGTTATCTCTGCGCGCGCGAAGGCGTGAGAGCGGGCGCGTTGCGGGCTGATTTATTTGCGTACGACGCGTGTGGATCCGTGAGGAGCGAAGGAAGTACACATCGCGGTGATTCGTGGGGGAGGGAGTTTTTTGAGCCACTGTGAAATGGGTTTAGAACGACAGAAAGCTGAGCTAGGTTGGTAAGGATTCATTATGCAAAAGAGAGGCGAGGCGTGCAGACGGGACGCAAGAGCAGAGAAGTTCGTGTCGTCCACTTCTCTGCTCTTGTGTCCTGTCTGCACGCCTCACTTCTTTTCTTTTTTTGCATAGTGAAAGGGGTGTTTCGTCACTTAGCTTAGTTAACAGCTCCCCACGCGTACAGGCCTGTACGCGTCTAGCGTGTACAGTTAGTTGGTTGTTCAACAAAAAAAAGATTGCGAACTGCGAGTGACGTTTACAGAGCGTCGTGCGTGGCTGGCAGAACAGTAACCAAGGGAAACCGCAAAATTATAAGCGAGGTGAGCACAGCCCCCCGTCCCTGCAGAAAAAGAAAAGGATGTCCTCCCGAAAGTAGGAGTGACATTCCCTTTTTTTTTTTTCCTTGCTCCCTCACGAACTCTCCGCGAGCAAATGCGAGCTTGCGTCGCTCGCGGAAAAGCACGCGCAATACCTTGATTGTAGTTCCGCGCTGTACTTAGCGAATGCGACAGACGCAATTCGGCGGCCGTCGCCTAATTGCTAGCAGCAGCTCCGATTGTCTAGCAGACGACGCTCTGTTCCTGGCTGCACGTATGGTAATTGCAGTGGCTCGAAGGAATGCATTTGTGCAGTAGCTTTTTTTTTTTTCTGCATGGCGGTGCCTATAGCGTGTGGCAGGCGGTACATTCCGGCTGTACCTGGGTTAGACTCAAAAGACAGTGTGCCGATGGGCAGCGCAGGAGCAGGGGCCATTGTATGGCCAATGTTGGGCAAGGTAAAACTGGCCCTACGTTGGACATGTGTGAGGCATGTAGGGCCAGATTTACCTCACCCAACATTGGGGGAAACGTTGACAAATCATTAGCCCGCTTTGTCCAAAATGACGGTGATACTTGGGGAATCACGAAGGCTGTGTACTTATAGAGGAAATATTGATGGTGGTCTAGTTCGCTGATCACTGCTATAGACGAAGCGCGCTAGTCTAGAACACTTAAATCGTTTTCTGGACACACGGGACAAACACAAAAGACAAGCGTTTGAGTGCTAATAATGCGTCCTCTTCTATTCTTCCGGCTCTTGCACGGCGCATGCGCCTAATACGTCGTGTACGCTCGGTCACAAAAGTTTAGGGAACACAGGATTTGAGCTATAGGAAACGGAATCTTCCCGAAGCCTTTGGCCCATAGTTTCGCACTGAAAGTCTGGGTTTGTATTGACTTTCGCGAGCTTACGCAGTGCGAGCACCGTGGCTCTGTTTTCGGACGTTCCTTGTGCGGCGACCTGGTGAAAATGAACGCGGAGTCCCCCACTAAGGCATGCCCCATAATGAAATCATGGTTTAGGGCACGTAAAACCCCCATAATTCAATTCAAGAAAGGCAGGGAGGTTAACCATGGTCGCGCACGTTTGGAGTATAGAGAAGGTGTTCTGTAGATTTATTTCGATATCACAGGCATGGAAGTAATTAAGCGCCGCCGGTCATTCCTATATATCAAGAATGAACACGCGTTAGTGCACGAATCCAGCGTCCAAGCGTATGAGGCAACGTATTTCTTCGACTGCTCGGCTGAGAAGGCGTAACGAGGCGACTTGCATCGTCGTCAACTGTTTCTGTGAACCGCCACGATCTGCGAAAGACGCAGTAGACGACTACCACTCCGGTACAATTTTGACCACGAGGGGTTACTTAACGTGCGCGCTAACAAAGTTCACGAGTGTGTGTGTGTGCGCGCGCGCGCGTGTGTGTGTGTGTGTGTGTGTGTGTGTGTGTGTGTGTGTGTGTGTGTGTGTGTGTGTGTGTGTGTGTGTGTGTGTGTGTGTGTGTGTTTGTGTGTGTGTGTTTGTGTGTGTGCGCGCGCGCGTGTGTGTGTCATCTCAATTCCGATCGGAACGCGGCCTTCGCTGGGCAGCCAGAATGCTCCAGCCAGAAACTGCCACGAACGAAGGCCTTTTCTTTCAGACGGAAAAAAACGGGCCGGACAAACGACATCTCTCTCGTCGATGCGAGTCCGGAATGGAACCGACCTTATCGTCTTCCTGTCAAATCGGCTCAGGCGATCAGTATATACGCGAGCGCTGCTGGATTGTAAAAGTCCGCAGCAACAAAGAGGACCCGTTATACGGCCCTCCTTCTCGACTGTGTTATACGGGCAATAAGCCGGCGCGACGGCGATAATTGAGACGATAAGTTCGTCTGTGAGATGACAATGGTTTCCGGAACGAACGCGAGGAGGCCGCCGAAAGGAAATATCGGCCTTTAGCCGGCACCACGTCGGTTAACCGTTTTTTGTTTTTACCTCATTTTCTAAGCAGCAACGATTTAGACGGCGAGGCGCTTACGCACGTTATTATGCGCCCAGCTCCATCCCGTTCTGTTCGCGTGCTTCTCGTTCCAGATGGTCTTCATCCCGCTGAGTCGCGTGCGGTTGAGTTGAGGAGCGGGTTCGCGTTATAGTATAAACTTAACGACTTCCTGGACCGAAAACCCGGCCGGGGGAAGCCTATAGTTTCGCGAAACAATGACTTCTCGCAATAGTTTGTTACGGTATAGTTATCGTTCACCTTATAGCCTCTTGCTCCATAAAACCCTACATAACTAACTCGCGTTCAGCGTACGGCGTAAGTGCTTCGGTAATGACGTGCACGGTTGCGGGAATGCAGAAGACCTACGGTAAAAGAAAAGAAAGTGTGGGTAAAAAAATCGTTCTTTAATGGTTTCCGCGTTTATAGAAACGTGACCTGGAAACGGCATACTGCTGTTCACTTAGCTAGTAGCGATTTCAGCGCTTTCCAGAGAAACAATGCATAAAACCTCGATTTTATACGAACTGGTGACGGTTTATCTAATCTGACTTCTTTACGACTATTTCCCGCCCCCAACAGACGGAATTTTGTGTTACGGAGTTTTAGGTTTTGCGCGCCCGAAGTTGGGAAACCCAAACCTACGGCGTGTAAAAAAATAACCCAAACAGGGCGTCGGGTTTGGGTTACGCAGTAACGTTCGGAGCGCTATTTCTGAAGCTTCCTAGTATACGGGGTTTCTAGATGCAGCCATAAATCATTGGCTGGGACATATAAAAAGCTTTCCCTTACAAGAGTCATTAAGAAATAATGCTTTCTGATGACTATTTGTTACCTTTGGTGAAGTTTCAGTTGAAAGGCGGCTGAGTATATGACGCGTGGTTTTTGACCGCGTTTACGGTTTTTACCACCACCACCACCACCACCACCACCACCACCACCACCACCACCACCATCATCATCATCATCATCATTATCATCATCACAAGCTGATTAAGTCCACTGACTAAGTATGCGTAAAATGATTGATAGCTGCAAATGGGACGAAACCGGAGCTTTATTAAGATTATGTGGTGCACTGAAAACTTAGTAACAGCGTTTTATTTATTTATTCATACCTTTCCAACCTGCTGAACTTAACTGTCTAAGTATGAAAAACACGAGGGGAGCTATTACCAGCTCACCTATACAAGGACCTGTCATTTAGGGTTGTACTGTTTGAGGTACTTCTACCGAGATTGCCCTGTGTACCTATTACAGCCTCAGTTACTACAGGGCTGTAACCAACTAGACAGATAAGGGCCTGTACATATATCCGGTGCAGGGGGCATGTACAGGAACAGTAGGCATAGCTACAGTACAGCATGTAGTATATCTGGTACTGGTTCAGGTACGGGTACAGCATGTCTGGTGCAGGTCGTCTTACACCAGATAGTCACATCCCCCCCCAACCCCCCGAAAGAAAAATCCTACAGGTATTGGTTTTCATCCGCTTCGTTTGCAGGCGCGTCACCGATGGGTCGAGTAACGAAGCGGTTAAGGAAGAAAAAAAAAATGGGCAAGAAAAAAAGACGGACAACGCTGTCTCCCCATCGTGTTTCTTTCCGTATCTCCTACAGTCACGGTACACATATTTGTGTACACAACGCGTTCTTGCCAATTCCGTGCAATAGTGAAAAGAAATAAGAAAGAAAATTGGGACGCTCACCGTGGTTAAACTGACCCGCCTGCGCGCACAGAACGTGGCTCCATTCCACTTCAACGCACTGCCTATATATAGTAGGTGGTGCTCCAATACACGCTCACACGACGGCTCCCTACCGAGCAACTGAAACCGATCTCGAAGGCTATGCTTCTGCTGGCAGCACAATCCGGAAATACATTTGCAGAAATGGAAACACGCCATTGACGCCATATTTCGGACATCGCCTATTGCAACAGACGATCACTTTGCGCAAGGCGTTACGCCATGTTTGACGGGGTGTTGACGTGGCCGCGTTCCATCAGCGGTGGGAAGGAATTATATTTTTCTTTTCTCTACCTATGATCTGCAGCCAATAAACTAGCTTACGCATGTGCTTTGAGACGGTGATTTACCGTATTCGCTTGTGTAAGCCCTGCATTTTTTTCTCTCGGAATTTTTGCCGGGTGCGGGCCTTATACAAGGCAGCCTTATGGCTACTCACTGAAGCCTCGAACTGCGCTAAGACTGCAAAAACTGGCGGCTGACTATGAACACATCTACAGTCGCCGACCACTTTTTCGAATAAATTTTCGTATACTGACTGCTGCCATCTTGCGGTACTTGCGGAAATTAACCACTACGACAGAACGCGCGGGACACTTAGTGAAACTTTGTTTTTTCGCACTCAAAAGGGGGTGCTGGCCATACATGACCGTATACGACATTTTTTGTTATTACCGCGAACGCGACATGCCTGAGTGCAGAATAAGGCGATATGCCATTGCATTGCAATTATGATGGCTCACTTTAGAGTGTACAAAAGCGCCACCCTTGAACTTTGACTTTCTTTCAATGTCTGCGCGAACGCCCTGGAATAAAATTACGCCAATTCGGCACACTTATCGACAGTCCATTATAATTCGTAACTGTAGTCGTTACAGATAGCCGTGCTACATGAAAGTACTTAGGGTAACAACCTCTAAGGCGATCGAAGAAAACCCTTCACGCGTTTCCAGGTGAGAAGCGCGTCCCCACTGACTGACGTGATCGATCGCTTTTAAACGTGACCCGTTGCGAACGAGAAACACACGTCGACGAAGGAACCACTCGGGTTCTTCTCTCGCTCCTGGGAGCGAAATGCGGTAAACTTGTTAAGGTTCTGTCTCGAAACGCCGCGTCTCCACTAACGCGGCCGCTTAAGGGGAGAAGTACGCAGCACGGCTCGCAAAGCTCTCTCGTTTCTACACATAGATCGATTGGGTGGCGGGCGCGGATGGTTGTCAAGCGAGATTTTCGGAAAGTCTAAAACACACGCGTCGCCTCGTTAAATTTTTTTTTCCCTGCTAACTGTCGGTTGGGCTTGTAGAATGACGTCGAGTCGTTGCTACGAGCTTGCCAGGTATGGTGGTTGGCGAAGAAAGCAGCTATGCGGGTCGGCGCCGTATGAACGAGAGTGAATTTACAGAGCTCAGTTCACGTATACGTAAGAAATGCGTGCAGGCTAGGCGCTCTCACTGAATTGACAGTGAACTCGAAGGCCATGGATAGCAAGCGCTGGTCTCGAAGGCTCCGCTTTGGCTGGTTGCATGCGGCGGAAGCGATTGCGGGAAGCCGGAAACGCGTCATCGACGTCCGCTTTTACGCATCATCACCGAGCGCTGTAGTTGCCTCTAGTAATATTGGTCGGAAGAAAAGAGAAAAAGCTATGGGCGTCTACGAGATGCGCGAATTCGCTAATACGTGACTCAGACGAATCAACGATGTGATCAACTATAAAGCCTCTGTGAAAGGGTTTGAGCGAGAACGGGAACCAAGGAGCCCGAATTTTGTCGGTCACAAACATGCGAAGCCAAGGAAGGCATAGGAGAAATAATTTTAGCTTTAATTGAAGTGCGCGATGTATTCAAAATGCGAAAACGCCTGTGTACCGTGCACTCGTGCACGGTAAAGATCCTCAGGTGGTCAAAATTAATCCGGAGTCCCTCTACTAGGGCGTGCGTCATAATCGTATCGTTGTTTCGACACGTAAGACTCCAGAACATAATTTCATTGTTTAGCCGAAGTGTAGAAATGACAAGTTAAAGAGATATGAAAGTGGGCGAAAAAAAAAACGGCTTGCCGCTGAATTCACAATTATTATTTTCCCATTTTCGATTCCCTTTATAGTATGGTGACTGTTTCACTTTGAACATAGATCAGAATACGTCTTTCCCTACTATTTTTTTCTCCTAAACATTTCTCATCCATTTTCTGCAAGCCGCCCAATTCTTGGCCGATCCCCCACAGTGAACACGTTCCACTTCTGCAGAGGATCAACAACAACTGCAACGATCTGGGCATTACGCATGCGTTGCGTTATCAACTGTACTGTTACGGGTGGCGGCTGCTGCCGCCACGTCCATATTCTTGAGTATGTATATGTATGCGCACAAGATCTAACCCGCGGTGGAGTGTCAGCCAGCGCCACTCGTGGCCGAGGACAGAAACGCGGCCCAGCTGCAGTCGCGTACAATCGGCATTAGTCGACGCCCTCTTGATAGCTTCCGAATGCACGTTCAGCGACGCGCACGAAGTCCAAGTCGTTGGCACCATAGAGTTTCTCACCATATTACATAGAGGGAAATCTGGCGCTGCTGTGCTGTGGTATGCATGGAAATGCCGGTATGTTGTGACTTCGGATTGGCATCGTTCTCGGAGAGCCAGGCAAGCACCGTTCCATCTGTCACATTGATTAATCTTGTACTAAAACAGCACGTAAAAAGCTGTTTTAGCTTTATTATGACACAACAACATGTTTTGTTTAACTATGAGAACTTCTTATTGCATGTACATTTATATGATACGTAAAAAGTATCAGCGGGCCGCTAAAGTTGGAGGACAGACGACAAGGTTCGCGCTCGTTTTGAAACAGTTTGCCGTCTGTTATTGCATTTCTTCGGTTGGTCATGCATTGTAGTTGAGTAAAAATGCAATTTGCATGAATGGAGACATTTTATGAAGATTTTACTTTAAGAACACGTTGTTTGTGTAGCCATATCCACGTTCTAGACAAAGCCCCTTACAACACCAGCCAACACGAGCCTCGCAGACACATATACCGTCATTCCCATGACGGCACGGCGCCCCTTAGGAAACTCCCATAGACGGTGGCGCCAGATTTTCCTCTAGGTGTTATAGTGAGAAACTCTATGGTTGGCACAACATTCTCCTAGCGCGAGAGGGCGACGAGAGGGGGCGCTCTCAACGAAATGGAGATATCGAGCGACGGAGCATTATCACCTTGGGTGATAATGCCGCCCCCGTACGGAACAGTGCCGCGTAGTGGCGTTTCAGTGTACATTTCTCTGAAGAAACGAGCTAAGCGTTTTACGACAGCGGAGTGCGGCAAGGTTCTTCAAAGGAACGGAGGAATTTGCAGCCCGGATATGCGGGACGAGCATCGTATAATTTAAATTAGGGCCGTCATATAGGCGGCCATTTGCAGAACTTTCAAGTGTATATGACTTTAATTAGCGAGTCTTCGCGGAACTCTGCCTGAAAAGCGGATTACATGAGGCCGAATGCCGTGGGTGCTTGATGAAGATTAGAGCGTCTATTAAAGCGTTATTGCGTAAAACGAATTCTTGGCCGGGAGACGAATACGTACAAAAAAGATACCTTCACGTTTGCTCGAGGTTCTTAATTTAAGTTGAAACATAGCAGAACTTAGTATAGCAAGCATATCTTATGCGAACGTTTCTTTTTCTTTATTTTTATTTGTACAGAGCCGTGACGACGAGGAGTAAAGAAATTGAATCGCAAGAGAGAGAAAAAAATAATACGCATAATAACTATACGGATGAACATGAGCATGATGGCATTCAGGCGTAATTAGACACTCAGCGCGATGGTAATTAGCGGAACTTATCAGCAACTATGCCTTAAGTAAACGAATTTTTCGCGGAGCGACGCGATGAGGACGGCGAAGATAGAATGTAGAAAGTCCGTAAAAAAAACAAAAAACGATATAGCAATGAACACAAAAATAACTCCGGCGGACGTAGTATGCACCTGATGAGATTCAACCGTTATTTAAATGAGTTAGGAATTCGTGATGAGGAGACGTGTGCCACGATTAGCAAGCTGAAACGATGAGGGGTCTTTCGATAACGTTTGAGCAATGCGTAGAGCCTCACTCAACGAGCGAATATTGCGTGGTCATCAACACGAAGAAGGAGCTGCTGGAATTCGCGTCGACGGACGAATACGCGACGCGCTCGATGAGATTGGACGTTCGCGCTATAAACGAAGAGCGTTTCCATCTTTTCTTTTTTCTCATTTCTTCCTCGAAGCCTCTTGAGCTGAGCGCAGAAGTAATCGGCACCTAATAACAGTTCAGCTTCGCAAGCATTCACGTTTCGCGAGCTCATTTCATCTTCGCATTAAAGAAGTTAAGCTATGCCGCACGGCGGAATGCTTTCAGAAACTGAACTAGCATGCCGTGCAACTCGATGCCATAAGGGAGTCAGCTGCAACGAGATTAGATAGATAGATAGATAGATAGATAGATAGATAGATAGATAGATAGATAGATAGATAGATAGATAGATAGATAGATAGATAGATAGATAGATAGATAGATAGATAGATAGATAGATAGATAGATAGATAGATAGATAGATAGATAGATAGATAGATAGATAGATAAACACTTTATTTTCACGTTCTGTCGGACGAAATGTGCAGAGGAATATGAGCGACGTTTTTTTTTTCACTAAGTATCGTTTGAATTCGTGTTATATAACGCTTCGCTCTTGCTGATCGTGCTTGGTCTGCTCTCTTTTTTGCCAGTAGTACGGTGCACGATCTTTATAAGGAAGTAACTGGGATAACGAGGAACCTTGGCGTCCCAAGCGCGTCGTTATAAATGTATTCTGAGCCAGCTAGCCTTGTGTTTCTGGTGTCACTCAAGCATAGGGGGGGGGGGGGTGCTTAGAAACAGACAGCGATTGTTGTCTTGTTTCTACGGGTGTTTGTGACTAACGAACAATAGAGGTCATGAAATCCCTTTATTGCTCTCTTATTCAGTTATAGTTCGTAAACTGTAGACGACGGAAGCCAACTTTCTGCCAACGCTTGTAGGGCGCTTAGCGCCCGAAATACCCCGAGCACGGCTAGAAGACGTAGTGCGTAGAGAAACTGTACACGACGAAAGCCATCATTCCGCCAACGTTTGTCGCACGTTAGCGCCCGAAATGACCCGAGCACGGCTAGAAAACGTAGTACATAGAGATACTGCAGACGACGGAAGACAGCCTTCCGCCAACGTGTTCGTCTGGCGATGAAGTGACTACTCTACAGCTTCCGCACGCGCGCTGATGGCACGGCGACGACAACAACGGCAGCAGCAACAACACACGCACGGCTTGTATGTAGTAAAAAAAAAAGAAAAAAGAAAAAACGTACACGCGGTTCCTATGTGCGCTAGGCGACGACAGGTTCGTCCGTCGTCGTTTCGCTGCTTTCTAAATCGAGAGAGTCGCGCAGCAGGTTCGCTGGCCGCCTGCGCAGTCTCCGGAACGGCGGCGACGCTCTCCGCGAGCGCCGGAACGCGTCGGGCGATCACGACATCCCTCGTCGCATTCAATGCGTCGGCGTTGGGAGTGCCAAAGTTAAAAAACACGCGTATCTTGTGTGAAGTGTGGGGAAACCGATCGCGCGGTAGACGCAGAGAGGAGACGGGAGAGCTTAGAAAAGCGTTTATGTGCATGTACTCTTGATGAAGGCCGGACTCTGACTGCTATACACGTCGAAATGAAATGTTTTTTGTTTTAGCTTTTCTACGCGCGCCTGCACTTGTGTCAGTTTGTTACACCAGGTTCCGAAGAACTACCCCCCCCCCCCCCCCCCACACACACACTATATGGCCACTGACGGTGGTCTGCTCCCGACCACCGCCAATGATCTTCACTCCTCGAAGAGGCAGGACGTGTGTCGATGGAGCTCCTGAACAAACACATTGAAATGTGGTGAACGCGGCTTGATCCATCGATCCGTGACCTCAACGAGGTGCGAGGCAATGCTTGCGTATCTCTCCCGTGTATTGCTAAATCGCCACTGAATCTTTTTTTTTTTATGTATCCGAGCGTAGACGGAAGATGCGGACACTTAACTGCTTCGCAGAAACTCGGTTTCAACGTGGGAACTAGTAAATCTTAAGCACGCGTCTTTTTCGCTTGCGTTGACACCCTTGTAGCGATATTCTGGAAGGGCTACAGCCGCGCGCATTTGCATCGTTTGCGACGAGGCACGAACTATGGCTGTGCTACAATACTCGCCTTAGACACGGCTAAGCGGACAGCGGCAATTCTTAAAGGGCCGATTTACGCTCGAGCCGCCCATCGCCGCACGCCGCACCGCACGCGTGCGGTCGCGCGAAAAATTGCACTTATCCAGCACTTGTGCACAAATTACCATTTGCACTGTGTGCACAGTGTACACCTTACACATTGTAAACCGAAATTTGTGCACACGTGTTTGATACGTGCAATCTCTCGCGCGACCGCACGCGTGCGGTGCGGCTTGCGGCGATGGGCGGCTCGAGCGTAAATCGGCCCTTAGTCTCGTTCGTATCCTGACGAAGCCGCCAGAGAAGACAGCTTCGCGAAGACAGCGTCGAAGTCTAGAACGATTGCAGGCTACTTTGCCCTCCAAACAATATGGCGGCTGAGCTTGGAAACTCGACTGGAAGGTCGTATGCGCGCAAGAAAACGTAGTCACGCTTTGGCATTCGCTTAGTGCAGGTTACGTTGTGTTTCTTTATAAGATCGCAGTCGGCGAAGAGTTAAAATAAAGAGGTGTGTTTTTCGCAGGCAAATTGGGCAAGTTGGTGCGCGCTGCTCCATCTTTTTGCAGCACTTCTATAACCGACACGTTCTTTCGCCTTTCAGTGTCTGGAAGTGTTGCAGTAAAAAGAGAAAGAAAAATTGCTTTTCATAGCTTTTTCTTGTCGGCGCAAGATGGCGTCACGTCGCAGGAGCGCCTTCCATGCGTCTTCCAGATGGTTCCAGACGCACTGAGCAAAATTAAGAGCAAAGTTAAGGCCGAGCTTCTATTTCTTGGAATTTCGTGCCTGAACCCCACCGTCGTTATACGTCAGTGTGACGACACGAATTTGAAAGCATTTTTTTTAAATTGCTATGGCTGTAAAGCAGCTAAAAGTTCACGAATATTACTAAGTTGTGCCTTTGGCTCTTTTATATATGGAATGTGTAGCCATTTATGACCGATAAAAAGTTAAAAACTAGGTGCGCGCGGACGGCGTCAAAATTAATGGCATCAGGGCGAGTTCGTGTCTCCCCCCTTTTTTTTATATTGAAGAACAATACAATACAACCTCGTTATAACGAAGTTGAACGTATTTATTGAACGTTGAACGAAGTTATTTACGTATATCCATTACTTCGTGACATCCGCTATTACACGTGCCGCAATGTGAATCTCTATACAAGTAGAATTCAAGGAAAATTTCACTCACTTCGTAATATCCACTATTTCGTTGTATCCCGTTTCGTTATAACGAGGTTTGACAGCGATTTACTAATGCAGCGCTGCTAAATTGTTGTATTTGCCGTCCCTAAATCTAAGAACGCGAAACTAAACGAAGTACACGTCTCTCGTGCGGTATGTGCGAACGACGGGCGATGCAACGCAGGCTGCGTGAAGAGAGCTTCCAACCTCCAGGCACGGTCGCCCATTAATTGAGCCATCTATCTGTCGGACACCGGTCGTTCACGCCCCTCGACCCGATCCCTGCCTTGACCATTTTCTTTAGTATTCGGTAACTAGCACGCAAGCAAGCGGGACATCCCGTCTTAATCTCGGGCGATCACGTGCGAGAAAAAAAAAAAAAAAGAAACGAGAGATGAACCCTAAGACAAGAAGCTTCTCTTCATGTTAGCGTTCGTTGCCCGAATTGCTTCTTTTTTTCCCCCTTGGTTGTATACTATATACCTCGGCGGAAGGAAGCGTAGACGGACGCCGTTCTTAACTATAGTACGCACGCGTCAAGTGGCGTATAGTTCAGAAACAAAAAAAAACAGGCGTGTAAATAAGAAAAAAAGCAAAAGCCAGGGAAGCTAGAAAGGCCGGTCCCGTGAAACGAGGCCACCTAGTTTGCATGCGCGGGCCAGACCCGTAAGCCACACGAGACACGCGCGAGACGCCGATATTCGCCCTGCTGTGATCTGCAATCTCGCTTGCCAGCTCGCGCGGCCCTGAAGCTAGGCAGCAGGGCTCTCTTTGCTGCTGCTGCTGCTGCTCCTGTTCTCGCTGTGCTGCAGGCAGCTCGGTGTACTGTACCGCGTCCTGTCGAACGTAAGCCATCGCATATCGGCCTCCTTCCTTCCACTTCGCAGGAGCGGAAATGGCGAACGCGAAAAACAGAATCAGCCGTCTTCATCGATTCCTTCGACTCCGAAACTCCTTTACTGCGACAGCGTCTGCAAGCTGTCGCAGGAAACAATGCGCCTTCTCGAGAGCAAGCTAGGGCTTGGACCCGCCGTGGTTGCTTTGTGGCTAGGCCGTTTTTGCAGTGCTAAGCCCGAGGGCGCGGGAACGAATCCCAGCCGCTGCGGCCGCACCGACCTTGGAAAGCTGTTCCAGACGGAGCGTAGCAGACGATAAAGGCTCTGGTTCCCGACTGACGTCACCGGAGGAGCGCCGTTAGCAGCGCCGCCATCGCTAGCACTCGACCCCCCCCCCCCCCCCCCTATCCCTCTCTCCCATCACTACGGAAGTGCCTCGTAATTGCACCCTGGTTTTGGCACGTAGGACCGCAGATTTTTAATTAAAAAATTAACTGCGGTTTTGCAGCGCGCAAGAGGTAGTCCATTGTTCGCTGCAGTCTCGTGGCCTCCGGAATACGTGCACAAGCTCGCTACTCTCGGAGTCCGCGTGGCGTATGAGAAAAAGGCCGGTGGCGCTTTTGTATCGCACTTTGCGATCATACCGTACTTATCTTCATATCAAGCTTTCAGCATGTAATATTCGTTTCTTGCGAGGGCCACTGATTACTCTTCCGTCTTGTGTTCTCTTCTTTAGCGTTTATTTTTGGCTAGTATTTAGGGGTAGCGATCTCTTTAGTAGCCAAACATCGCAGTTTCAATCATGACCAAATGAACAAGTAATGAAAGTTGTTTATTTAAAAAATGAAAGAACTAAAGAAAAGGCTGCTAAAATAAGTTTACACAAGGCCTCAGTGCCTACGCACTAAACGAATTCATTGAAGCACATTTTGGGTGAATGCCGAGCCGCACTCAGAGGCGGCAGGCCCTCTAGGTACTGTAGTATAGTACTGTTACCTGTACCTATACTGTACTGTACCATACTATACTGTACAGTACCTGTACTTACAGTACAGACGGCGAGCTCTGTACAGAATGGTGTACACCTAACCGCAAGTTCGCCAGTCTACGCGAGCCGACGCGATTTCATAAGGGATCACGGCGGCCAAACAAACGGGCCTGTTACGTTCGAGAAAACACGACACATCGCTCAGCTTTCAGCACAAGGAAGGGGGTGTTCTCGCGCTCGCACGGGATATATATGCGCGCAAAAGCGTTCACAGCAGTGCAGGACGAGCAGCTCGGAGGTCGTTTGTTCTCAATAAAGAGACGCGACGGAGATGATAATGTAATACCAGTATATAGGCGCAGGGAGCGCGGAGAGCTGTGGGGGCCGACGCATCGGGCGGCTTGCGTTTGCCGTAGGGCCATGTACACTGTAGCGAGCTACTAACTGGCCGCGAAGCCAGCGTATACGCTCGTATCTGGGTCGGCCGATACGATCGAAGGGGAGAAACAATCGGCGGATGTTGCTTTAGCGCGCGTATACGTGTGTGCTCGCATGGCGCCCGCGAAAATCCGGCTTGGTGGCCCGCTTTCTTATTCTGGCAAAAGCGCGCTCCGCCTGTGCAGGGACGGAGCACATCACATGTGGTTTCGGCGCCAGCACGCGTATAGCGCGGTGCCTGGATCGTACAGATGGCCAGAAGCGTGTAGCACTCGAAGCGAAGCCGATATGGCCGACCAATGTTTGACCCAATGTGCGTTGGTCGGAAGAGTATGGTTGCGAGCAGCACTGAAAAGCGATACCAATGCGTGACCAGTGTTTGGATTAATGTGCTCTCGCCTAAGTGTAGCACTGGAAGCGTTGACCGCGTATAGTCCAAATCGTGGACAAATTTCGCGGCCGTAGGTAGTAACACTCGTATAGCGATGGTACTCTATAGTATTGACGTCATCAGACTAACGCTCATGGAACCCTCAAGACCATGCGCGAAAATGCGCACGGTCCTGAAAGCGATGTTCATCGTACGCCCAATGTTGAGCCAATGAATGTAGTCGTAAAGATGTAGCACTGACGGCGTTACCAACGCAATACCATGGAGTGTTGGACCAATGTGCGTTGTTCGGAGTGTCACACTGTTCGGGATGCCAACGTAGGACCGATGCTAAATAAGTGCACGGTCTTAAGTATAGTCCAGGCAATGTCAAACGTTGAGTCAATGTTGGAAAACCGCGCGCAACATGGTTCCAAGTAGCGCTGGACTCGACGTCGTCGCGGAGTGGCTATTGCGGTCTTGCTGAGGAGCACGAGAATGCGGTTTCGATTCCGGGCCGCATATATATCGACGGGGGCGAAAAGCGAAAAACGCTCGATCGCGCACTTAAACGCACGACAGCGGCTCACGTAGCCGGCGCGTGTTGCCCGCTTTCTTTATTTTTTCTTTCTTTCGGTTCTCTCACATTTCGAACCCCGACGCACATAGAGTAGCCATTCGGAGATATACTCTCATTTAACCTTCTTGTGTCTACTTGTATCAATCTCCTTCGTCTCTTGAGACTTCAAACCCCGAAGATTCAAACTGAAATCGCCTCCTCACGTTATACGCGTCGCGGGGAACGACATACGTTGTTTGCAAACATTCAGCTTGTATGCGTGCCAACGATATACGACGCGGCATTCGAGGTCTACGCACTCTCTCTCTCTCTCTCTCTCTCTCTCTCTCTCTCTCTCTCAAACACGGGTCGCGAGCACATGTCGTCGCACTGCTCTTGTCTGTCGCCACGATAAGACCAATAAGTATGCGAGAATGCAGGACGGCCGCGGTCGACGAATCGCGCACAGTATCTCAAACAGCGCGCTCAGCGCGTGCCAACTTAGTGGAGGGGAACTGGTTTCACAAAAATGCCGATGGAAGAGACGTACCAACCCTCTGCATACATATAGCCGTATAAATAGCAGTGTGCGGTGTGAGATCGCTTTATAGCCCGAGGCCGGTTGCCTCGGGTGGACGCGGGCTGACCCATACGGCGGCTTACGAAGTTACGAGCTATTCTTCACAGCGCAGCGAAATCTATGGTCCGCGGCAGCCAATCAGACAAGCCAATGTGCGAGATAATGTCAGTGCGCGACGCTAACGACGTATCGATCAGCGCCTGTGGCGTTTTCTCCGAGGAGCACGGAGCACTATAGACGCTGAATGCAAACTGTGCGCCAACATAATACGTACACAACTGTAATATCTGCAACAGGCAGTGTTCCCGTGACGTCACGTAAGCGGTGTGATAGAGTTTTAGATTTGGGGGCGCTAGCGGCTTGCGTTCCGTAATCTAAAACTCTATTATTGCCCACTGCGTACACTCTTAAAACGGTTGCACCCTTTGGGGTGTATATTTGTCCCAGAACAATAATCGTCATCTGCCTTGCTTGCGTTTCCTTTCTTGAAACTCGGCGCTCGCTACTTTCCTGTCGAGAATGCTGCGTCACACTGATAACGCGCATGCCGTTCGTGACTGGGAAGTACCGGGCTCGCAGCGTTAAAGAAAGGAAACGCGGGCAAGACAGATGACGATTATTGTTGTGGGACAAGGTACGCCCCAAAGGGTGTAAATTTTTCTAAGAGTGTAGCCTCCACTGCACTTCGGGAGATATGCGATTTGAGATATAGCGCAGCTGCCTGTACCACACCATGGCCGCCTCTATGTCGTCAGGACATGACCCCTCTATAATGGATGCGGGACTACATTCTATTGCGGACCACGCGGTGCCTTAGCACGCCACACAGCTTTCGCTGGACTAGAAGATTTATGAGATGGCCTGTGTGCAGGACAGACAGACAGACAGACAGACAGACAAGGCATGCAGACGGGCATGCAGGCGACGCCGAGGTCTGGAACGTTCTTTCGCGCACACAAAAAATAAGGGAAGCGTTACGAAAAAATAGAACCTCGATTGCCGAGGGCGATGACAAAGGGAGAACAAGAAAGCAGATGAAGCGATGAAGAAGGGAGACAGGAGAGGAGTTCGAAACAAATGAATCAAAAAGAGAAAACGCGCGCTGAATCGCGGCAGTTGTAAAGCCGCGCGCGGGGAGACAGAGAGTCGGGGAGAGCCGATACGGAAGGGTTGTTACGGAGGAGAAGGCGGAAAGGGAACATAATAACGCTCGCGTGGCCGCCGACGAGTCCCTGATTGATTTACGAGTGCGACCGACGACAGTTGTTGACTGAACGCAGCTGATATCGCACTCAAGCCTGCGAGCGGAATGGACAACCGCGGCAGCAGCCTCAGCAGCAGCAACGACATGGCAGTAATACGGCAGGGGCAGGGGTGGTGGGTGCGACTCTCTTTCTTTCCCCTTCTCCCTGTTATCCAGCGTCGGCATACGCGGCTCGGTAGCGTAGTTCTCCGATTGCCCCCCCCCCCCCCATCATTCTTTTGACGCTTTTGAACTTTTGTTTTGTTCCGCTCGTTTCGTCTGATGACGAAGGTTGGGTAGGCCCCGGAAGCTTTATAGGTCCTCTTTCTTCCCCCCGACTTCCCTCCACCAACCAACCCTGCACCTCTAGGCCGCCGCAAGTCTCTCGCCGCGACTGGCCTCGACACCCCCTCCGTAAACACGGTCGTAAACTGTCCATCCACTCCTGTCAACGTCCTCTCCCCCTCCCCTCCCCACAAAAAGAAAAAAGATAGGAAAAGCAATGAACTCGCAGACGGCGCAGCTATTCACCGTGCTGTCCTGCGCGGCTGAAATGACAACAGTTTCTGTTTTTAGTTTTCTTTTTTCCGTCTGCTTCCTTCTTCTGCCCGTTTTCTTCGTTACCATTTTTCTCTCCTTGTCACTTCTTTTTTTCCTATCTGCAGCACGAAGCGCCAAGCGAGCAGACCCCACCGTGCGCTGCCGCCTGCCTGCCAGGCACAGGCCATATATTTATATATGTGCCGCGCGGCATCGTCGCATACACTATACTGGTATATACGCAGCCGTTCTCTCATTGGCATTATTGTCTGCACTGTGCGAGCAGACGAAACAGCAGCAACAGAAGCAGAAGCGTTTCCCACCGTTCGTCTGCTTCTGCCGTCTGGCGACGTCTGCATCGTAAATTTCGCGATGCGTGCGTACGTGCGTCTGTGTGTGTTAGCGCGCGCCGTCTGCTGGCGTGCCGCTGCTTCCTCGTGTGCGTGCGTGCATGCGGCGGCGTGCTGTCGACGAATGCAAAAGGGCCGCAACCACCGCACGCTCACTCCTCTGTACATAAAGGCTGCGGCTGGCCCTCGGGGTTGGACGACGGCCGGTGAGCGCTAGGTTCACGCAAGTTCGTTTACCTCGCGTGAACGCCGCCGCGAGCTATACAGCCGACTCGGACGAACGAGACGGCGACGAGACCTCCTGTCATATGAGCGGTGGGCCCGCCGTCGGGCTGCTGCTCTCTGCATGACCGCTGTGCGCTTGCGTGTGCACGCCTGTTTGCCCGTGGCCTCCCTCTTGCAGCAGTCCCGTGCGTTTCGGTTAAGCGGTGCAGCGTGCTGAAGGCCTCGGCTGTAGCCCGTCACCGTGGAGAAAGAAGCGAGATGTGGGGATCGAGTAATGCGGGATAGCTAATCGGGTTAAGCGATAATCGTTCATCAGGCAGAGGAAAGCAGCTTGGGCACGGCAACACCAGCAGCGGCAGACGAAGTTCACACAACGCTCCCAAACGATATGTCGTCTGCGCGCCACCGAGAAAGCAGATGCGCCGTTGTTACGGAAACAGAAGACGCCTAAAGGTGCACCTGCATCTAAGGCTCTTAGATAGATAGATAGATAGATAGATAGATAGATAGATAGATAGATAGATAGATAGATAGATAGATAGATAGATAGATAGATAGATAGATAGATAGATCTGTCTGTCTGTCTGTCTGTCTGTCTGTCTGTCTGTCTGCCTAGCGGCGTAATAATAGGAAAAGGCGTACCCTTCTTAATAAAAAAAAATCCGAATATTTGTCCCATCACTAAAACATCACTTTAAGGCATCACACCTAAAATCACTGTCGTTCTCTTGGAGTGAATCTTGACTTTTATGCTATGGATACAAGCTATATATAGTCACGTAAGCTATGAGGATCCAGATAAGTCAACCAACATTGTATTACACTATGCCGGAATAAACTGTTTTCTACTTTTGTAGGCAAGCTGTGGAGCGTGACGTCACGAAAATAAAATGGCGCTGCCGTCGAATTTCGCACGGGTCACAAATATTTTTGAGAAATCTACTGGTGTGAGGCTTCTGGGCGGGTAAGATTAATAGACGTGGCCAAGTGTTTGAAAGTTAAGTACTTTTCAAACATTCTAGTTCAAATGCGCACTGCGAAGAAGCACAATAGCAAATGTCAGCAGGGTCGTCTGCTCGTTTGCTGTGTACCACGTCTGCTTGTTTATAAACATGCAGCTTGCCTATGTCTATGATTTTATCGTCTGCTCTGCAAGGACAACAGGCAGACGATGCTGCGATCAAAGCTGCGGGTTGTGATTTTTTTCTGGCTGAAACGGCCTGGCTTGAAGCAACAACTGCGCTCTCTTCCTGAAAAGACAGCAATGTCTGTTTACGGACGAGTACGTTTTTTTTTTCGCTATAATTTTCTTTCGTCAGACAGATGCGTCTTCAGCGAGATCGTTTTATTTCTGTATACTGGGAATTTACGCTGACGCTGGCGCATCGACAAACGGTGGCGATTTCGCCATGTCGGAGAGCTCTCTGGTTGACGGTGCCGCGACCGACTTGGAATAATGTCAGAAGACGTCGATCCATCACAAGTTTTGTTGTTAACTGCGCGGCTTGCACTCTGCATATTCATGCCGGCATTGCAGCAACAACACTTGGCAGGAAGCGAATCCAAAACATGGCACTCGTTGCAGGACAAAGCTGTAACGGTATATAGGACGCAACATCGACTGCCGGCAGTTCGTTATAACGCGTTTCTCAAATGTCGGCACTCCGTCGTTTATTTTCGGGATCTTAATTATCACCACCGGAAACGCGGCCACCCACAAGCGCACAGCTGGGGATCGAGCCCGCGACCTCACTCTCAAGGAGCACAGCGCGCCACGCAACCGCTGGGCCATCGGCATCGGGTACAGGCATACGTGGTAACGAATAGCTGCGTACTATAGTAGCTTCGCGAGGTTAAATTCGTTCTTTAGTGTTGGTTCGTTTCGAACGCTCGAACGCGCAGTATCGTCATGCAGCTGTGGCTGCGACACAGAACAGTTATAGGGTGCAGGTGTGAGGTCGGGGTTTACGCGTTGCCCTGTCACATATCCGGCCTTTCATTTCTGCCACCGCGCAGGAGCCGACTCTTGCTCCCCGTGTGTCATCTGGGTTCGTGAATGCATGCCCTCAATAATGAAGGGATGCGGCGAGTAAAGCTGAGGTCGTAAACGGCAAACATAACCACATTCGCTATAGACTAAGTTTCGTACGTATCGTCGTGGCAACGCTACGAATTCTCCCAGAGAGACTGCTCGCGATGCTCGCATTCGCGCCAAAAAATAGTTCGTCGTGCATGAAAGATCATAGCGGCATGCTTCATGTAATTCGATGTGACATATAGTATGGGACACCCACGCCGCGAAATGTGACGTGTACATTACGTACATAAGGCGTCGCAGCTCAGAACCTATTTAAGCGAGCGCGGAGTAACACGTTTCCGCGACCAGCGGCCACAGGGCAACGCCTGCGCCCGCGACCAAAACATAGTGCGCTGCATACTAGACAAACAAAGGCGCAAAATATTCATTTGACGCAACGTTACGGTCACAGGTTGCACTAAAAGACAAAGTAATTATTCTCTGCAACACGCGCAGGCAGACACTTCTGTGACCGCACTACTTGCTTAGTTCCCACAGTGTCCGCAGCCGCTGCACACGCAAGTCCTTCGCCACGTCATGTTTAGACGCATGTTCTGCATTCCTCGTGACGCAGACAAATCGCAGGGGATTCCACCTGATCTAGTGTGTTGCTCAGCGCCATCTCGTGCAGTATTACGCTAGACGGACAAAACTGCGGAGTCTCGGCCACTAGTAGCATCGCCCACGACCGCGACTATGCACTCTGCCGCTCTCTCTGGCAACGGTATCTCGCGAGAGCGCTCCCCAAAGCCAGCGCGCAAAAAAGAGGTGCGTGCGTGCGCATATGACTACATAATGATGCGGTAACGTTCTACGCATGCGCGCGCACCGTTGATACGCAGTTACGTATCAAAAACGGCACGTTGCTGCGCATGTTTGCGTACTGCCTTTGCCTTCCTTGCAACAGGCAGCTATAGCTTATAGCAGTTATAGCTTAAATATACCTGACGTAATCAAGGAGCACACACACACGCGCGCGCGCGCGATAGAAAACGGGGGTGGACACAGGACAAACGCTACTCCCAACTGTTTGTTCCACAACGTCGTGATGAAATATACATACATGATACGCACATGTGCAGATGAGTTAATTGAAAAAGAAATACAGACAACGGTAGGTGTGACTATATGATATACGCCTCAAGGACTCTGATTTCTTTCGCCTACGAAGAAATTCACTGCCTACTAATATTACGGAAAATGAAGTAAGCGCCAGTAGCTCGAAATGGTACAAGTGGCGCCAGAATTGTTCCCACTATCAGTAATTGAAATGGTGTCCTTTGATTCGCGTCGTTTTGAGCCTTCATATCGTCAATATGCTTTTATTTCCTGAAAACTGCGTAGTACAAACGCAGAAAGCTCTCGGGCAAACGGGATTGACTGTCAACAGCTCGGGGTGCATGGCCTGGTACTTCCAGCCATGGATAGTATCATGCATCTTTACTATGCCGACAACTTCTCCGGCTTGCTCGTTCAATCAACTGAAGTGCCTCCTTTCCTTTCTTTTTTTTTTTCTCTTCCTCCATTTCTTTCAGAACGAGTCCTGGCCCTTTCACGGGCATGTCTTAGAAAAGCACAAAAAGCGACAATAAAATAAAGAATCGAAGAAAGTGGCGGGGAAACTCACGAAGACTGCGGAGGGTGGTCTGCGCAGTACGTGTACCGGGAACCTACCGTTCGCCGCAAGAGCGCGCCGCTGTCAAAAGAACGCGCGCGCCAACGCTCCAATTTGCATACATTAAACTTTGAAATCCGAACCCGCGCCGAGTCGAGCGCGGCTCGTCCGCTGCCAACACCAGCCAACCCCAGCCAAGCCAAAGCAACGAACTCCGCGGGACGCCTCTTCCTCGCACGCTTATTTTCTCAGAAGCTAGCACCGCTTGCAAGCGCAGTATGAGAGAGTATAGTACGGGCACTAAACAATATAAAGCAATCGAGCAGAACATAGCGCACGGGGCGGTTACAGAACGAACAAAAACGAAGGCGAGGTGCTCGTGGCGCGCGATGCGTCGCAACTTAGTTGCGTGCAGTGAGGCGCAAGCCGCGAGGTCGCCCATCAGCGACACACTGATGCAGTACACAGCGCCATTAACGCCTATTAAATGTCCCAGTTTCGGGGACCTAATTCTGTGCACAAAGGCTTCGCACGAGTCTGCATAGTCGCCTCCTCAGTTCGCCTATCCGCGCGAGCTGTGGTCGAAGAGATGGCCGTCGAAGAAGGCTATCTGGGAATACGGGCACGTAGTCGCGACCCCAGAGTAGGAGGCGGTGATGCGCTGCACTTTTGACGCGTTCACACTATCCGCCCCGCTGCACGCAGTTACGAGCGCGCAGCGCGTGCCTACGGCAATCATCGGTCGCGCGTGAAGTTCGCTTCCTTGTAAATGGGCACTGTTCGAAAGCTACAAGGCTTGGCTAAAGCGTAGCTAGGAGTATGCTAACGAGAAAAGGTCTCTCGGAAAGCCAATGGCATATCTTGCACACTGTTCAATGTTACGTACTACTTCAAATGGAGAACTTTCAATGTCGACGCCCAGAGAATCTCTCCCAGTCGTCTGGTTTTGGTGTTGGGGGGCAGACGTGTGTGGCAGCAGCAGATGTATACCGTGTTGCCACCGAGGAAAGATGTCGTGCGCGGTGCACACTGCATATACTGATTGGTTGATCGTATAGCTCCAGGCTGCGCACACAGTGCATGGTTTTAAGCGAGACGCTGTTATAACGCTTCCTGGCACGGTGTATTGCACCTCCCCCCCCCCCCCCAAGCCACACCCCAGCTCGGCTCCAGCCGTCATAACAGCCGGGGCTGTCAAAACGACTATGAACACATACACGCACGCTATAGCAGAAGACACGACGAGGAGGAGCTGTCGTCGTTGTCGTCTGCAAATGAGATTGCAGCAGACGACGAAGACGAGGAGGCAGCGCACGCGCGCGCCCTTGTCTCTCATGGCGGCACTGCCACGGGCTGCCGTGTCTATCCGTGCGCGAGCGCTAAGAAGAAAACGAAGTGTAAACGGATTGTGAGAAAGGAGGTTATCGCTCAAGCCCGTCTACAGCGTCTACCCGTCATCGTGCGGTAAACGTCCCCGCACCCCCTTCCCCTCGCACCCCTCCCCCGTGCGTGCCTTAGATGTAGCAATAAATGATGAAACATTGCGTGCGTGCGCGCGCCTCGCGTGCCTTCTTCGGGATGGGATGCAGAGGGTCGGGAGCAGCAGGGAGGGGGAAGGAGAGCTGACGCGCGCTTCGTCAGCATCACGTGCTTCGTGCCAGCTTCGTGCGTGCCTGGCGTTCCTTCCTTTCAGCCAGGGCATCCGCGATCGTCCGCTTTATTGCTCCGCGATAACAGCTCGAGTCCAGATTCAGTGGCGGGGCGTTGTAGTCCGTGGGCGTGCCGACGCGTGTGCATGGCGGTTTTATCCAGCGCGAAACCGGGACAACCAAATCGACAAGACAGAGCGCCAAAGTTCTGCAAGAAATTCCTTGGATTCCACTCATTTCTTATCACCCGTCGCAACGAGTGGCCGATATGGCCGACAACGAAGGCGTGGCGTCGTGCCAGCCTATGACGAAGGACTAAAGAAATTGACGGTTTCGTGCCAAGGGCGAAGCACTGCCTGTGATAGCAATGTTTAGCTTTGCTTTTGAACTGCTCGGGCGGCGTTCTAACTATACGCGGGTGCGACTTTAAGGCGGACGATTCACCTGGATTGCGCATATAATTGCTATCGCAATAAAACAGATTAATAGGAATGTTTTCATGATGCGTGCTTCTTTCAATTTGTACGTACTTGACACCTCTTTGAGGTGCCGCATGCGTGGCTTAAATCGCGTTCTCCGCATTACCAAAGTGTTATTCAGGAGTTCGCTCGACACGCGTCCTGTAGCGAAGTGCAACTGCCCGTGGTCCAGAGCAGACCATCATCGGTTGCGCTATATAAATACGTGACCGCGACTTCCTGCACTTCAGAGACACACTTGTTTCTTCCTTCCACTTTGACACTCCTCATGCTAACGCATTAAAAAAAAAAAAAAAAACTGATGCATAGCGTGTTGCAACTAATGTTGAGCGCCACAGTACGTAGGTACCACCCAGCACTCCGGCTAAGAGTAATGTGACCGCGACTTTTTGCACTTCAGAAACACACTTGTTTCTTCCGTCCACTTTGACACTCCTCATGCTAACGCATTAAGAAAAGGACTGATGCATAGAGTGTTGCAACTAACGTTGAGCGCCACAGTACGTAGGTACCATCCAGCACTCCGGCTAAGAGTAAAGTGACCGCGACTTCCTGCACTTCAGAAACACACTTGTTTCTTCCTTACACTTTGACACTCCTCATGCTAACGCATTAAAAAAAGGACTGATGCATAGCGTGTTGCAACTAATGTTGAGCGCCACAGTACGTAGGTACCACCCAGCACTCCAGCTAAGAGTAAACGCCGGCCGTCCTGCTTCTTTCTTTCTTTTTCTCAGCGCGCCATGCAAGCGGGCGGCACCGCAGCTTCAGCTGTTGGCGGTCGTTGAGACAAACTGCTTCCGTTCAGCGGGTCTCTGGCTCCGTGGGCGCTATGACGACCACAGGGTTGCGTATGTGTGTCTTTGCTGCGCCCGCAATGCGAAGTCAGCGTGAGTGACCTTGGGGCTCCTTTGCTTTCACGGTCGCCATGGTTGGCCTCGTTCATATACCCAGCTGCGGTGGCGCGCACAATATCGGCTTACTGCGCCGAGACCTCGGCTTCCTTTTTCTTATTTCTTTCCCCCTCTCTGGCTAGCTGCGGGAACCACCCACTTTGTATTGGAACTACGGCACAGCTGCGTACCCCAGATCTGTGCAACGTCGAGGAAATAAAGAAAAAAAGAAAACGCGAAGATGGTAAGAGCACGTGCAACGCATCACTCGATTTTTTTTTTTCGTTCCTAAAGCCGAGACCACACGTACGCTTGCGGACGCGCGCTAGCTCACGTCCGCGCGCCTAGCGCCTGCCGCGCCTCGCGAGTAATGGTGGTTTGCATCCACAAAGACGCGCGACAGCGCGCGCTCACTGGGCTCACTTACAGACGCCTCGGCAGGCGCTGCTTCGTACTTTGTTACTGACAGCGTTTCAAGATGCTTCGATATTTATAAACGTAATTGTTGTATTTTTATATCTGTTAGATCAGTGCAAAAAGGAAGGAAGAACCACATTCTTGCACGATATAAATCTGCTTCACTGAGAGTTGAACGCTCCGCGCCGTAGTTGCGTAGCCAGGCGCGCCGACGCGAGGCAACCCAAGCGCGCGATAACAGGGAGGAGCTGTTCCCCGAGATCACGCCGCGTTTCGACGCGTACGAGCCATGCTGCACCGTGTGCGCATGCGTGGGCGCGTGAACGCGAGCTTGCGCGCGTCCGCAAGCGTACGTGTGGTCTGGGCTTAAGAGAAACACTTCGCTAATAATCACTTCCACACCTTGCAATGAACGCTAAATACGCAACACTTTTCCTAATATAGGAAACGGGGCAAGTGTTTGCCCAACGTGTGACCAATATTGGCCGTGCATTGGGATAACACTGGCACCGCGTCTCCAGTGCGAAGAACCACTGCTCATTTCCTTTTCTTTTTTTTCCATCTGCGTTTTTGCCACAGTGCTCTCGCCGAGCGAGAAGACTTCACCGTTATCAGGCTGCAAATTCGCGGACCTTCGATCGTTACTGCGGTATGCAAACTAATAAAGCGCGATGACGCAAACTTAGTATTCCAAACGCGTATTCGACAGGCAACGCACTCTCGCACCTGAACGATGAGCGCATCGACCGCACGTACAAAAAAGCCCGGACGTTCGATCGTCCGCAGAACGTCCTCCGGAAAGCAAGAAGCGGACGACCTTTTACGCTGTAAGCACGTATATATGCGCTTCGGTGCAATTTAATACGTGTATACACGACCAGTTCTGCTCACGACTGGGGGGGGGGGGGGGTGTCTCTGGCAGTGGGCAAACCGCGAGGCTTAGTGTTCTGGGAAAACCTATATAGTCGGGAGACTGGCTCGCCTGCTGTGCAGCTTCCTATTTCTGTAATGAATGCGCGAGCGATTTTCTCCTTCTTCTTCATTTCCTCCACGAGATTTCTCATTCTGTACCGCATTACAGCCGTATGCTCGTTTCGTGCGTTGCTCGGCAATTATCGATATGTGGCTCCCGGGACATATCGCCCGCGACATCGCTTTGCCGATTTACGGCGGGAGCGGGTATACCGCCCTTCCGTATAAAGCGGGGTGCCGGCTGTTCGCTGCAGGGGGCGCCGCGACCGCGCATTGAGCGCCGGGGAGCGGTGTGGACAGATTTACCGCGAGCGAAGAGATTGTATATTGGGTTCGTAACGCGGAAGCACTGCATCTGTGCTGTCCACGCGTACAGCGTCTAAAGAGCAGCTCCAGTACAGTAAAGCAACTCTGCGGAAGTTTTTGGAAGTTAGGCAGCGCATTCGCTTGACCACCGTGCGTATGACTACAAACTCGACGGTATTTTCGTCTTCGGTTCCTCAAAGTTATGTGTGAAGAGGTGATGTGCTCCGTGAAAGGAACTGTTTATTATGTGAACGCCTCGTTAGGCTGGGCCCCACTCTTTCTAACGGGCTCCCGTCGAAACTTCAACGAGATAGTTGTTATAAGAAGCGCGTCAACTGTTCGCTCGCTCACATTCACTTTACGGATACTTATGCGCAATTTCTTGTAGATGGGCACGACCATTCACGTGTCTCTTGCGCACGTGATACAGTACAGCAAACAGGAGTTGCGGTCTGGTTAATGAACACACACACACACACACACACACACACACACACACACACACACACACACACACACACACACACACACACACACACACACACACACACACACACACACACACACACACACACACACACACACACACATATATATATATCCTCCGCGATCTTCATTTAAAGTGGACAGATCAGCTTGCAAGCTCACCGGACACAATTCGTAAATTGCAACATGTGTCGTACAGCAATTAAACACTTATAATTAGCAAAATATTAATTGGTTGGATGTGTTTTGGTTTCTCGTGCTAGCAATGTCCACCTCTTCGAATAATCCAGCTCAAGGACAAGAATTACGCTATCTGCAGACGGACGGTTTCT